>NC_134544.1:34538125-34860000 GCF_050624435.1 Tenrec ecaudatus | reverse complement strand
TTATAGCACAGGGCAGAAGAGTTGATGTACCTCTGGGAGAGAGTTGTGAAAGTATACTCTTGCCCCTGCCAGCTGAAGGCAAACTGCTTCTGGTGGTCCTTTGAGACTGATTAAGAAGGCATTAACCAGATCAATAGCTGCATACCAAGTACCAGGTGAACTTTAATTTGCTCAAGCAATGAAATCACATCTGGAACAGTAGCTGCAATTGGAGTCACCACCTGGTTAAGTTATGATAATCCACTGTCATTCTCCAGGATCCATCTGTCTTCTTTACAGGCCAAATAGGTGAGTTAAATGGGGATGTAGTAGGAATCACCACCCCTGCATCAGTCTTTGATGGTGGCAATGATCTCTGAAATCCCTCCAGGAATGCAGTACTGCTTTTGGTTTACTATTTTCCTAGGTAATGGCAGTTCTAATGGTGTCCACTTGGCCTTTCCTACTATTATAGCGTTTATTCCACATTTCAGGGATCCAATATGGGGATTCTTCCAGTTACTAAGTATGTCTATTCCAATGATGCATTCTGAAATTGGGGAAATAACCACAGGATGGGTCTGGGGCCCCACTGGACCCACAGTGAAGCATACCTGAGCTACAACTCCATTGATAACTTGACCTCCATAAGCCCTCACTCTAACTGGTGGGCCTTTGAAACACTTGGTCTCCTGGAATTAGTGTCAGTTCTGAACCAGTGGCCAGCAATCCCCGAAAAGTTTGATTATGTCCTTTCCCCCAATGAACAGTCACTCTTGTGAAAGGCCACAGGTCCCATTGAGGAAGGCTAGAAGAAAGAATAACAGTATAAACCTTTGGTGATTTAGCAGAGTCATCCTTCAAAGGGACCGAGCCTCCCCTCATTGAAGGGGTTGTGGGTCTGTAAACTGGTTCAAGTCTGGGAATTGATTGAGCGATCGTGACTGTCTATTCTCCTGTTCACCTGATCTACCATTCTTCAACCTATATAGATCACGTAAATATTTAGTAGGTTTCCCATGTATTTCATTCCTAGGGACACCTTGGCTAAGTAGTGTAGGAGGTCGGCTGGTCAAGGTGTTTCTTGGTGTGGGACTAAATAGTCCCCTGTGACTCTGTTTACCTGGTAGCTAAAATTATTGTGAGATAACTCAGTTCTTTATGACCTTGCAGCTAAAAACAGTGTGAGATAACTCAGTTCTTTAAGACCTCTTTAAAATTCTTTTGAACCTTGCATATCCTTGTGTTTATCTTAGAATATCGTGCTGTTATTATTCAAGTGTTTAGAAAGTGGGCCTAGTTAAGTAACATCTGCATAGATAAGAGGTTCAGAATTTTTTTAAAGCAACTTCTTTGATGTTTGTTTTGTAACCATTCCCTTGTAATTACAGTATAAAAACCAAGCTTTGCATATGCTCAGTACTTCAGTCCATCAGACTGTTGTCCTCCCAATCCCATGCTTTGTATATGCCTCTTTCTTTTCCTCTCATCTGCACGCCTCATTTCAGATGCAGCTTGATGCGGGATAGCTGGTCTAATCACCCGCAAGGTAGCCAATCCCATAATTCCATATGAGACAGGTTGCTTTGATTACTACTGAAAACTTGCTGTCTTTTATAACCAGGCCCACCCTGTCTCTGTTGATTCAGTGCTGACACCTGCCCTCTACCATCACAGGGACCAATCAGCCCCATTGTGGGCAAATATAAGAATTCATTTAGGGTAGTACCCACTGTTAATGTTGGTGCACATAAAATAGCAATTACAGGAGCCTTAAGAGATGCTGGGGCCCACTTCACAAACTTGTTCCTTATGGTTATGGTCAAAGGTATGTCTTCAGGACATCCCCTTTTTGAGTCTGAGAACATCCTGATAGATCCATTACAATTTACCAATTTCTCTGAGCTTATGGATGCCTTCCTCTATAGTGTACCAAGGTAGGTCAGGTACTTCAATTTGATCTAATCTAGGCCACCTGTCAGTCAATGCTTCATTGAAACAATCAAATAAAGAATTAGATCCTCTCTTAACCTCTCTCACAGAGACATTGAAAAAAGATTCTGTGCTTAGGGGTCCCATATCCAGAAACTCAGACTGGTCTAAAATTACATTTCATGCACCAGTATCCCACATCCTTGGCAACCATTCCCAGGGATATTCCCCAGGCTTCTGCTTGTATGTAATTGAAAACTTGAGCAGATCTTTATGAGTATAGTGTGCTTCTTTTGGGTAATCATCTCAACCTCACCTTTAGGAGCTTTCTGAGACTTCATTTTAGTGACAGGTCTATTGAAATAATGGGTGGTGAGGATGTTTCCTGGGTTTTCTTAGCAATATCTTGTAAGGTATCTCCCTCAAGCAATGCTACTGATGCAGCTCCACCTGGCATATCAAGTTGAATAGTTTGGCTAATCTGCTCAGGTGTGGATTGTGAATTAATACTTTCATCTGGGAGGGGTGGATCTATTGACTGGGGTGGGTCAATTGTTTCTAAGGGCTCAATATCCTCTTCTTCTCTATCATCAACCCATATGTTCCCATCCCATGTTTCAGGGTCCCAACTTTTCCCAATTAATGCCCTTACTTTGGTTTCAGACACTGCTCTAGATCTGCAGTTCAGCTGCCATTGTAATTCAGCCACTCATAGAATGAGACTCTGACCCTGGTTCTCAGCAATGTGAGCTCTTTTGCTAGAGGAGAGAAGCCTTTCCTTTGTGGCATAGATGGAAGTTTTTAAATCCGTTAGTCTGCACCTGAGGTGCACTTCTGAGGCTTTGAGATCATCCCTCTCCTTATTCACACTTTCCATTGAAAGAAGGAGCAGCCAACCAGCTTCCCTATACTTGTCATCCTTACAAATCTCCTGTAAAATATCAAACATATGATCACTCAGAGCCTCTGCTTTAATTAGCACCCCATCTATTGGTGGTGTTTCTGTAGGTATTGTCTTTGCTGTTTCACACCATGGATTAGGAAGTGTATCAGACTTATCCATGCTTTGGGGTGTTGAAGTAGCCTCACTAGTGTTAAGTCTAGTCAGGCTGGAGAGCCAATTTAAGAAGCCCATATTTATTATTTTATTTCTCTAGAAGCACTCCTGGTACCAAAGTGTGTTAGACAGGGTTCTCTAGAGAGACAAAATCAGGTATATATATATAGATAGATAGATAGATAGATAGATAGATAGATAGATAGATAGATAGATAGATAGATAGATAGATATATAGATATATAGATATATAGATATATAGATATATAGATATATAGATATATAGATATATAGATATATAGATATATAGATATATAGATATATAGATATATAGATATATAGATATATAGATATATAGATATATAGATATATAGATATATAGATATATAGATATATAGATATATAGATATATAGATATATAGATATATAGATATATAGATATATAGATATATAGATATATAGATATATAGATATATAGATATATAGATATATAGATATATAGATATATAGATATATAGATATATAGATATATAGATATATAGATATATAGATATATAGATATATAGATATATAGATATATAGATATATAGATATATAGATATATAGATATATAGATATATAGATATATAGATATATAGATATATAGATATATAGATATATAGATATATAGATATATAGATATATAGATATATAGATATATAGATATATAGATATATAGATATATAGATATATAAAGTTAAATTATAAAGCAGTACAAATAACTCATTGAAACTCACTCCCGTGAGAGAGTTTTAAGATAATGGCAGGCCTTCAAGACTTGAGGGCCACCAGGTAGTCCTCTGTAGAGAGAATTTAGGCTATCTGGGCACAGGCAGCAAACAGCAAGGCAGGTCACCAACAGTCAGCCAGGTCACCAACAGTTCAGTCCCCAGCTCAAGAGATGTCAATTCTAATTGTGTGGCACAGCAGGTCTTGAAGGAACCTCAAATTACAGTGACACAGTCCACAAGTTATGTGTCCCACAGGTAGTGTAGCTTGCAAATTGAGGCACAGAACAAGCAAAGGAAGCTGTACACTGGTCTGATGATCAAAGAGTGAGGGACAAGAAAAGCGAGGCTTGTCGACCCATTTATCTCTCCGCCCTTCAATTAATCCCACATGTGTTTATCGGCCAGGTTAGCACAATAAATTTACTTGCTCAGTCCTCCTGGTAAGGGGTTCTAGATTTCTCTTTTTGATCAATACCCCTTTCTCCCCACAGCTTCCCCTAATCCTCCTGGTATCTCTACTCTTCTTGATGGCCCTGAGGGATTTACAAATCAGATTAGACCAGGGCACATGCCCTGGTCTAATCTGATTTGAAATATAGAATTGTAAGATATAATTGAGGTCATGCTAGTGGAGTGAAGGAAGCACCAAAGAGCTAGAGGAAAGGTGAGTGTTACATCAGTGCTATACTGCACTCTGACTGGCTCATCTGTTCCCTGTAAACCCTCTGTTAGGGGATGTCTAATTGTCTACAGATGGGCATTGGGTCTCCACTCCATGTCCCACCCTACCCATTTGCCTTTGGTATGGTTTTATTCTGGATCTTAGATGCCTGATACCTGATCCCATTGACATTTCGTGCTCACAGAGGCTGGTGTGCTTCTTCCATGTGGGTTTTATTTTTATATCTGAGCCAGGTGACCACTTATTTATTTTCAAGCCTTTAAGACCTCAGATGCTATATCTTTTGATAAGCCAGAAACCATCACCTTTCTTCACCAAATTTTCTTACGAGCCCATTTTTTCTTTAGCCATCCTGTCAGGTAGGTGAGCATGACAGAATGCCAGATTGTTAGAACAAAGTGTTCTTGTGTTAAGGGAGGAGAAGGCCATTCTTTGTCAGTCATATTTTAGATTCTTAAATTATGAGGGGATCATCTTCTGGTATTTAAAAAGAAATATTCATAAAATTTCATTGACTTTTGAAACATAAGTAGGCTTATTAAGTCTCTTTCTAGTTTTTCATAGTCTCGAGTCTGCTGAAACTTGTACACCATGGGTGACTTTGCTTATATTTGTAATGCCAGTGGAATGGTTTAAATTAGCACAGTAAAACATAAATATAATAATACTACAAAATAAAGTGACAGATGAGTGGTGTGCTAGTCTGGGTAGACTAGTGAAACAAATCCACAGACACTCATATGCATGTAAGAGAGAGTTGTATATAAAGGGTAAGTGGACATTAAGAAAGCATCCCGACCTATGTCCAAGCCCATAAGTCCAACATTAGCCCCGATGTCCAACAACAATCTACAAAGTCCTCCTCAATCTCACAAAACATACACAATGACACTGATTTCAGGAAGAAAGCCGGATGAATTAGCATGTAAGCATGTCAGCACTGGCAGGCATCTCCTGGCTGCTCCAGCCCCCAGGGCTGCATCAGGGTAGGGGCATGTGACTTCTCCTCAGGGTTGTCTTGCAGGAAGTAAGCCTTGCAAGTGGAACCAGGGCAGTGGCTAAGGCAGCTGCACCTTGGTCTGACCATCAGAGAACAAGAGACCCTAGAACTAGAGAGGCTCAATGATTCATTTATCTCTCCACCCTTCAATTAATCCCACATGTGTTTAAGGGCCAGATTGACACAACAAACCTTACTTATTTCAATCCACTCCTTGCCAACTTGGCACCTGTACACAATTCTTTATCCTAACAATTACAGTTAAGCAAAACTACATCTTATAGTATAATCCTATGAATATATTCCCCCACCTAGGAAAGTTTTTAAGCCAACCACTTCATGCCTTTATCCCTCAATTTTGGGTATCCAATTTCTATACTGCCCACTTTCATCAACCCAGTGCTCTGAGGAGACAATCATATTTTTCAGCATGAAGAATCTTTATTCCAGTTGGAAACTTGTATAGTCTGCATCCATAAGCAAAATCAAATCAGAACAGGTCATTCATAAAGTCTGCAACAGTATGCACCCAATCACAGGCCCAAAATTCTCTTCATCTGGTCAGGTTCCAGTCAGCTCAATGTGGGCTGCCTCAGTTACCCTCCACAGGGTGAACTTTGGTCTCCATGCCTTATGATCATGGGCTCTCACAAATAATCAAGGACTCTAGTCCCCTTGTGCTAGGTCATGAACTTTAGACCAGTCAACCTGCTCTCATCTACTCTTTTTCCTGTGAACCAAGTCCACAGTTGTCAGTGCACCAAACTAACCCGTCTCTTTGTTGCCACATTCCTCCCGCTTCCACTCTACAAGTAGATCCAGGTGGTCACCTAGCAAGCATTTCAGCCTATCCACAGGCTCCCTTTAACATCAGTCCTAGAGAGGAGTTTTCTTCATGGTTCTAGATTGTTTCCAGCTACTGATAAAAAAACATTGGTTCCTGAGTACTCCAAAGCACTGAGTGGGGCAGATCTTTTCAAAGCTTTCTTTGACGGTGAATCCTAAACCCATCTAAAGCACAAATTTTAATGGCTAAAAGCAAGTGGGCTTACAAGTTTTCTATTTCCATACTTCCTAAAATCATTTCTATAAATCTTTATATCAGTAATAAGCAGAAGAAATCAGTACACGCAAAAGTAGAATCATATACTAAATTAAATTTGAAACAGTCTTCAATTGTTATCAAGCGTCTCTAATCCTTATCTAAATGGTTCCATTTATATAAAAATGTGAGATTAGGTCTCTGAGAGCCTTAAACCAGATGTAGGTTTTTTTGATCTTCTGGCAACCATTTTTCTTAAGCAGCATAGTTTCTGAGAAAACCAAATGACTATTTCTACCCCTGCGCTCGAAATATACATTAGTCACAATGTATTTTTGTCATTTTAAATAGGAATAACCAAGGACTACACCCAAACATAATAATCAGAACTGCAACTTCCCACGTTCTTTCCCGAAACAACCCAGTAAACTGCGTGGGCATAGCTGCCTTCTAGCTAGCCAAAGAAGAAACACTACTATGAGGCAGAAGTCAAATAACCATCCATTCTCCAGCACCCCATTTCTGGTTACCATTCTGTGCTAGTCTGGGAAGACTGGAGAAACAAATCCACAGACACGCACATGTATGTAAGAGAGAGTTGTATATAAAGGGTAAGTATGCATTAAGAAAACATCCCGACCTATGTCCAAGCCCATAATTCCAGCATTAGCCCATATATTTGACAGCGATCTACAAAGTCCTCCTCAATCTTACAAAGCACACACAATGACGCTGATTGCAGGAGGAAAGCTGAATCACTGAACATGTAAGCATCTCTGCGCTGGCAGGGGTCTCCATGCAGCTGATCCAGCACCCAGATCTGCTACAGGGTAGGTCCAGGTTGCTTCTTCCCAGGGATATTACACAGGAAATAAGCCTTACCAGCTGAAGCAGAGAACCGGCTAACGCAGCTGCACCTGGTCTAACCATTAGGGAGCAAGAGACCAGAGAACAAAAAAGGTGAGGTTAGCCAAGCCATTTATCTCTCCACCCTTCAATTAATCACACATGTGTTTATCGTCCAGGTTGGCACAAAAATACTTAATTATCTCAATTGTTTAGATCCAAAGTTCCTGAAAAATTCAAATATATTTTAATTCTACTTTCCAAAAACTTTTGGAATCTCCCTTGTGTATATCTATATCTAGATGTTGCTCTTTAGACATGTTGTCAGGAGAGATTATTCCTAGAGAGACATCATGCTTGGTAAAGAGACCGGGCAACGAAAAAGAGGAAGCCCTTTGAGAAGACAGGTTGACAAAGTGGCTGCACCCATGGGCTCAAATAGAATGAGGGTGAGGCTGGCACAGGCCAAGGTGGTGCTTCTTTCTGTTGTGCTGAGGGTTGTTATGGATCATAACCAACTCGATGAACCCTAACTACACAATAGATGCAGATCTCTCTCTCTCTCTCTCTCTCTCTCTCTCTCTCTCTCTCTCTCTCTCTCTCTCTCTCTCTCTCTCTCTCTCTCTCACTGTGTGTGTGTGTGTGTAGGTATAGATCCGGAGAATTCCAAGTAAAGATGCAGGTATAGAATTTCAAAATCCAAATTCGCTGCCATTAAATCAATGCTGTCTCATAGAGAATCCCTGTGGGTTTTCCAAGACTGTAACTGCTTACTGGAGTAGAAATCCCAGTCTTTCTCCTATGGAGGTGCTGGTGATTTTGAACTGAAAACCGTGTAGATCAGAGCCCAATGTGTTATCACTATATACTACTGTAGGGTTAGAGATCGAGATTTGGATATAGATAGATATGGCGATGGCCATGCTTATGACTTTGGCTATGAGAAAAAGAAGGGACTGTCTACTTCCAATGAGTTACAGTCTCAGAAAGTCATAGGGGCAGTTCTATCATGGCTTATAGAGTCACTATGAATTTGCCTTGACTCGATGGCAGTGAGTTTGGTTTGGTTTGGGGTTTGGGGTTTATGGTTATGGCTAGAGATATAGACAAAGTATAGGTGTGAGTGTAGGTCTAGGTCTGGGTCTAGGCTAGGTGATGGTGAAGGTGAAGGTGTACATGTAGAGATAGGTACAGAAGCCTCAGAAAGTTCAAGGAAGAATTCTGTTGTAATTTAGCTCCTGAACCCTCCAGGTATCTATCTAGCTATTTATCTTTTAGCGTATAGTAAATAAAAAGTATTACTACAAGTGCTCAAGTTCAATCATGCACAATTTTATTCCAAATAAAACATGTTTAATCATGTCTCTGTGATCCGTAGATATCTGAAGACAAATGATCTCAGTAACTAACACACATGTCTTAGACTCATCAGGGTGTCTAAAAACAATAAGATCCAAGAACAAAATAGCAGTGGATTCTGCTGGGATTTGCTGGGCCAGTAAAATTAGTCCAGCAAATTAGCCCAGATATGGCAACTGTTTTTGTTTGTTTGTTTGTTTTTTAGGCATCCTAAAAAGGCGAATCTAGCCCAGCAAATTAGCCCAGGTATGACAACTGTTTTTGTTTGTTTCTTTTTTAGGAATCCTAAAAAGGGTAGGTAATCTCGGTAGAGTTTCTGCAAGGACATGGGAAAACCACAATGTCTTTTTAAGGAAATATTTCCAAGAAAAATGAAAAATGTGTTGGTGACGAAAGAGTCAGAAAATTTTGCAAGGCATTTTGTTTCCTCGTCCATCAAAATTATATCTTCTTTCCTTGAGAGTTTGTAGGAAAACCTTATCCTATTCGGTAATGTGTGTGCTGCAATCTGAATGATGAGCAATTTGAAATCACCAGCTTCTTGGCAAAAGACTGGGCTTTCTGTTTCTGTGAGCAGCTACAGTTTCAGAAACCCACAGGTGTTGACTCCTTGGTTTTGAATTTATCTATCTATCTATTTATTTATTATTTATTTAATGTTTTGGTACCCACTCTATAGTCCTACTCTTGGACCTCTGAATTGATTATGTTGCCAAAATGCGAAGAGCATTTTTTATAAAGCATAATCTGAGTCCTTAGAAGACATCAAAATTGTCATTTTGACCAGTGAAGGGTTCTAAAAATGGGAGCAGGGCTTTCATAAGTATATAGACCTAAGGGGAGGATACACTGAGAAATAAAAGTTTTATATTTTCTATAATTTTGTTTAAGAAAGGTTCCTATGAAGTTGCAGAAATACCCTTGACTGTCTTTTAACTTCTTCTGTTACGGAGCTCTGGTGGCATAGGGGTTGGGCTGCTAACTTAAGGTCAATAGTTTGAAATCACCAACTGCCTTGTGGGAGGAAGATGAGGGTGGCCACTCCTAAAGTTTTGCTGCCTCAGAAACCCACAGGGGAAGGTCTCCTTGGGCCCATAGGAAGGCACTCTAAATCAACTTGATAACAGTGAGTTTCTGTTTTGTTTTGATTTGATTAGAATTTTTCTTTAGCTGAAAACAAACACTAGACATTTATATTAATTTTCTGTTTTTCATGAATCAATTCAGTTATGTCGAACTCTATGTAATTTTTATGATTCCTAATATATAAAACTATTCAAAATTTCTTGTTATAATTGTTTGAATTTGTTCATGTGTAATTGTTTCATTTCAATTAAATCAATATCTGCCTTCTTTAAAATTATATTATTTAGAAGAAATTATATAATTTGCAGTATTAATTTTTAAATGTGCACATTAATTAGAAAACATGACATGGATTTTATGAAGGGAAAAGATTCTATGGTTATTCAACACACGATTATATTACTGAAAAAGATGACAAAGACGATAGCTATCTAAAACAGACTATTGATATATCAAGAATTATTAGTCATTGTCCTGGAAAAAAACAGCATTTCATTTCCACCTCATCTCTATTATATATGGATTAAAATGTGGTTATTTCAGATTTACTGATCATTTGTAAAGATCTACATATAAAGATCTACTCCCATCCCACTGGATGGCTTCTTCAATTTCCTCCCTAAAATATGAAGAAAGAGAGTCATAATAAACATATATAAAATATTAAGACAGTGGTTCTCAACCTTACTAATGCTGCAACCCTTTAATACAGTTCTTCGTCTTTTGGTGACACCCAACCATAAAGTTATTTTCGTTGCTACTTCATAACTGTAATTTTGCTACTGTTATGAATTGTCATGTAAATATCTGGTATGCAGGATGTATTTTCACCGCTACAAATTGAACATAATAATCATATAGTGGTTAATCACAAAACAATATGTAATTATATATTATGAATATACAATAAATTATATATTTATTTCTAATGACAAATAAATGAAATGCTGTCTTGAAGCATGTTGTAGCATGGGTAACAGTCTTCATGCCGAGTACTCGTATGTGAGCATATCTGCATCTGGGCAGACCTGCCTGGAGACAGATAAAGGAATGATGTCTTGGTTCCTAAGACCATCAGAATGTGTTTTCCAAAGGTGTAAGGCAGCACTTGTGAAAGGGTCGTTTGACCCCCAAAGGGGTCGTGACCCACAGCTTGGGAACTGCTATATTAAGACCTGGATTTAAGGCTCAAACAAATTTGTTTGCTTATTTACTAACGGCAATCATTATTCAGAACTTTGGGGATTCTGATATGCAAATAGGAGTAATAGCAGATCGCATTAACTGACATATTAATAATTACTGGACATGGTTTTTAGCAACCCTGCCATAATGGTAAGTTTCTATAGCTGCCAATAAGTGAGTAGCAGTCAATATCTCCCCTAACTCATGGTTTTGAAAAGTAATTACACTGCAGGTTTTCTCAGCAAGAATGGATAAACAGAATAAGGTGGATACAAGTAGAAATCATTAAAAGGCAAGACAAAACTTGAACCCTTTTTACTGGATGACAATGTTTTGTTTTGTTTTTATTCAATTTCAATGAGATTTAAATTCTGGATAGTTAAATGAAAATCATATTTTACAGAGACAAGCTTATTTTTAAGCCTTTTCTCTCTCATAGAAATTTCACTACCTTCCAATTTACCAGAGGAATGTTAAGTATTTCTGTTACTTTAATTACATTTCATTTAGCATATTGAACACCCTTCTTAATTAATGTTTCTAGAAAAAGTATTTTTATATTTGAAAGTCCCTTTATACTATCACTTGTTCTGTGAAAACTTAAAATTTTAGCTAAAAATGAATCACCCTCCATTCTGTCTTACCAGTCATTTTGTAGCTCCCTTTTTACATATCTGGAGGGTAGGACCTTTATTAATATGATCATGTTTGTAGAATTTGAACTTATCATCTTAGTTGATTTTTTAATATTAGTTAATTTATGTATTGAATTAGACTCATAGAGAGGAGATAAGCAAAAGAATGAAGATAGAAAAATATCCTAATATTTTAATATATCTAAGTATTCAACCAATAGTCTAGTTCCCTGGGTGAACCAATTCAACCTCTTTTCAATTAAATTGCGCATTTTAGTGGGTAAATAACTACTCTATCATAATTTTCAGCAACAATCTGATGGAATTAAAATGTAAATCAGGACATCTATCACACTTCCCGCTGTGGATGCCATCACACCAGCACCTCTGGATTTCTCAGGGTAATGGATTTGCCCTTGTTGTCTTTCTCTTCACTGAAGAAAAGTATAGCTCTTGCAAAGCATACTCTCAGCAGTTGAATGTCATTAAATTTTTAAAATACTGATGGAAGAAATGAGCAGAAATCAACAATGAGCAATTTACACACTAAAAACAGTGACATAAGGTGGAGAATAATGGAAAATTAAAAAACTATATAATGATGACTGGTTGACAGATTGCCGTCGTTTTACTCTCTGGGGTTTTGTCACAACCTTCAGTAGGGAGATAACATTGAACATCTGGTGGACAACCAGTGCGGAACCTCAATGAAGCTGAGCGTGTGCAGGAGAAGAGGAATGAGCTTGGGGCTGGGGCTCGTCTCTTCATACATACCTAGGATAATAAAATGAGCTGAGAATAATCTTAAGTAAAAATAGTTTACTTCTAGGAAAACATTTGAGTCATAATATACAACTCTTTATCTCCAACATCAAATTGCAGAAAAGCAGCTAAAGTTGTCCCTCTTCTGTTTGCCCTATTTAAGTGAGATTGTCCTTGAGCAGCACTGAACCTCATATGGCCTTAGTTTCTTTATGTGTAAACTATGAATAATACAAACTCTGTGGTTATTGTAGTAATTGAATGCATATTGTGGCCTGTACTTGAAAAACTATAATGTAAGAATATTTGCTTATAGTGAAGTATAAATCTAAGTGTTTTTGTTTCTTGCAACTATGTTATTACTTGTTATTTGACTAATTAAATTTATTTTATATTTGGGGACCTGAAGGAATTAGTTGTGCGACTGCCATCCATTTGTTTCCGACTTACGGTAACTCTAGAAGACGGAGCAAACCTATCTCATAGAGCTTCCTGGGGTATAATCTTCACAAGATCATGCTGCCAAGTTTTTTTCTGCTGAAAAACCTCTGTAGGGTTCAAAATAATCATGCTTTTTAGTTAGTGAGCATGTAACAACTGTGCCTACAGAAGAATAGGGCTTCCTACACTGAACTCGCGTTAGAGTACTCATTAGCCCCAGCTGTCTCTCTGTCAATGGCTTTACTTTTACAGCAAGAATGAAGAGATTAATAGATGTTATCCCTTCCAGCAGCCATCAATTACCATCACATGTAGCCTGGTAAATATTTAACAACTGAACTCTAGGCCCAAGAAGAGTATAAGGAGAGTCCTGAATTCCGGCATTTGTTGATTTCTGTGGTGTAAAGACTTGCAGTATTGCTCATATCAAGTGTGCAGTATGAAACTAAATTGCAGCGTACTGAATGACCATGTATAATCAACCCATACCACCCGAAGGAGCAGTCGCCAAGTCACCATTTTCCAATACCTTATGCAAACTGTTTTCCCCTAATAATAACAGAAAATTATCTCCATAATAAACAAGCAGTGCTGTTTGGGGTTTTCACTAGTAATTACAGAATGAACCAACCAGCCAGACAAACCCAACACTGGTAAGAAAAATACAATATTGACTATCACAGATTTTTAGTTTCCAAGAATCTGAGGATAAGAATTTCTCCTGAGTTTATTCAAATATACATTCATTCATATTCATGTCTGCTGAAATACAATCGGCATTTCCCAGGGATATCTCACAACTCTCAAGTAATATGAGTCAGAAGCAAAGCCTACTTTCAGACCTGCAATTCCTGAGATATACCTCCTTGAAGTAGGAGACAAAAATAGTGACAACATCCACAGTAAGGGGCAAAAGAGACAACACAGCAGCAGCTAAACCACAGCAGTAGAACCTGCAGGAGACAGAGCCGTGAACTTCCTGAATCAGGGAGAGAGGAAGCGAGTTCCTTGGGAGAGAAGGATTACTGGCAGAGTAAGTGGCCTTTGTGAATTTTTTGACACGTGAGCTCTGGTAGTATAGTGGCAACACGTTGGGCTGTGATCTGCACTGTTAACAATTCAAAATCACCAGCAGCATCTCAGAGGAGAGACTGGGCTTTCTACTCCTGTAAACAGTTACGGTCTGGGAAAACCCACTGAGACTTACTATGACTAGATCACAGTGAGTAGTAGAGGGGCTTATTAAAACTTGCACAAGTAGGATTGAGCCTAGGCTTAGGGGCCAAAGGCAGGAGAGACAATGTGGGCAAGTGACTAGAATGATGAAAAGAGCAATATCTTGAGTATTTTTTCATCTCAATTTTAAATTGTTTCTGCCCTTATAAGCTCCATAATTGTGTGTATGTGAGGTGGGGAGGGAAAGAGAGAACCCATTTCTCAGGGTTGTCCTGTTGTTCTTCAGTGCCACTGAGTTGATTCTCATCCATAGTTCCCTTATGAAGTAGAGAACAGGACCCTGCCAGTCCTGCAGTGCCCTCACAACTCATCCTTTGCTTGGGCCCATTGTTGCAGCCACAGGATCAATCAGATTACTCTGTTTCTCCACCCCTCTACTTGATGTCCATCTCTGGGGACTAGACCCACTGGACAGGATGTCATCTCAGAATTTTCCTCTCCCACATAGAGGAGGTCTGTAGAATATAGGCCGATCTCATTAGAGGCACATCAGCTGAGCTTCTTCATTGTTCAAATGACCAAATATAAAACTGTTGAAAATTTGATTTCTCCCTCATTTTTAAGTGAAATCCAACCTAGTTTGGCAATGTGTGGTGGTAAAGGGAACAGATTTGATTTGCCATCTTAACAATAGTTACTGAAAATAATAGGAGACAAATCCTAGAAAGAAGCACTTTTCACATTGAGGATTGCCTGACTGTGCTGGAGTAGGGATAACCTCGGTGCTAGGTTGTTTCCTTATTCTGGTTCTTGTATTCTACACAATTATGCTTCCTGCACGATTAAACAATACACTTATTCTTTGCCTCTTGTCCAAAAGATTTCTTCTCTGAATGTGATTCTGCACTTTTGTAGTATCAATCATCTTTCTCGTTGCCTCTATTTACTATGAACTTTAGGATTGTTATCTGCATTTTAATTTTTTCCTAGCTTCTTGATAACTTTTTTTTATTGAAGTAAAAAGGTCCATATCAAACCTACACCATCTCAACAGTAGCAGCATGTACAATTTGATGACATTTAGTTCGTGCTTTAAATTGTACCACCATACCTGATATCCTTTCTAAATCATTCTCCCACCATTCATCTCCACTCAATTAATTTTCTATTCATGAAACATATTTAAAGTCAATAATTATGATAACCCTAGGACAGATATTCCCTCCTGTATTTCTGTGGTCTCTCTGTCTTATATATTTTTCTCTGACAATGTACAGTTTGTGTCTACAGCTTCATTTCTTAAAAGTAGAGGCCCTTTTGAAACACCCAAGAAATTAACATTGGCTCTTTATATTCAGAGGATAAATTATTGATAAAATGTGTACCCAGTGAATAGACATAACCCTCTTGTTCAGACATTTGAATCCCTTACATTTTCTGAGTTAGGCAAGTAGTCCCTCTCTCTGACCATGTGTTCCTCTTGGAAGCTGCTAAGACCATTGTGTTAGAAATACAAAAGAAAATGAGCTAAATTTTCCCCTCAACAATGATGGAAGGTTGACTTTATGCAAATAGCACTGTGTTCAAGAATGATTGGCAACTATAGTCTGTTAGTTTACACACCCAAGGTGCATGCAGAGGAATGGAATTGCTTTTAATAATCCTCAGACTGTATGGCTTTATTGAGAGGATTCACATCCATGGAAGCACAACTCTGCCAAGAATACAGCTACGACATCTTCTTTCCTGGCCCAAAAGGGAACATAGGAATTTTTAATAGGGTGCTGAAAATTATAGCAGATGTGAATCTTATAAAAAGTGTCAAAACTTACTGAAGTCATCTAGTTCCAAATTAGAAATCTGAAATAATATTCTGTTTCAGTAGAATAAACAAAACTAAGCAACAAAACAGCTAAAACTAACAAATTGGTTTTTCTCTTTAATTCCTTGGTGCTTGTTTCTTGAATTTCATATCACTCTTTCTTCCAACTCATAATCCATGTTTTGTTATTCAATCATTACTTATGCATTTATATTGTGTAAAAAAAGTATTCATTCTGATACTTTGTAGCTTTAAGCCACTTTTATGTTTACATATGCATTTTCTCATTGGATCCTTGCAGTGATCACTGGGAGGAAGGTCAAGCAGGTCCTAATTTGGAAACTGTTTAGCAAAAGATAGAGTTTAGAAATAAAACCCACGTATACTAAATTAAATATCTGTGTGTCTTTTGTTGAACATATGACTTGCATTATAGGTGTTTGTTTCTCTTTCTCACAATATTTTTCTTCACATATTGGAAATAAATTTTAAACTAATTAGTACTGTTTTAATTATTTTTCTAGATGGAATTTCACACATTCTTGTGGCTATAATGTTGGGGGAATCCAATGCTCTAAACCTGGTAAAACTCACATTAAACACATTAATGGAAGACAGCCCAAAAGAGAAAAGAAGTTAATGAGCTTTTAGAGAAATATAGGAAGCCTGCAGTTACAGGGGTAGCAAATCTTAGGGGAGCATGCTTCAATATCCAAGGAAAACCTAGAATGTTGGAAAAAGCAAGAAAAAAAAATGGAGGTCCACCCCCTCTCTTACAGTCGCAATATGTAATGCCTGTGTCCTCCAAGGAGTGGAACAGAAAAATTGAAGTTGAAAATACACTAAGAATATTCAGCTTTACACTAATTGAAGTGAACATCAATAAAATAATATTTTTACATTTCAAATGCATGATTTCTCTATGATTTTCTATACATGAAATCCAGGACAGGCAATTTCTAGGCATTAACTGGATTAATAATTACCTAGGGGCATCGTAGGGGATGATATGGCCAAATGGAGAGCTAACAACAATGAATAGGAGAAGAAAATGTTCTGAAATTGATTGTGGTGATGACTGCACAACTCTTCTTAATGAGACTGAACTGTTAAATTGTATGATATGTGAAGTCTATGCCAGTAATACCATCTAAAAAAGAAATGATTCTATTCCTTAAACATCCAGGTATGGCATATTTTAAATTTCCATGAGTGTACAAACAATCTACTTCTATTTTTCAAGAGTTTCACAAGTCTGTAGCTTTATTTACTAGTAATTTTAATATAATCGCACTCATATGATTTCTTATCATCTACACAAGTAAGCAAAACACTACAAGATAAGTGTGGTATCTGCTTCCTATAAAGACATTTGACATGAAGGTTGCTTATAATTCCTTACTTCTTTCAAGTATTGTGGGAAGGCTTATGCATTATCAATTCAAAGACTTCTCTGCTTTTGTTGCATTGAGTATCAATAGATTTTATTATCTATAGGTAATCAGATCTTCAGGGATATATGCACACAAAATAACAGTAGTATGAAATCCATTCTTTCTGGTAACCACCCTGGATATGTTCTTAACCACAAAGCAATTTCTTACTTTGATAATCTTTTTTTCTGGGAGAGTTTAGAAAAAGCAAACATTTCTATTTAATATGCTTAAAGTCACGCTTTATTTATATTTCCTCTAAATTCTCTAAAAAATGTAGCAATTCCTTCACTATACTTCCTCTTTTCTCACATGATATCATTAGCAGCTAACAGTCAATTAACACCTTCTACCTTCCATCTTGAAATTCCACCTCCATCTCCTTTCTTGTGTCTTCACAGATGATAGTGTGGACAAACAGTTGGGTACTTCAAAGAAGGATAACTTCTCCTCTTTAGTCTTCAGTTTTCAACATATCTTGTAGAACTTCATCTGGCAGCACCCTGGTGAGATTGCCAGGTAACTGTGGGGCTGTTAGTCATAGGCTGGCACTTCCCAATCACCAGCCATTTTGTAGGGCAGAGAAGAGACTATTTGCTTCTGAAAGATTTATAGCCTCTGAAACACTTAAAAAATGTGGGTATTCTGTGCCAGTCTACTCTATATCATCTCTATGGCTGAATAAGTAACAATACCCAACATAAAGTTACTCAAAAATCATCTTATGCTATTCACTTATTTTGTGGCTCAGAAATGTGGATGGCTTAGCGAGGCATCTGGGCTGACATCTGAGAGGCAAGTTGATCTGGTGGGTCCCTACTCTTCAAATGCTACTCATTGTAATGAAAATGGTTGAAGAAGTAAACCATCCTGGGCCTCTCTTCTCCAAGTAGTTCAATGGCATCTGGAAGTATTCTTTTCATGAGGATAATTGGACTTCTCCCTTCATGGCTTAGAATTCCAAGATTAAGTGTTCTGAGAAACTGGAATTGGAACCTATCAGTGGCTTAAGAATTGAGCCCTGAAATTTATACAGAATAACTTCTGTTGTCGTCTATTAATCAAACATCAAGAGGCAGCCTACATTTAAGTGTGGAAATGTAGGTTTCCATCCTCCCACCTCTCTAAAAGAACAGCATCAAAGAAAGTGAGACTATCCTTATCATGGGATGTGTGAAATATCAAGGTAATATGTATCACAGATTTTAAATTGAGTGATTTCACTTTTAAATCTTTGATAGGTAATTTGGTGTATATATTTGCATAATATTTGATGGAGACAATTTAGAATATATTTTTATCCTCCCTGTATTTTCTTTTTAAAAAATCAATTTAACATTGAAACTAATATATGTAGCTTTTGTGGTAACACTTGGAAATTTCTACTTGACTCAATTTGGGGGCATTTGCCAAAATGTGAGCTTTAACATGCTTTTTGTTCTTTGTCGCTTTCTCTTTGTGGTTCTCCAGTCACCATAGAAGCACTTTCCCCATCTTCAACCTCCAAGGTCTACAATCATTTTCTCTGATCATTTCACTTTTTACGCATTCACCTCCTATTAGCGTCTACTGAGGCTGACCAGCTTCATCTGTTGTTCCTTCCTGCAAGCCAAGAGATCTTTCTGTCTTGCCTGAAGCTTTTGATCTGCTATCTCTTGCATGAGACCACGGAGCCTGCTGTTTTTAGATCTTCATTGGTTTTCTTAGTTTGCCTATATTTATTTTCTAAAAGATAATAGGATATGATTTTCCATTTCATCCAAACCTTACAAATGTGACAACATTAGCATGTACTATGTATTTGAAAAGGTATCTTTTTACATTTTTAATATGTTCTAATAATTCCCATTGACTTTTATATTTTGCTCATCTCTAGTTCTTTTTTTCTTGTGCATAATAAATTTTATTTATTTTTGTATTAGAAAGAGCTTTATATAAAAGAGTAATTGTATATTAAGAAAATCCCAGCCCAGTCCAGATCATGTCTGTAAGTCCAAATGATCACTATACAGGAGAGGGGATGTTGAATGGTAGTACAGAAAGTCGCACTGTTTTCTTATTTTAAACATGCACACATTATTCTGATGAAAACTTTATTTTCAGATGTTATTGTCTTGTTTTCTTTCTTGAACCTTTCTTTATCAAATCTAAACATTGGTTTGGATGCTTGACCCACTATAATTCAGAAATCTATTTAGACACGACAAAATGCTTGAAAGAAAATAAGACTATGACCTTCTCTGAACCCTGTTCTATTCGTAGAAGAAAAGCAAAGAGCAGAAAAGAAGTGCTGAAAACACGGACAGAAAGCTTCTGCTGCAAACCGAATGACAACAAAAACCCTTCTCTAGAGATATGAAAAGTCCATTTATGTGGCATCAGTCCCACTAGTCTATGGGGCACTCCATTGTACGACCAATATAAAGTTTTCAAGGGCTAGAAGAAACTCTGTGATTATTATTTTTCCAGACTCTGAGATTGAGACCAAGAAAAGGAAAAATAATGCTTAGACTTGCTTTAAAAAATCAATAGCAAATTTCTCTTAAAGATTGTTCTCATTGGACAGTAATAGGAATGGGAAAGAAAGGTCACTATTTTATTTGATCTCTCTTCTTTGATCTCCTTGTTCCTCCATGTCTCTTTCTCTCACAAACATACACAAATGTTCAAATTACAAAGTAAAGAATGTGTTTATTGTCATCCCCATTATCAGCCATCCATTAAACAATACAAAGGATATGCTGTTAAATACTTGAAAAATCAAGCTGTCAGGATAGACATTAAGAGACATTTATTGACCAATGATTGAGAGTCTAATCTTGTGCTAGGCACATTTATCTATGCCATTATTACGACAAGGTTAACCATGGGGCAATACTAGGCAAATATGTGGCCAAATAAATAGAACAGTCTTTAGGAAAGATATTCAAGGCTTGCTGTCAGAAGTGCTTATTCAAAATGTATAAAATTCATGATAAAACAATCAATGTATGAATACTTCAAACCATTAATGTACACAAATTACATACCCCTCTGAAGATCAAACTGTATATTAATTTTTGAAGAAACAATAAGGTCAAGCGATGTCACACATTCATTTGGCAACATGGATCATAGTGATTAACAAAAGAGACACATTTCAAACCTAGTTTTCTTACACAATTCCACACAGGGTTTTTTTTTTTTGTAAACTCAGGAAAACTTTCCTATCTCCAAAGTGAGTCAATATTAAAATTGTCTTGGGAGAAGAAGTCTATGTAATCCTGACATGGTTGTACCTGGTGGAGAAAGGATATTGGTTGCGATGTCTACTTCATGATTTTGCTTGTGTCAGGATTCTGAAATGTATCTTAATTTCTGTCTGAAAGTTACTGCTTTGTGTGTTCTGTGTTTTGTTTTTCACAAGCAGCGATCTTCACCTATATGTATATACTATATCTTTATATATTATGCATTAACTTGATTTTACCACTTTCATAAGAGTTATTTCAAAAAAAGTTTAATTTGTCTATTTGAATATACCCAAATCTACTGCCTTGGAATCAACATTAAATCATAATGTCCCTAAAAACTAGAGGATAACTCCTCCATCGGGTTTCTGAAATGGAAAATCTTAACAGGAGTGGAAACATCTCCTCTTGCTCTTGTGGAGCAGTTGGCAGGTTTGAATCACTGGCTTTGTGATTAGTAATGCGATGATTAATATACTGCAACATTAAGCCTCCTTTTTAATTCACTAGAGCACAAACAACTTAGGCTCAAAGGAAAAACACATTGGCTGCTTTAGTGCAGTCCACAGGTTAAGAAGGCTTCTTATGTTTATATGATTGAAAACATCAAAAATAAATTAAAAAGAGAATATTTCTGTGACAGTTAAAGATGGCATATCAAATTTAAGTGTCCATGAATAAAGCTTTTTGGAACACAGCCATACACATGTGTTTACATATTGTCTATGACTACCTTTCAGCTACCACATTATAGTTGAGTAGTTGGGACTGAAGGAAACGATGCACAAAGCCATATTTTCATATTTACTATCTGGCTCTTTTCAACAAATTCTTCTGATCCTTGTGTTACATGCTCAAATGATTCTTTCAGAATTGAAAGTTCTCCCAGTCTGATATGCATTGACAATCTTTGAAATGCAAAGCTTGATGAATATGTCATTTCACTTGGGTTTTAGGATATTCTCACTCACAGAACTAATCTTTGCACCTTGTGAGCAGCCTCTACTGACAGTGGCTTGGGAATCAATATACTTGACAATCAAATGAAAGATGTGGAAAGTTGGTTTGGAATAATGATCAGGCTGGTGTACAGCATTTACTCTATTCTGTGTTCACTGGACAAAATGAAAGGATCGATAAGGGACAGATCCCTTTGTCAATTCAGGGACTGAAGTCAACATCCATATCTTTTCAGTACACCCTACAGAAATCTTGAAATTAGTAGAAAACAATAATATTTATTTTTTAAAACATTATTTGCACATGGTAAGGTTTTCCTCTATGAAGCTTTAGAATGTCTCTTTTGAGGTGGTGTACTCTTATAAACTATAGGAGAACAATCTCTTCAAACTTCCCTGACTTATCAAACTTTGAACTTTAAAATTATTGCCCATTATTTACAAGAGGACAATGATTATAACCCTGGATTTCTGAGATCATTTGTGAATCAATGAAAATATTCATGAGGAAGCCTGGATCAAATATGGCAGCCAAAGTCATATTGGAGTTTTTCAATTGACATTAAAACAAATTATTTTAATTGTTAGTATTTCTGTACTTTCATATACTTTCTACACAAAAGAGCTTAGCATCGGTGTATTTATCAGACTTATCAGGAAATGGTTCTACATAGAGATCTATATATGTACCACTGTTTGTGTAGATAAATAAGCACTGATTACAGTAAGTCCAAAGCCATTGCTATACAATCACAGGTGCCTATATTAAATAAATAAATAAAAACTCAAACTGTGAAGTCATTGTTTCTCATCATAACCTCCCTATAGGTCTACATGCTTCTCAAGGTGAAGTTTCCTTCTCGTTCCATTCTTAAAGAATTCTACGCTCTTCCATTCACACCACGTCAAACAGCAGCTTGGACATCCTCCAGGGGCGCAGATCACTCTCCTTTGAAAGGTTCTTTGAATCTGAGGGATGAAAACAGCCTCAGTGGGACAAGGTTAGGGCGGCACGGTGAATGGGGTAAGGTTTCCCAACAAAATTCCCCAGTGAAGTCCTTGTTGCACTTGAAGAATGAACGTGTGCCTTCTTGTGATGAAACAAATTCCTTGGCACAGGGTCCTGGCCCTTGACTCAAGAATGCAGTTTTGAACTTTCTAAAGCTCCTTCTTATAATGATCTTGTGTCCTTCAAGAAAATGGATTACTATGACCCACTTTTGAATTCCCCAAAACAGTCACCATAAACATCTGAGCCATCATCTCTGAATTTACCTTGCCCAGCAGATCTCTTGGGAAACCATTGTTTGTATTGGACCTTTTTGGAGGCATCCCCACAGGCTTGAGACAGCTGTATTACTGAGAGAACTTGTCTTCAGCCACCCCTGGTCACAGAGAAACACTTTAACCAGTTTTGTTTGGAATCAATACATGCATGTGTGAACTGGAGCCCGAGATGCAAGTCTTTTTTACTTACCTAATTGTACATGAGTCTATGAATACTTGGTTATATGTCCAATTTATTTTTAATCAATTGTTCATTAATACAGACATTTTCCTTGGGGCTCCTTCTGAACAAGCACATAAAAAATCTACTGTCATTGAGTTGATTCTGGCTCATAATAATCCTCTATAGGGTTTCTGAGACGACGTCTTTCTGGAAACAGCCACTGACTTGGCAGATAGCAGTTCAACACTCTACCCAACAGCACATCAATAAGATTCTATCAAAAACTCATTGTCAGCGAGACTGTAACTTTTTATGGGAGTAGAAGTCTTGTTTCTGCAGAGGAGCACTGGCTGGTGGTTTTGCACAACTGCCCTTGTGGTTAGCAGACCAAAGCATAGCCACTATGCCAGCAAGGCTCCTAGGTACTATCTAGGGCTCTTGAAGCATTGATAATAAGGTGGCTAGTATTACCACAGGGTTGACTGTATGATATAGCTCCAGTCATAAAGTGCATCTTGGGTTCCATATTACAGGGAATCAAATTCTTCCTTAATGTTTCCACTCAGCAATACTTGGGGAAATGGAAAGTGGCACTCTACTTCTGTTTCTCTCTCTTTTTTTTTAAAGATCATTTCATTGGGGACTCTAAAAAACTCTTATAACAGTCCATACATCAATTGCATCAAGCATATTTGTGCATATGTTGCCATCATTATTTTCTAAATGTTTGCTTTCTATTGAGCCCTTGGTATCATCTCTTGTTTTTTCCCTCTCTTCCCACCCCACACCCTCATGACCCCTTGATAAACTTTAAATTATTATTTTCATATCTTACCACGACCATTGTCTCCCTTTCCCCACGGTTTATTTTGTCCATCCCTGGGGTTGGAGGGTTCGGGGGTGGTTATATGTTGATCATTAAGATCCATTCCCTTTTCCTTCCCTCATCTCCCACTTCTCTTACGCTCCTGGTATCAATACCCCCATCATTCCTGTTCTTGGGTTCGTGTGTTGTGAGCTCTTATTGCTGATATGTATCTGTGCATATGCTATGGTCTAGCCCTCAGTGAAAGGAAGGACAGAGGTCATGATAGTGGGGGATGAGGAAACCTCAAGGAAACAGAGGAATAGTGTGTATTTAACCAGTGATATGGTTGACTCATCCCTTCCTTGGGACCCTTCTTTAAGGGGATGTTCCATTGTCTATAGACATGGGTTTTGACCCCCATGCTTTGACCCCCACTAGTTTTCAACCATATGTTTTTGGGGGGTTTGTTTTGGGTCTTCTGATGCCTGGCTGCATGATAGTACTAGCACCTCATGATCACACAGGTTGGTGTACTTCTTACATGTGGGCTTGTTGCTTCTCTCTTTGATTGCTGCTTGTTTAACTTCAAGCCTTCGGATAGCCAGGCACTATCCACATTCTTTACCACACACCCATGTTGTCTGGAGGAGAGCATCACAGAATGCCAGGTTGTTAGAAAAAAGTGTTCTTGCATTGAGGGAGGTCATCAACAGAGGCCTGAAGTCCATCTACTACCTCAGTGTATTGTCATAAAAATATATGTACATAGACCATTATCTTTATTTTTATGAATTAATGTATTTACATTTGTATACACCTATGCTTACACCTGTATCCATACCTTTGCTTCCAAGATCTTTCCTGTTTCCTTTTACCTTCCTCCTGCCCCACAATTCCACTTGCCAATCTTTTGCCTCTTAGTAATTTCTCTCAGCTAGATTGCTCTTGCTCCAACACCACCAGGATCTCTATGTCCTCCTCGTTGTTGATTTTAATTCCCTAGTTATGCCACTATCTATAGTGTTGTTTGCTCACCATCCCTATCCCCCACCTCCATCTCTTCCCAAGTCCCTCTGGAACCATTGGTCCCATTGCCTTCTTCTCAAGCTTCCTTCTTATGCCTAACTTACATAAGTAGGAAAAAACAATAACAGAGACCAAACAAAACAAAAACAAACTATTTCTTAAATAGCAACCACTCAACATATTTTTTCAAAATTCCAGTCAGCATTTTGCATTCTTTTGTGAGTTTTTATAATTTTATTGAGGACACGTTCAATATTATTTGCCCCTTTCCTTGGCATCTTGTCCCTAGCATTCCATTTATAATTTTCCACTTCCCTCCATGCCTGAAGGGACTGCTACTGGGGCAACACAGTCCACTTTGAGATGAGAAGGTTGTCAGCACTAGGAACAGAATTCAGTTTTATACTGACTGAGAATTTCTACATATGACCCAGTAGAGTATAAAATAATAAAATTATAGATTGGGTATCCACTTCTTAATTACTTTCTGAATCCTGATAATCTCTGTAGACATACCATCATAATGGAAGAAATGGGCTTTTTAAAATTAGTTATATTTTGTTTTGCTTGGTTTACAATGATTTCTTTTCAAAATAATATCTGATGAACAATCACGTTCTACCTATTTTGTTTGTAATGAACAATGTAGTCATTAGTGAATTAACTATTATTCAAACAAACTTCAAGATCCCCAGATCTTACTAGCTTAGCACTATAATAGATACTAAAGTAATCTTGCTTAAGAAAGAGACAGATGCAGGTACATTTTATCTGTATGATTCTTGTCTTCATATTCCTCTAGAGCCTTGGAAATCCTCTGAATTCAGCCAGTGAAGGGAGAGATACTGTGAAGATACATCTTGATTTTCTTCCAATTTATAAGCCCATTCCCGGCATTATGGGCCTCAGCAATATCCATGGTTAGGCATATTTCTAGGCCCCAAAATGTTTAAAATGGAAGAAAATTAACAAAGTGGAAATCACATATGTGGAGGTTAGCAACTCTCTCTGTCACTCTGTATTAAAACAATGATGAAAGTTCATAATTTATAAGTTGTCTTTAAAAGGCTACCACAGAGCTGTTCAGGTTTGATTCAGAAGAAGGTGTGGAACATGGGCTATCATTGTTGATGTTAGATGGATCTTGGCCAAAAGCAGAAAATATCAGAAAGAGGTTTGCTTGTGTTTTATTGACAATGCCAAGACATTTGACTGTGGATCATAACCCACTATGGATAACTTGAGAAGAATGGGAATCCCAGAACACTTTATTGTACTCATGTGGAACTGGCACGTGGCTCAAGAGGCAGTTGGGTGAACAGAACAAGTGTCCACTTCATTGTTTGAAATCAGTATAGATGTGTACATGGGTTGTAGATTCTCCCTGAGTTTATTAAATCTACATTCTGAGAAGATAATCAGAGAAGCTGGCTTATGTGAAAAAGAATGTGGCATCAAGCTTAGAAGAAGGCTTATTAACAACCTGCAATATGCCGCTAACACAACACAGCTTGCTGAAAGAAAGGGAGACTGAATGCAGTAACCGATGAAGAATCATTTCAGTATATAATTAATCAATGTAAAAAAGACCCAAATACTTATAACGGGACCAGTAGGTAACATCACGATCAGTGGAGAAAATATTGAAGTTGTCAAGGATTTTGTCTTGCTTGTATCCAAAATCAATGCTCATGGAATCAGCAGTCAACAGATCAAAATGTGCATGACATGGGTAAATCTGCTGCACAAGGTGTCTTTATTGAAAAGCCAGGATGTTACTTTGAGGATTAAGGTGTGCCTGTCCCAAACCATGGTGTATCAATTGTCTCATACACATGTGAAAAGTGTACACTGAATAAAGAAAACCAAGGAAGAATTGATACATTTAAATGAAGGTGCTGGTGAGAAATATTGAAAGTGCCATGAACTTCCAAAAGGGCCAACAAATCTATCTTGAAAGATTTATATCCTGAGTTTGCCTTGGAGGCAAGGATGACGAGACTTCTTCTGGTGTCTTGGGACATGTGATCAAAGACACCAGTTCCCAGAGAGGGCCATCATGTTTGGTAAGGCAGAGAGGACAGGGCAAAGAGGACGGTCCTAACCAGGTATATTGACATAAGGACTGCAACAATCATGAGGCTGGCACAGGAGCGTGTAGTGTTGCTCTCTGCGGTGCATAGCGGGCCAGTGACTAGGAACCACTTCAGGGGCACCTAACCATAATACCCACACTCCGCTAGGAATTGTCTTCATTTATATGGCTTCTGGTGATCTCTTGGTAGTGGATGCTAGAGGACATAAATAATAGTCATAAGACAGAAATCATGATTTGCATCACAAAGTCAATCAAGGTATCTCTCATCAGTGGGCTTCAAAAAGTTTAAGGAAAAAATGCACCTATTGTATCATTCAATTTTTCCTCAGCCTTTTTAAAGCACTCTTGTCCTGAGATTGGAGAGGGCATTCTTTCTATTCTGAATGAAGGAGCGCTTCATATTCCCTAAGTCCCACACCACATGCCTAGTCTTAAGGAGGACAATTTGCAGGCCTCTGTACATGATAAATAATAAGATAATATCATTCATCCCAGCAAGAGAACTACTTGCAACCCACCTACAAGCCTTAAGTTGACATGGTTAGGTATTCGATATGCTATCTCCTGACTCCATTGTTCATAGGTTTCAGAGACCAAGTCCAAGCTAAGTATCTGTGCAAGGTGTCAGATACAGAGGTGGCACAAAGTTTTATTAATTGATGTTAGGTTTTCTGTTTTTAATGAAAGAATTCCTATAAGGAAGATTTCTTAAATTATGGCACTATGAAAAGGGCCTTCCAATTTCTAATGGGCTTCCAAAATTTGTGGGGAAAAATGAATTTAATGATAATGGAATTTTCCATGAAAAGTTTAGGCCATCTTCTGCTCCTTAAGATTTCTGTAGCATTTATATAATATAATTTATTTCTCAAAGTAAGTTCTTGTGATTATTGTATTTATTTTTCATAATTATCTGGTGATTTAGGGATATAGGTATTATTATCTTTATTATAACAAAGACATTTAAGCCCATTATAGACAAGGCAGTTTCTCATATTAATCAAATGAAATCTTGGACTCAATATAGACTGTTTTGTGTTTCCAGTGATGTTTTCCACAAAATGTAAAGAATTGTAAGCTCTTTGATAGTAGAAAACAGCTTGTCAATTTTCTTTATAGCCCACACCTAAGTACAAATAATTAATTAATAAATGAAAAAATATCATGTGAATATGAAGACCTAGGTTTTAATGTTCCCTTTTTATGAGATCTACTACCAATATGAATCACCACCATTCTCCCTCATGCACATGCATGAAGATGTCACCATTCAAGTGCATTCTCACTCTCTCTCCGGGGACCACAGCAAACAGTCTGAGGAAGCAGACACGAATATGTCTAAATGCCACGACGTCTATAACTCAGAAATTTGTCATGGTTCTGTGGAATTTTTCATCTTGACTTGGCTGCAGAGACCAAGGATGTGTCCTTAAAACGGTACTTACTACCTTTTAACATTGCATTATACAATTATAATATCTGTTTTGATGATTTCTCTCGTTTCACATTGTAATGATTTTTGCTTAATGAGTAGCATGTGTTGACTTTTCTTTTGTGAAAAAAGGCTTATCTTTAATATCTTAAACTTAAATTGATTGAGTTTCAAGAAAGCCCAGGCTTGCTAATTGGTCTTTTAGGATTCAGTGGTCAAGGTTGCATTCCCTCAAGCCAATTCTTTCAGCATTTTAGAAGCAGTGGTGTTAGTCCCCTTTCGCCTTCATTTCTACACCGAGTCCCTCACTCTGTAGTCTGTTTCTCTAAGGACATGCTGCACACATAAATCAGGCTTCCAAGGAAGCTAAAAGAGGTCATTATTATTTGCATTTTGGGCATTTAAAAACTCAAAGCTCAGAGGTGAAGATACTTAATTCTAGCTACTTTACCAGATTATAAATATCTCCTGGGAACATAGCCTCTTCTGTTTGTTTTATCTACATCTCTACTCTTTAAGAGTCCTGTGACACAATCAGATAAAGAACCTTGACTTTGGGGCTTTCATAAGGAATACATTAGGACCTACCAATTTACTAATCCCAGTTTTAGCTAGGAAGAGTCTAAAAGTCAAGCGAAGTAGATTTGAACCATTATCTGGTGGATATTATTTAGTACTATTATCCTCTTCCATAAACAAGTCTGCTTAGATCACTACAGTGAGAAGTTCACTTTTACTTTTCTTTTTTTCCTTTATTTTTATATGACGCCCCCCACTTTTACTTTTCATATTGCAGACGCATCAGCCTGATTTTTCAAAATCTAAGCTCACCTCTCCTGAGCTTTGTTGGAACCATTGAGGGGTATGAAGAAAAATCATCTTCCCCAACTCGAATGATTTCCTAAGGTTTTGTTGCTACCAAAGGACAAAACAGAAGTTCTCTACAAAGACTTTTTTAGAGTTTAAACCAAATTGAACCCCCACCCCCTTCCTTTGGTCTCAAAGTTACATTTTAATTACAGTGCAATAATTTGAGGAGCATTGGTAATAGGGAAAACTTTTAGACCTTTTGTTCTTTAGTGCAGTCAAGGGAAACCTCATTAGAGAGGATTTTCTTAGTTAGCAGGGCTTCGAGGTTAATGAGCTGTGAGTGATAATATATAGTAGTAATCCCTCCTGGCAATAACAGGTTGTATTTTATACATTCCTTAATCTCAATAGAAAAGGAGGTGATAGGAGAGGGTGAGAAGGAAACCACTTTAAGGGACTAGGGAATACCCCCAAAGCTCACTTCTCTTTTAAATTATAAGTGAGAAATCTGTATGTCCAAAGCAGAGACGTTAAAATGAAGAGGTAAAATATTTTTTCCTGTAAACTGATTTCAGGGATTTTCTATGACTCATAAAGTGGACCGAAAACTGTTTTTTAAAGTATTTAGTTTAACCAGTGGTTGATTTCCTTTTACTATCAAGGGAGGGAGTAAGAAAAGTTTAGAATCATATAGTCCAGATTAATTAGATAGAAATGTGAGACGGCAAAAGAAGTGAGATTTGTTGTAATAAGGGGGCCTTTAAAACTGGGAACACAATTTATGTGACTTAATTCAAAAATATTTATCTCTGAAATGGCCTGATGATCAGTCCAGGCTAGACGTTTCAAGTGAATGGACTTTCTTTTTAATCAAGGCTCAGAACTCAACTAACTACAGTACTGCCTAGTTATTTGCCTAACACTATAGTCTTTTATGCAAACAAAAGAAAGTAAGAAAATAATAAAGTTCCCTTCTTATTCCTTTGGCTGTTTGAATTTTAAAGTCTTGCATTCTGGAATCATCATCGATGGTTTTTATTCTTGAGAAAATTAAGTCTAGAATCCTTGCCTTGACATCCAATGTCATCCAGGAATTATCATTATTGAATCCTTCCCTTTATGTCTCATTTCTTTACTCCGTCAATATGACATTATAGCCCAGCTGAAATTCTCATGTTCTTCTGAATGTGCAAAGTGCCTAGAATGTTCTACATAGCTTGTAATTAGCTGACTTCTATCCTTTAGGTTCTAGGTAAAAACAACAGGTGCAACAAAATCTGATTTCATCTGTTAAATATTCCTTACAACTCTCATTATTAAAAACAAAACCAAAAAATACCTTTTTGATCTTCTGAAATATTATTTTTATAACTTATGGGAAATTTTTTTGAAAATGCCTTATAATTCATAAGTACTTTTAAATCATCATTGTAGTAGTGCTTTTTTTCATAAAACAAATGATACTTTAATAGTGGAAATGTGGAATGAATATAATTTCTGAAGGAAAAAAGTCCTAAGAATTAAATCGATTTTATATCAGGGAAATACAAGCTCACTATAATTATTTTTTCTACTCATTTTATTATAAATGGGGGAAAGTTTAATTTTCCATCATCAGATCCTTGGTTTATCTTGGATGCATTTGAAAATCACTATTCCACATACAAATGATCAATCTGAGAAATATTTCATCCAGGCCATTAAAAAACAGAAGTACTATGCCTCTCCAAACAAAGGCCTTTTTTCCTCCAGGAGCTGCATTACTATGAAAGCTCATCTGTCTTATCAGTCAAGAGCTTTGTCCCTTGGCAAGTCCTGAAGAAACCCTCCCAAATGGCCATTTTCTTCTTTGAGACTTCTTGCCCTCAGAGAATTCCTTAGTGCTGATCGCTCCACAACTGTGATGAAATATGTACTCCCTCCACTGGTGTCCTGCTTCATTTCAGGGTCCGGCTCCAAAGACAACGCGGATTCCTTTAGAGAACATTTTGGGATTTTTTCTTTTTTATTAAAATTTCAGGAATTTTTCTAAACACTGATGCCATTTATAAAAACTCTGGGATAGTTGAAGCTGATCCCAAATATATTTTGTAAGCAATCTTTTTAAAAAATGATATCTAGATCGTTCTTAGTGGTTTATATGGTTGCATTCCTTAATTTTGATCACCCCTAATGGCTTTAACTGAGATACTAAAATTGCCTTCCTCAGTAGAGGTGGTCATACTGGAGGTTCCACTTCCCCAGCTCCCAAGAGGTTGCTAGTCCACCCTGAAGAGGTGGATGAAAGGGTGACAGCAGCCTCAAGGACTGTCTGCAGTCGGCTCACATCCCTCTCCTTCAAACCACTATTCTTGCTGTCATATATCACATGGTACCTTTCCTTAATATATTTCATGCACAGTCTGATTTTTTCTTTACACATTAGTTATGTTTTACATGGACATTAATATTCATCATACTTGAAGAATAAGAATACACATAGTTGAACAAGGAAATAATATGAAAGGATTAGTACTTTGTGCTGTTTATTCTGGTTTGAATGCTTCCAGTTTCCCATAAATACCCACCTCCCCCCAACCCCCACCCTCCTTCCAACTGACACCAGTGAAAGTGAGGCTGAAAATGTTATCTGGAATGGTTTCCTTAGAGGTAGATTACATAGGCCTTCCATAATTCCTGAAATTAATCTATTTTCACACTATATTTTATCCAAATCACTAAGATTAACAATTACCAAGGTTTCTGTCTGGATTAGCACTTAGATTTCATAATATACATTTGAAAATACTGCAGGCCTTCTATATAGTGAACTGTTAATGTAGCCATTGTCCTCCTCATTAACATATCTTATTTTTAATAGTGTTCATTAATATGTAAATTTCTGTTTTGTGTATGTGTTTACCATGACATAAAGCTTCAACTGAGGCCCTACGACAAAGAATGACATATTCTAAAGTGAGTACTAGGACTTCCCACAGGATGCCAGGGAAAGCCAGGTTCACCTTTGTTCAGTAACCAACTCCAATGCTGAAAACCTACCTTGAAGAGGCAAGAGAAAGACTGGCTGCCGCGGTGCACGAGAGGCTTTCAGGTCCACCTGCGTCTACGAAGAATCGTTTTCCTTGTCATCTCAAAGTATTAGAACTTTATACAAAAGGCTACTAACCAAATGGTTGTCAGTTCAAACCCATCAGAGGTCCCTTGAACATCTGATTCCAATTACTGTGGAATGCGGTTCTATCCTGAAACATATAAGGCCAAATCCATGACAACGATTTTTGGTGTGGTTTGGTTTGGTTTTGACTTTGTGTTTTGAAATGTCAAGTTTGAAAATTGCTCACTACGATGACCTAGGACCCGGTTCTGCTTTTGCTGCTCCGTTGCAGCTCCCTCCGGTGTCCAGGTCAGCTCCTGGATGAAGGAGGTCCTATCGACAAAGAAAACACTCAACTTTGGGCTCTTCTCACTACGTGTAGATGAGAGCCCTCCTCCTTATTCTGAGTTCCCAGAGAGATGGAATCACAATTAGCCCCGAGAACAATCCTTACAACAGAATCCTATGATCCAATAAGAATCTGTTCCTACCCCCTTTCTCAGAGACAGGAGGGACAGGAAGGTAATGTGGTGGCAGCAACAAAGGCTGAGGCTTAAAAAGCCAGAGTGAAGAAGTCACTGCAGTGCACTAACTCTGGGGATCTATTATTAGATGAAAGTCCCATGAGGATTGTCCTCTGTTATATTCAAGAGAAAGAGAAAAACATTAAAGGAATAGATGGAGACAAGAAATAAATGTTTCCATAACATTTTGTAAGACCTTTTCTACATATAGGTTATAACTTTTTTTCTGCTAGGCTGAAAGAACTAAAAAACAGTCCCCCTCTGTCATTTTCATGAAGCTATCCCTAGAATCCTAGGGTGATATAGTCATTAAAGTACTGTTCTGTTCATCAATAGTTTAAAGGTTCTAATCTACTGAGATACTCCTGAAACAAAATGTCTGGTTTTCTACTTCAGAATCAGTCATTTAAAACCTGGATTAAATTTCTACTCTGAAGCACATGTAAGTCACCACATAACTTGAAGTTGACTCAACCGCAACCTATATGTGTATGGCCTGCCTCACACAGGATACAGCTGGTGATCACGTGGAAATGCCACCCCTATCAAGGAAGAAATGAAACTGCAACAAATAAATATGTACACAAAATTGAATTCAATTGTTCACCTGGGGTTTAACTTATGCCTTTGCCATCTGATAATTATTGTGTGATAGCTACTGGACCTCCATTAAATTCTTAGTAACATGAAATCAAAGCTCTCACCTCTGAGGGGAATATAAGTATGAAATAAAAGAAAATACTATGCTTAGTTAAGATCTATAAAGTGTTTAGTACATTTATTGACCCATAATTATGATGATGATCATTATAATTATTTTAAGAAGCAAGAAATTCTCTTCATAACCATATATATCACATTGGATTTGAGCCCTGAACCGTTAAAAGTAAGATTTGGAGCACAGCACAGCATATTGTGTAGGAGCAAATGAGAGACACCCCTAACGTCTAAAAATGAGGGGACAGCAATTGCCAGGGTTCATACCTTTATCATCTTTCCTTGAACTTTTTTTACCTTTAACGTTTTACTAAATATTCTTTTTTTTTTAATTAAAAAACATTTTATTAGGGGCTCATACAACTCTTATCACAATCCATACATATACATACATCAATTGTATAAAACACATCTGTACATTCTTTGCCCTAATCATTTTCTTTTTTCTTATCTTTTTTTAAAAATTTTTTTTTAATTTTAAAAATTTATTAGGGGCTCATACAATTCTTATCACAGTTCATACATATACATACATCAATTGTATAAAGCACATCTGTACAGTCACTGCCCTAATCATTTTTTTCTCCTCTTTTCTTTTTTTACATTTTATTAGGGACCCATACAACTCTTATCAACTTTTTACTAAATATTCTTATCACCAGTCTCTACCATTTTATTTTCTATGAAAAACTGTGTTGACAATTACAGTCCTAAAACACTGAAACAAAAACAAAGGTAAAACAAAACACGACAAAGTCCACAACAGTTCTCAGAGGAAATGGTTTTTGCACAGAGCATAGATTCCAAAGTTTCCATATGTGTGCCCTCTGGTCATTGCTATGAGGCAGTGGTGTTCAGTGATATGATTCTCATCTTCCATACAAGAGCCAGGTTTCATTCTTAGTCCACACACTTCTTGTTTAACCATTGCTAGTTTGGCAATAGAAAGCTGCCTATTACTATCATGATAAACAGGTACCAGACGAAGATGATCTAAGGATGAAAAGGCCTAGAGATTTACTTCCAAAAATCAGTCAGTGGAAGCCCCAAGGACCATAATGGTCTCATGCTCAAGGGATGGGCAGCATTTTGTTCCTTCATGCATGGGGTCCTTTCTGCAAGGGTCAACCAGACTGGCAGCAACAAGAGGCCCATGGCTGTATTACAGAATTCGCCTCTCATGCTCCAAGTCTGACTGTCCCTTATGAAGGACCTTCCTGGAGTCTTATTCACTTCTATTCTCCCTTTCAAATATATATCTTCAGAAATATAAATATAATAATCACATAATAATTGATTCCTGGAGGTGTCTATTAATTTACCCCTTCTGCAGAGAAAATCCTCCTTTTATTCTTAGCCCATTCTGACAGCTTCCGGCAATACTCTGTGGAAGCAATTCCTCCCTGGGTTCATACTCTCCTTCCTCTGGAATGCCATCCCTCTAGTTCAGTGCTTCTCAGTCTTCATAATGCCACAACCCTTTCATACAGTTCCTAATGTTGTGGTGAACCCCCAATCATAAAATTATTTTCGTTGCTACTTATAACTGTAATTTAGCTACCGTTATGAATCAGGCGACCCGTGAGAAAGGGTCATTGGACCCCCAAAGGGGTAATGACCCACAGGTTGAGAACCGCTGCTCTAGTTGGTTATGAAACTTTTCGGGTCATTTAGCACATGCCTTGGGACAGCCTGCTCACTGTGCATTCATATGGCTATCATTTTCTGATTCATTCATTATCATTCACTTTGCACATGCCTCTTTGATTTCTACCACCCAGACAGAATTCAAGTGTTTTGACAATATAGAGTTTATCTTTTATTCTTGTGTATTCTGCCCCATAAGTAACACAGTACTGGACACATGATTTGACAGCACGCTGCTATGATGTGGATATTATTTATCCTCATAGCTTAGGCTAGTGTCACAGTTAAAGTTACTGCTATGCTTCTTCTAGAAAATGAATACAGCTCTTCTTGTAAAATGTTGGATCACATGTTTTCCTTGTAGAAAACTAAGACAGATGTGTCGTCCACGGTAATCCTAGCCACAATAAAAAGAATCCCCTTCAAACAGAATGTCTCATTATGCCCAGTCAATATTGAGCTTGTCTATTTCTGGCTAATTGAAAATGAAATGTGCACTATTTCAAACTTTACTGATATTATTTTCATCTGACTCACTGCTATGAGAAAAGAGTAGAAGGATGAGGAGAAGAGAAAGAAGTTTTGCATTTGTTGCCTAATTCCAAATAGGCTCGCTGAGAGATAGGAGTGGGTAAGGAGAGCCCTGGTCATTTGTGATATTTAGAATGAATTATGTAAATATCTCTGATAAAACCAGTTGAAATAAATGTGGAAATAAAGTCTAACATTACCACAGAGTCATATTGTTGGTGACAAGAGAGCTTAAAAAACTTGCGGAAAAAATAACTGGCTGGTAATATTTTAAAGGGTAACCAATGCTCACTAGCAGCTGCAGTAAGACATTAAGTAATAGAGCACAGTAATGTTAACTGCTCTCCTGGTAAGAGTGGTAAATGAAATAAACCCCAGCATCCAGAGTATCATTAATCTATAGTGAATAATGGCAGTAGTAGTGTAAGGAGATTAAAAAGGGCATTGTAAACATTTGTGGCTGTATAATATACAAATTAAAAATGGGAGAACGCTTGCAGCTGCATAATCTACAAATTAAAAAGTGTAATAGCATGGCATTAATTACTGGCTGATCAATTCCCCCATAATTGCTGGCATGTAGATGAACAATTACAGGTCCAACATGTTATTTGAGAAAGAGACATTGACCTTGGAACTGTAAGGAATGATACTCTGTTATAAGGTAATACAGGATCCTATCAAATTCGGTTCCAGTATTTGTAGCAGCCGCCAGCTCAGTGCAGGGCTGTAATCACCACACTATTTCTTTCGATTATGGTGCCAGAGGGGTTACACATTGTTTTCTCTTTTTGAACAGAAACACCCAGTGACCTTCAGCCTTCAGAAAATGGGACCATCAGGCCTCATTTCCAAGTTCAACCAGTTTTAATAAAAATGAAATAGCAGGAGATAATGTACTTTACCCTTCTTGGCCAAAGGAACCGTTTGGAAAGTTGGAAAGACAAACTTGGTTCGGTTGTGAACTTTCCAACTGGGACTGGGAGAGCTAAAGGTGTGCAGTCCAACCATTTTCTAGCAGACTCCTGATTGTCAACTAACTGGAGACACAAATATCTGATTGATATTGCAAGTCAGGATAGTTACACCAAGTGTTTTGTTCCTGAAACACAGACAGCTCACCACGGTGTTCTCCCGTTGGCAATTTGCTATAATGGTATAATGACATCATCGCCAGGAGCATTTGCTGCACCGAGTATGGGGCCTGGACAGAATTTGGCTCCTTCAAACTCTTCTTGGCAATGGATTATAACTGTATGCCTAAATCTTCTAGCACTCTCCCATCATCTATTTACTAAGTGTGACGGCCCGGATTGTTCTTATTGCCCTTCTAAAACTATCTTCATCACACTCACCCTGCCCACCCAAGGGGCACGTCTCAACGCTGACCACACTGGAAGTCTCCACAGACTTCACCTAATGACTGTCTCTTAACTTTTGCCACTCCTCTGACCTAGAGTTCTCCGTTTTGTTTATATTATCCTATTCAGTGATTGCATAAATTAATCAAGTCCACTTTCTCCAACACCATTTGGGATAATAGTAATCATATAAAAAACATCCCTACTTTTGACTTCTCTTTCTAACAACAGCTGCATATCCAGTACTCTTTCCTCTGGCCCTCACATCATAAGCTTGGTCAGAGCTCACAATTTAAAGCAGATCCTGCTTCAGAGAGATAAACCCACTCAAAGGGCAGATCCCAATCACAAACTGAGAAGCTTCAGATTCCCTCCACTTTGACCCACTGGCTTTCACTAAGGACTTGTGTTTGATAACTTTCTAGAACAACTCACAAAGCCCACAGAACATTCAATAGTTAGGATTATACCTGTCTTATGAAGTGCAGGTTCAGCAAAAAGAACAGATATATAGGATAAGGAGTTGATGAGTTCCCAATGAAATGCTCCTGTGTTCCCATTCCCCAAACCCAAAATGTCACCCTGCTAAGAGTAAATGTTTTTCCAACCAGGAAGCTAGTGGAGATTCATTGTCTATAGCTTTTCTGAAGGATCTTGGCCTGCCATCTGAAGTGGTCATGGTGAGCTTGTCATCACCAGAGTGAAGCCTGTCATCATGGCATCATGGGGCAATCGCCATGTGATGAGATCATCTGGCTTGAGCAATCCCCACTCAGAATTACTTCACTGGATCACTTGTAAGGTCTGGAGAAGTTCCTGAAATTCTGTTTGTAGGGATTAGGCCTCAGGAATTGGAGTTAAGGAGAACATCTTTATGCAAAATTAGTATAAATCCCACTGCAACAACCATTGCAACAACAATATTAATCTCAACACCCCCCACCTTTCTCTTTTATTTTATACATGGCCAATTACTTCTACTAGGTATTAGAGGTAAATTTCTTTCTTTTTTTTTAATTATTCACTTATGGTTTATTGCATTTAAATTCTAAATCATTTCACTGTAGATTTATTCATCCAAATCTGCAAGGTTACACCCTTCACTTATGTCTTGTTTTATTTATTTTCCATTAAGCTATAGCATTACATATAGCAATACAAGACTGAAGTTCTATCATTGAATGTGACTGTAGCTTTTTTTTTTAATTTTAACAATTTATTAGGGGCTCATACAATTCTTATCACAGTTCATACATATACATACATCAATTGTATAAAGCACATATGTACAGTCTTTGCCCTAATCATTTTTTTCTCCTCTTTTCTTTTTTTACATTTTATTAGGGACTCATACAACTCTTATCACCATCCATACATATACATACATCAATTGTATAAAGCACATCCATACATTCCCTGCCCCAATCATTCTCAAGGCATTTGCTCTACACTTAAGCCCCTTGCATCAGGTCCTCTTTGTTTTTTTCCCCTCCCTCCCCTTTCCCCCCTCCCTCATGTGCCCTTGGTAATATATACCTCGTTATTTTGTCATATCTTGCCCTATCCGGAGTCTCCCTTCCCCCCTTCTCTGCTGTCCCTCTCCCAGGGAAGAGGTCACATGTGGATCCTTGTAATCAGTTCCCCCTTTCCAACCCACTCACCCTCCACTCTCCCAGCATCGTCCCTCACACCCTTGGTATCATCCAGCCTGGATTCCCTGTACCTCCAGCCCTCATATGTACCAATGTACAGCCTCTGTCCTATCCAGGCCTGCAAGGTAGAATTCGGATCATGGTAGTTGGGGGGAGGAAGCATCAGGATCTGGGGGAAAGCTGTGTTCTTCATTGGTTCTACCTCGCACCCTAATTAACCCATCTCCTCTCCTAAATGCCTCTATGAGGGGATCTCCATTGGCCGACACTTTACCTTTTTCTCTGTTCCTCAGAGTTTAGAACCCAAATTCTAATGAACACCTACAAAAGTGGAACTCAGGCCTCCAGATTCAGGGCATGCAACACCCATCTGCCACAGAGGTCAATCCACAAGTCTTGCTGTTGACTATCCCATTGGTTCTCAAAGCCTATTATCATGCTCTGTTGAAACCAACCTCTAAATCTTCGCAACGCCTCCCCTAGCAGGTCATTACTAGTTTCATCATCTTTTATCAGGACTCACGCCATAGCCTCATCGTTTTTCCCTCTTCTTCTTTAAGCATTGCTCCAATGTTTACATTTCAAATCATTCTCTGTACAGTCATCTACTTTACCCACTGATTGTATTTCAATGGCTTTGTATTTTTTCAGAAAAAGTCTACAGTTTAGTTATGACTTATGATTACTTTCCCATCCTGCCCTCTGTCTAATTCTCCAAACTTATGCAAACTCCTTTCTAGCCTGGTGTGTTTTCTCCGGCAATAGTGAATATTTAAAATAAGATCTGCTTTATGAACGCTTCGGTCTCTGCATCTACTGCTCTCCCACTTGCTATACTTTGCTGTTTTGTCTCACAGGGCATTTTTAAATCTCCTTATATTTCTAAAGTGTCAATTTAGATGACATATCCTCTTGGAAACCTTCATTTCACCTATACAGAGATAATGCTCTTTTATTTTGACCAAACAGATATTTCAGTTCTCACACTTCTCCACATATGCTATGGTTTTCTACATGGCAATTTTCCCTCCCCTAAGCTTACTAGGAACTGCAGTCACCTCCAGGCCAATCAGTTTGGTTTTATGGGAGATGTGTGTCTTGGTCCATGTGATTCCTGCTAAAGAATACAACACCAGTAGGTATAAAGCATTGTGACTGTGTGAATTATATTGAAGTTTGTAAAACCAAAGAAGTACTTAGAAATTAGCAGGGAAAACAGAAAAAAAAAAACACTGCTCAGTTGAGAAGACTTGACATATCAACACTTCAGCAGTGGAGGCAGTAAGAACAACAATAATAGTAACTGCAAACATTAATATTTTCTAACCACTCACCATAGACCACACATCCTGCACATCTCTTACACGAGTTATTCCATCTGAGCTTCGGGACAGTTTCCTGGCCCATTTTACAAATCTGTATCTGAAACTTGAGCATTTTAAAAAGCATATTCAAAGTCATATTCAGACAATGATGGAATTTGGACTCGATATTGAGCTCTCTGCTTTCAGAGGACTTACTCTTTGTGTTAGTCTAGGTACTTCAGAAAAGCAAATCTACAGAAACTCATATGTATAAGGCAGAGTTTTATATAAAGGGTAAGTGCGCATCAAGAAAACGTCCCAACCCAGTGTTGCCTAAGCCCACAAGTCCAACATTAACCTAAATGTCCAACACCAATCCACAAAGTCCTCCTCAATCTCACAAAACACGCGCATTGATGCTGATTGCAGGAGCAAAACCGAGTCAGTGAATGTGTAAGCATCTCAGTACTGGCAGGGGTTTCCATATGGCTGCTCCAGCACCCATGGCTGCATCAGTGTAGGTCCATGCAGCTTTTCCATGGGGATGTCTTGCAGGAAGTGAGCCTTGCCAGCTGAAGCAGGGAACTTGCTACGGCAGCTGCACCCTGGTCCGACCATCACAAAGCAATAGACATGAGAACAAGAAAGGCGAGGCTCACTGAGCCATTTATCTCTCTCCATTTCAATTAAGCCCACATGTATTTAGCGACCAAATTGGCACAATAGCTCTAACTATTTCACCCTTTCATCCAACCTTCCCTTCTAAGATTACTATAGAATATATTTATTTTTGTAAACATCAAATATTGATTGAAAATAAGTATTAAGGTGTTGTTCTGCATTTGTTTAAACACAGGACATTTGCCTGCAGATTTTCTTATTAAAACAAACACTAAAAACCTTAAATGTATAGTTAGAAAAAAAGACTGACCTCAATAAAACATGTATTTGAAGTGTTTTAAACAATAACATATCACACATACACACCAGACAAATTTTCAAATAATACCAGCTCCTTCTCCCAAAGTAATATTCATCAATTTCTCCACTTGACTGTTCTGTCTATTCAATACAATGATGGAGATTTGAAATACACAATAGATATTGATTCAATCTCTCACATAGACACCATTTAAAAATAAGAACTTGAGAGGGCATTTTGAGGTAAACTATTTATATAAATAATTAAATCCTGGAATATAGCTTGAATTTGGTCTTAAAAGAAACTGCAATACATATAAAATTAAATAAGCTATGATTTTCCCCTAACTTTAATAGAATCTCCCCTTTTGTGCTATTTGAAATAATTTGCATTTCTATTATTTCTTTGGAATCTCACTATAGAACCCTTCACTAAAGAAAAGAATTCAGTGACTTAAAAATGATTAGCATTTATATTATTACATGAACAACAAACACACTAGAACATTATTTCCTACAAATTAGAATTCTGAAGACTAGCAGTTCTACAACTCTGGTGGAAACTTATATAAACTTATTCACTACTGAAAATTTTTCATTAGAGTGCATAAGATTGGACCTAAAAGACAAGAAAATACAAACAAAAAGTGGGAAAACAAAAAATGAAATCAGATCATTTTTGAAGAATTCAAATGAAATTGTTATTAGGTGCTCATCCCATCTAGTCGGTATTTGCTAGCTCCACATTGTGACATCACAACATTGTTCCATGAGACCAACTGCATGTCAGGCATCTGTCCTGAAGAAGGAGACCACTGGCAAGACAAAGCGAGCAGTAAAGAAGTGGCCAGATTCATATTCATTGACAGGATTCTGCATGTGAAATAGTTTTTAATTTTATGAAGCTAAATTTAAAACATAGATGGATTATTTAGCAATGCATCCCATAATCTAATTGCTTTTGTAAATGAATATATTTACAAAACAAAATACAAACGAACAACAATCCCATGAAAAAGACAGCTTTTGAATTTAAGGTTTCTCTTAGGGACTTTAACCCCATTCCATTATCCTAGTTATGAGAGAAAGCTGTAGCCTTTCTCCTTGTTCCATGAGTCCTGCTTCCCTCAGTACAAGGTGAAGGTCACTGTATAAACCAAGGAATCTGATTCATGATTTATCTCTCTTCAGGTTCCATCATGTGCCCCATTTTTACACTCTCCTGTAGCAGGGAAATAGAAGCTAAGTTTTTCTCCATAAAAATGGTGAGGTGGTTTACCTGAAAAAAAAAAAAAAAACCCTAGAGAAACTACTTGCCTCTAAGAGACCCAGGGTAAACTTTTTTCTTTCTTTTCTTTTCTCCCTTCCCTTCTCTCCTTTCTTTCCTTTAAAAAGTTCCGTTCTCTTGTTCCACTATATAAATACAAGGAAAAAAACACATTTAGTTTAAGGTCATTTTAGACTTATGAATCACAAAAATAATAGTGTCCCCGTGGTTCTTTCATGGTGTCTTTGCAATAACACTGTCTCAAGGATCTGTGGTACAAGATCAAAGTGAAGATACTCTCATGAATCCAATACGATTAGACAGAAGCACAGACTTATTCAGAATATCAGAATTCACCAATATTTATATGCACCAATTTCAATGGTATAGTTCAATTTTTCTCACTATATAATTGTATAGTGATCATCATAATCTAGAATTCTGATGTGTGAAATTGACAATACAGAAACACCCTTTTATTCATAAGTTTATAATTGTTATACATTCTAGTGTGATTTTTTTTCTTTTATCATTTTGTCTTCAGGTACATGGTATGATTTTCCCAATCTAAGTTTTGAAGAATTTAGGAAAATATTTTTCCGTGTACAAATGCATTCAGAAAATATGGCCTACAGTATACTATCATGAAAACTCATGAGCTGTCGCCCAAGATGGTGCAAATGTAGGCTCAGCTCTCTGCAGATCCCTGGAAGTAGTTGCCCGATCTGCAGGGAAGGGAATCCCTCCATGCAATGTCCCAAAGAATGTTTGGCAGTTTCCCCACAGATGACTGCGCCGTGCTCATCAACACACCCATCCCTCTGGGTTTCCCTGCTCTGGAGACACGTGTTCAGTAACCCTTGTAGCCTCCCAGGACTGAGGAGACACAGTTGGGGCTCCCTGCTTCTCCCCAACCCCAGAAACTTCCATGCAGGTACTTCTCACAGCCCAACCACAGCCAAATGCATGTCGAGGTGCCCTGTGGTTTCCATGCCACCAATCAGTGTGACTGAATCCCTTGAGTGGCTCCCTCAACCTTCCCCCATGTTTGCCAGAGCCCAGACACAGACAGCAGCTGCTTCCTGGCATTGGCCAGCTGCTCCCTCCTCCTTTTCTGCAGTCACTGGGCTGAGTGCCACCAGGGGCCCAGTTCTGAGCTTGGTGCACCAGTTCCCACCTGATTCTCCCCAGTCCCCTGAGAGCAAGCGCCACTTCCCAAGTGTTCTCCAGCTGCTCCTGCTTCATTCCCTGCAGTCACTGGGGCTTAGCTCCACCTGTGTCTACTTTCTGGGCGTGTGCCCACTCCCGCCTCCCTCTCCCGGTAGTTGCCTGAGCCCATGCACCACAGGCGCTGCTCTTGGGTGTTCTGCAGTGACTCCTGCCTCCTTCCCAACTTTCACTGGGGCCAAGCACCACCGGCAGCTGCTTTCTGGTCTTGGTGTGCTCACTGTCCCCTCCTTCCTTCCTTCCTGAGCCTGAGTGCCATCGGTGGCCAACCCCTGGGATTTCTGTATCTGCTTTCCCCTCCCTGTCCTGGAGCTGCTGGAACTCATGTGTTACTGGTAACTGCTTCGTGGTTTGCTCAAGCCTTCCAGCAAACTCTCTGTGCCCACTATCCACTCCTTAGACACACCCACCCCGAACACCCCCCAACAGCTGCTGGCCATTTCTTGTGCCCACTGGATGCTTCTTGGGGTCCCTGGCACCCACTTGCTTCTTCCCATGCATGCAGACCATTACTTGGAGACTCCCAAGTCCACACCACTTCCCACTCATTCTGGCCACTTCTTGGGGCCCCCATGCTGGCAAGCCATTATTGCCAACCATTGGCCACTCCCCGTATGCTCATGTATGCATACAGTTTTCTGTTTCCATTGAATGCTTATCTGGCTCTTGCACCCACTGGCTTCTTCCAGGTTCTCCCCTGCCCCTTCAGGCTGGGTCCACCCTCCAACCCCCCACCCTCCACACACACACCAACTGGCCATTTCCTACTTTACACAGCACTTACCAGTTCCCCTGCATCCAGCCATCACCTCCTGCAAATGCCAGCCATTTCCTGGACTCCCAAGGCCCACTGGACATATCCTGCGCCCGTTAGCCATTTCCAGACCCTCACCCCTCCACCTCTCAAAACCACCTCCTGCATCTTACAGCCACGCCAGGTCCACACATTTGCCAGTCACTTCCTGTGCCAGCTACCCTCGCCCTCGGCCCAACTACATCTATGGACTAGACTCCTGGGGAAATGGTGTCAAGTTCCAACAAAATGACATGAAGAGACAACCCACTTCATCAGCAGCCATGACAAGAAAGCAATAGGAACACAACACAATGTTGGAGGAGGACCTGAATCTAGCGACATACATAGAAAAAACACACTTTGAACGCCCAGAGAAAGAAATCTTCAGAATACTGCTTAGAGTCATTCGAAAAAGGAGAGAATCAATGCTGATAAAGGATAAATTAAGGGAGAGGATAGTTAAGGGATGATGCAACAGAAGCAAAGATGACAATAAAAGAACTCACCAAAAGGATGGACGAAGTGGAGGACTGAACAGCCACCTGGAAGATAAAGAAGCAGAATTCAGCAAATGTGAAAGACAATCAAATGAGATAATTAAAGAAGCTGAAGAAAGCATTAGAACAATGAGCTATGCTAACCCATATCTGAATAACTGGGATACCAGAGCAAGGTGTAATGCAGAAATCAACAGCCACTATAGCGAGGGAATTCCTGGAAGAAAACTTCCCCAATATACTAAAGGTTTATACAACAATATTCAAAAAATCAGAAAGGACACAATTAGACTGACTCCCAGGAAGAACATCCCAAGGCACATAGTAGTCAGATTATCTAGCTCTTAGAAAAGGGAGAAAATTATTAGGGAAGCTAGGGAAAAATATGAAGTCACCTATAAAGGTAATTAGATAAGATATGCTCAAACTTATTAGCAGAAACCATAAAGAGAAAATAATAAAGTAACATCCTCTGAGAGTTGAAGGAGAATAGTTGTAGCCCAAGAATTATCTATCCTGCCAAAATCTCCATAAAAATAGAAAGAACTAGGAGGCAAAGGGCACTAATACAGGTCTAAATACAGGCATGTACATATGTAACTTTATATGTGACGATGGGGAAATTGATCTAAGTGCATATATTTCTGGGTTTAGTATAAAGGTAGCAGATGGACATTGAACCTCCACTCAAGAATTCCTTTCAATGAAAGAACACTGTGTTCTATTAAATGAGCTTTCCATGATGCTCACCTTCCCTACAAGATCACTGAAGACAAATGGGGTGCTTAAGCAAATTGGGTGAAGAAAGGTGATGGTGCCCAGCTATCAAAAGATAAAGCATCTGGGTTCTTCATAGGCCTGAAGGTAAAAGAAAGTGGTCATCTAGCTCAGAAGCAACAAAGCCCACATGGGAGAAGCACATCAGCCTGTGTGACCACACAATGTCCAAGGGATCAGGTATCAGGCATCAAAGAATAAAAAAAAAATCATATCATTGTAAATAAGGGGGAGTGCAGAATTGGGTCCCAAAGCCCATCTATAGGCAACTGGACATCCACTTACAGAAGGGTCACGAAGAGGAAAAAAGTTAGTCAGGGTGCAGTGTAGCAACAAAGAAGCGCACAGCTCTCCCGTAGTTCTTAAATGCTTCCTCCCCGACCTCCTCACTATCATGATTCCAGTTCTACCTTATGTATCCTGCTAGACCAGAGGATGTATACTGGTACAGATAGGAACTGGAAACACAGGGAATCCAGGACAGATAATCCCTTCAGGACCAGGGGTGACAGTGGTGATGCCAGGAGGGTGAAGGGAAGGTGGGGTAGAAAGGGGGAACCAATTATAAGGATCTACATATAACCTCCTCCCCTGAGGATGGGCAAAAGTAAAATGGGTGAAGTGACACATCAGACAGTGTAAGATATGACAAAATAATAATTTATAAATTATCAGGGATTCATGAGGGAGGGGTCAGGGTAGGAGGGAAAAATGAGGAGCTGATACCAAGGGCTCACATAGAATGTAATGAGAGTTTTGAGAATCTTTAGGGCAATAAATGTACAAATGTGCCTGAAATAAAATGGCTGTATGTATGGAATAAATAAAATCAATAAAATGATTTTAAAAATAAAAAGAACTTCACAGTTTTCTCAGATAAGTAATCTTTTAGAGAACGCGTTAAAAAATCATTAAAAGATCACTTTCCAACTCACTTTGGGCAGACCAACATCCACAGAACACAAGCACGTGACCACTGTAGTGCAACACTGTTCAATAGTGATGGCCCTGTAGGCAAGGCCCAATTCCTCTTTGACCCGATGAAAGAAACAAGGCAAGTATGAATTTATCACACATACACAACACACAGCTATGGAGGGGGGTAGTAAAATACTTAGCACAAAGGTATGGAAAACAGCAAAGAACCCACAGATAGATATAATTACTGTGACCGTCAACCCAAAGAAAGCAGGAGTTGCAATCTAATTTCTGATGAAGTATATCTCAAGGGGTAGGACATAACAAGAGATAAGCATGGGCACTATATAATGCTTAAGGACGGAATAGAACAAGAGTCCGTAAGCATAATACGTACCCAATGAGAGACCCGGGAATTTGTTAGCAAAATCCTCCAAAAGATGAAAAAAAAAATCATAGGACTGACAGTCATAGTAGGAGACTTCAATACACCACTCTGTTTGCATTCTTTTCTTTTCTGGTTATTTTTTGATGTTATTTGGGGTGTGTGTGTGTGTTGGTATTGATCTATACAAGAAAGATGGGCAGGCTTATGGAGACAGCGGCTAGACTGAAGGTTCTTGTGGCCATAGGAATGGAGAAGGGTGTGGGGGAGGTGAGTGGGTAGCCAAGAACGATGGGTACAGGGAAATAGTAAGAGTTCTAAAATGGACCTCGAGGAGGGTGTAGTTTTTCTGGGTGTGTTTAATTAATTGAATTGTATCTGAGAGGAATTACTTAGAGGTGAATGACAAGCAAGCATAAGAGTGGGGTAGAAGAAAAACAAAACCATATATGTGTGTGTGCTTGTGTGTGCATATGTATACGCATACATATTCATCTACGGATATATGTATATTTGTTTATATATGTATGCATATTAAATGGAACAAGTAAACAGATGAACTTTGGGCCTCTACTTAAATCTTACCTCTGTACAACAATGACTTGTTCTAATAATGTGGCACAGTATGATATCCACCTTCCTGACACATCGTTAAGACAAAGTTGCATAGGCAAATGTGATGAAGAAAGCTGACGGTGTTCAGCTATCAAAGTCTATAGCATCTGGGGTCTTAAAAGCTTGTAATTAAGCAAGCAGTCAACTAGGAGGGAAGGAACAAAACCCATATGGAAGAAGCACACCAGCTTGTGTGATCATGAGATTTTGAAACACACATCTAAATTGAAGGGGATGGGATGTAGTGGAGATGCACAGTCCACCGGCAAGACAATTGGACAGTTCCTACTACTGGGGCCTCACAGAATGGAGGAAAAATCTAGAGATGAGGTGACACCGATGAACCACATCACTATCGTCTGGTTCTTTAATATTTCCTCCTTTTCTGTCTTCAAGCACCTGGTGGTTTGGAAACTGCAAAACTAGAACTTAGCAACACCTAACCCAATACACCACCAGGCCTCCCACAAACAAACATAACAATAGCTTAAAAAAGAACATCTAAAGAGACTCCCCACTTGTCAGAACAGAACTCTGTTCTAGAGTTGTCTGTGGCTTAGTTTTTTCAAAAGCAGATGTCCATGTGTGTTTTTCCAAAGTGCTTCTGAGTAGAATTCAACCTTGAGCTTTGGTTAGCTGAACTTGTTAATTTTAGACTCCAGCCAAGGAGTCCTGTTAATATTTAGCCCTAATTGTATGTGTTCATTTGGATTTTGTACTCTTTAAACCTGACCATTGCACGTGGCAATTACTCTTTACTGCACACAATTTTTCTGTTCCTTATTTTATCTGAATTATTTATGTTCGTATTCAATCTCTAATTCCCAGCTTTAAACCAAATTTACTACCATCAAGTCAATTCTGACTCAGAGTGACCCTACAGAACAGAGGCGAACTGTCCTTGTGGTTTTCTGAGACGGTAAACCTTTACAAAAGTAAAACGCTTCATACTACCTCTGCCATGATAATATGTACAACATATATGCTCCATGCCTAATATACTCGTGTGTATGTATGGCTCTGTTAGGTAAGGCTCGTGTGTATGGCTCTGTTAGGTATGGCTAATTACTCGTGTGTATGGCTCTAAACATAAGTTAAATTATTCAAACCCCTCATCTGTTCTATGGAAGAAAGACAAGCCTTATCTATTCCTATATATCATTTTATTAGAGGCTCATACAACTCTTATCACAACCCATACATACATCGATAGTGTAAAGCACATTTGTACATTCATTGCCCTCATCATTCTAAAAATATTTGCTCTCCACCCTGGCCCCTGTCATCAGCTCCTCATTTTTTACCCTCCCTCCCCATTCACCCCTACATCATGAACCCTTGATAATTTACAAATTATAATTTTATCATATCTTGCACTGTCCGACGTCTCCCTTCACTCACTTTTCTGTTGTCTGTCCCCCAGGGAAGAGGTTATATGTAGAACCTTGTAATAGGTTACCCCTTTCAAAGCCACCCTCCCTCCAACCTCACAGTAACGCCACTCACACCACTGGTCCCGAAGGGATCATTTACTCTGGATTCCCTGTTTCCAGTTCCTATCTGTACCAATGTACATCCTTTAGTTTAGCCAGATTTGTAAGGCTTTGGACCCTGCACAACATCTCTGTTAGTTGTGATGGACTGACTTGATGGCAGAGGGTTTGGTGATGTGTGTGTGTGTGTGTGTGTGTGTGTGTGTTGATTCTGTACTATACTGAAATATCTTACAGGATGTATCTAGACTAGCCTGTATAATGGTATATCCAATGTTTCCCTCAGGGAGTCAAACATACTTTGAAAGTATTCACTGTGTGGTTTTTTGAAAGAAGCATTTTCTCTGAGAAATTTGTACAATTAGAAAACATTACAGGGAAATGTAGTGGGGATAGAGCATTAATAACATCTATTAAAAAAGAAAACAAAAACACTACACTTATCATAAGAATGAACTCAGAACTCCTGAGGACCCCGTGTGGTCTAGGATAGAATCTCCACAGGCTTTACCAGCTTCTGACCTTTTCAGAAGTGGATCAGTGGCACTTCCTTTGAGAAGTCCCAGGGTGTGGTTGAACTCTACAACTTTTAGATAGAAACCCAGTGCTTTCACATTTACACCACTCAGATACCTGCTAAAGATAAAGGGAAACAAAGTTAACATTTTCCCCACCGCTGTTTTCCAAGTGCTATATTTCTGGTGATTCTCCCTTATAACACTGAACCTGCCATGGTATGCTTTGCACCGCCATCGCTAATGGTCAATGAAAGTATACTGTGTGCATTCAAAACTGATCCTGAAACTGGTTAAGATCCATTTACTATTTGAAAGAAACACCCTCACAGAAGCTTAACTTCTCCACTGTAGGGGAAACAGTACCACTTTAGAGCCAGACTAGGGCAATCTGAAAGTCACCCACTCCTGAATTTATCAAGCCAGTCTTCACTCTCAACATGAGTCAATAAAGTTAGAAAGTCTTTCAGTTCAGAATATCAAATAGCCCATTGCACATTTCATATTCCATATTTCTAGACTCACTTATCAGAGATGCGTACTCCATTTGTTGTTGCTTCGTGACATTGGCAAAAGCTTTTAAATCTTCTAATTTTTTTTCTTTTTTAATGTGTAAAATGTGTTCTTTTCAAGGATGTAAAAGTGAACTGAGGCCAAGTGGCAGTGGGCGTGTTGGCTATAAATCTATTCAATACATAAATATATGCATATTGAATTTTTCATCACTAGGCAGACTATAAAATATCTACCTTGTTGAATGTGTTATCTGTAATGTACAAAGTTCACACTGCTAAAAGAACTATAACTTTTGTATTCATTTTTTTCTGTGACATGCAAAAGTGAGTTTATTTTTGTAAAAACATAAAACTGAATTTTTGTGAATATAATACTACATCAGATTAAGAGCTAGATATCTAAAATCTTCTGACTGAGAAATAGATATATTATCTTTATATTAGTGGAGAGATTATTTCTTCTATGTTCAAAATACTGAAAGTATGCTAAATTTTATTTTTTGCTTAATTTTCATAATGTATATAATACATACGTTATCTTGCCAAAATTTCATTGTATAACTTATCTATTTGCACATGCTGTAATACACACATTTATACTATCAAATACACAGATATGTAAAAATGGGCAACATTTAAATGCTGAGCAGATGAGCTGTTCTATGAGGGCTATTTGCCTCTCTAAAAACCGACAAAAGAAAGAAGAGCTCTCATTTAAGTTAAGTAGATCTCAAAGAACCTGTCTTGTTTTAAGTAAGTAAAAGGATAAAATATCAACGAGGACAGCAATGTCCTTTGGACAATGGACCTTTCCTTTAGGGTAATCTGTAACTGATTTAATAAGATTTATTCTTTTTATGATTTATGAAACACTACTTGTAGTTGAGAAATAATTCAGCTTTATTCTGGACAGGATATGAAGAATGACTCTTTTCAGCCTTTAAAAGGAGCTTTTTCTGCTATTCTTTTAAGCAAAGAAATAAGCTGCTCATCTTGGGCACTGTGACCCTGCAGATGGTACTGGTCAGATCTAGTTCCTTGGGACAAAAATGTTCATTTTGTACCTTTGTTCTAGCAAAAGGATTGAGTCAGAGCTTAAGAAGGAAGCCATGTTCCTGGGTAAATGGCAGAGCATTTGACTCCATTCTGGACTGCAGTCCTTGCTGGAAGCACATTTCCATAGTCGGCGAGGAGAAATAAGACAGACACAAATGCATAAATTGTAGCAGATGCTTCCTTAACTTACCCTGGTGAAATAATTTTGATGGGTGGTTATGAATTTGTAAGTAATGTTTACTTCTGAAATGCCATAATTGCTTTTGGAACTATTCAAGGCATTTTGAATTGTATCTCTTTTTTATTGTAATATGGAATTGTATTGCCGTTTTATGAAGTGGTATCTTTTTGATGCATGGAGGTTCGGGATACATTTGTTATCCATCATGAGGAAACCAGATAAGTAAATATTACAACTATAACTGAAATGCTTCTTTTTTACATGAATAAATGAAAACCATTTTGAATCTGAAGGCAGAAGCACTCTATCTGCAGACTGACATATTGCATATTTGTTTGGTTTCAAAAAAAGAAAACAAAACAAAACATAACACTGGTGTCTGGTTTTCACACTGTGACTGAGGAAAATGTCTATCTCCTGCATAATAGAGTCTCTGCAATGGAAGTGTTGTCTCCTTCATGGACCCAGAAAGGTCAACCGCATGGGCCATCAAGGAAGGCGGTCCTCATCTCTAGGGTCACTATTGAATGGGACAAAGCCGAGCGTACAGTCTTTCCATCTGTGATGTGGAGGCTTATCTCTATTGCTGCATTCCAAAACCTTCTTCGTGTTTGAATTATTGCAATACACGCTTATGGAGCACATAACTTTCCACAAAACACTATGAAGAAATAGTTCTTTGTAATATATTTTGGAGACCTGCTCACTTATAATTCTGCAGTTAATCTGCCTTTAAAATAACCCCTCAGTGCTGGCCCAAATCTCAACTACATGGACAGATGCCCCACCCCCACCCACAAGAATTTATTTTAGAGGACAGCAATGAAGCTGCAACTCAGGGAGAGGGACATGTCTGATCAGAGCACATGGGAGCAAATGAAGGGAAAGGAAGAGAGAGTGGAGTACATCCTGGACCATCAAACCTTGATGAAGATATTCCTGCTCAGAGGAGCCAATCCACAGAGAAGACCATATGGCTGGCTGCACTATGAGACATGACATCCATCAGTGACCCATAGCCCTACAGGGGACATCACTGGAGACACAGTGTGGGAATTGTGCCCGATCTGATCCCACCACACTGAGGCAAAACAATAAGGGTATGCAACAGAATAGCAAAGGGAACAGAGATATGAAGTCCCGAGGGAATACCAAAATAGACTTTGGGGCCAGGGCTTGGCACCCCATCAGACATGACCTATAAACACTCCTAAAAGCCAACAAAGAGTCATTGATCTAACTATAAGCTTTTCTTGTGTTGTTATTGTTGTGTTGTAGTTTTTTGTCATTGGCTTTTTGTTGTTATTGTTTTGTTTTCTTTTGTTGCTTGGTTTTTCTCTGTCTTGTTTTTGTGCATGTTATTATCTCCCCAGGTCTGTCTAAATAAGATAGGCTGGATGAACTATCTGGAGGAGAAAACAACGGGACCAACAGTTCCAGGAGGACATGGGAGAGGGGGAGGTGGGGGGAAAGGAAGTGGTGTTAACAAACCCAGGGACATGGGAACAACAAGTGATTCAAATCGGTGGTGAGGAGGGTGTAGGAGGACTGGTAGGGCATGATCAAGGGTAATGTAACCGAGAGGAATTACTGTGACCCAACTGAAGGCTGAGCATGATAGTGGGACAAGAGGAAAATGAAAGGAAATAGAGAAAAGAGGTAGGATGCAAAGGGCATTTATAGAGGTCTAAATGGAGGCATGTACATATGTAAATATATTTAGATATGAGGATGGGGAAATAGATTTATGTTTATGTGTTTCTAGGTTTAGTATTAAGGTAGCAGATGGACATTGGGCCTCCACTCAAGAACTCCCTCAATTCAAGAATATTTTGTTCTATTAAACTGGCATTCCATGATGCTCACCTTCCCGACAGGATCACTGATGACAAAGTGGATACATAAGCAAATGTGGTGAAGAAAGCTGATGGTGCCCAGCTATCAAAAGATATAGCATCTGGGGTCTTAAAGGCTTGAAGGTAAACCAGTGGCCATCCAGCTCAGAAGCAATAAAGCCCACGTGGAAGAAGCACACCAGCCTGTGTGATCACGAGGTGCCGAAGGGATCAGGTATCAGGCATCAAAGAACAAAAAATCATATCATTGTTTATGAGAGGGAGTGTGGAGTGGGAAACCAAAGCCCATATGTAGACAACTGGACATCCCCACACAGAAGGGTTGTGGGGAGGAGATGAGCCAGTCAGGGTGCTGTGTAGCAATGATTTAACATACAACTTTCCTCTAGTCCCTAAATGCTTTCTCCCCACCCACTATCATGATTACAATTCTACCTTACAAATCTGTGTAGACTTGAGGATGTACCCTGGTATGGATAGGAACTGGAAACACAGGGAATCCAGGATGAATGATTCCTTGATGACCACTGGTGAGTGTGGTGATACCGGGAGGGTGAAGGGAGGACGGGATAAAAAGGGAAAACCGATTACAGGCATCTACATATATCCTCCTCCATGGGAGATGGACAACAGAGAAATAGGTGAAGGAAGACATTGGATAGTGTAAGATGTGACAAAATAATAATTTATAAATTATCAAGGGTTTATGAGGGAGGAGGGAGCAGACAGGGAGAGGGAAAATGAGGAGCTGATGCACAGGCTTACATGGAGACAATTATTTTGAGAATAATGAGGGCAATGAATGTACAAATGTGCTTTATACAATTGATGTATGTATGGATTGTGATGATTTGTAAGAGCCACCAATAAAATGATTTAAAAAAAAGATAACACCTCAGAAACAGAATTGACTACACTGAGTAACACTTCTCCGCATGTGCTTTATTGTAGAGAGGTAAAACTTGAGTTCCTAAAGGGATAAAGCCAGTGCAACCAGCCTTTGGAGAAAGAACTATCTCATGAAAAAAGTGGTCAAGCGATTTGAAAAACAACCAGATTTTCAACATCTGCCATGTAACATGGGCTTTCCAGGGAGGTTAAAACCAACTTAATTAACAAGACGAGGAATAGATCCAGTCAAGTGATTTGTGGAGGACTATTTAACCATAAATGAGACTTTTAATGTGATACTAATATTTTCTTGGTTAAGTGGATTATGGATCAAGGTGATTTCTGCAGAGGTATCTAGAATATACCTCTAGAATATAAGTCTTTCTCAAACTTTAATATCATCATGAATCTCCTGGGGATCTTTATAAAATCGGAGATTTTATTCAGGTAGGACCCAAGCATTTGAATTCTAATAATCTCCCACATGATGCCAATTATTGGTCTATTAATAATATAGAGAGAAATAAGGGGAGTCAATATTTCAAAGAACTTGAGGAACGTGGATGGGATCCATATTAATCCAGGGATAGGGCAAAATAATGAACTGATTAATAAATAAGCTTGAGAAAGCAAAATTTGTATTCTGTTTCCTTTGCTACCACCCAAGTATTTGCCCAGAGTCAGATTGCACCTCTGGCCAATGATGGAGACATTAAATATCTATGCTGCATTGGTAGTGACGCTAAATGGTTTTGCTGTATATTGGACATATATTTATCAATTCATACAAAAGCAGATGATTCAAAAATGCCATTACCATCTTCAAAAGAGAAATAGAATGAGTTAGTACAAGCATCCGAGAAGAATTACCTTACTTTCAGCCATAATTTTAGAATTATTTAAGACCTAGCTGTAAGTGCCAAAGAAAGAAAAGGTAGCCACAAAGCTAGACCTTTCAGTGAATTGATTAAACCTAACTCATGTTCCAATAGACTAGTCTATTCGACAATTAGACACAGCAAGTCTTGATTTCCACAGTCAGTTGACAATGTTTCATTCATTAAATAGGAGAGAAAACTTTTAAAATAAATTAAATGAAATATTTAATAGCAATATAAAAGAATCTGTAATGGGTTAAGGTGGACTGGTCGAAGTTTCTAGAATTGGAGTAATGGGCTACATTCATTTTCATTTACCATTTTTATTAAGGTAACAGATGATACTTATACAAAAAGGGATATTGTTCATAAAAATTTAGATAGCCCTTTGTTGTGAGGAGTAACACAGAAGCCATACATAGAATCGGCACATAAATGTGCCAAAGAATGCTTTATCTGGGGTCAATTATAAAGTTCAAATATAATCACAGCATATATTAAGAAAAATCGTAACACACAAAAATAGCTGGTGACTCAATAACCCTCTCATGATATACCTGAGACAAAATCATTAATATGATTGCACATTAATGAACAGACTAGGATGGCTCCACAGGATTTCCCAGACTGCAAATCGTTATAGAAGTATACTCTCCTATCTGGCTCATACAGAGTTAGTGAGTTTGAACTGAGCTACTATTTGCCATCTAGTCGGCAGCCACTGGTGCAACTTGGGCTCATTTTGTCTGGATATATGCATATAAATGAATGCATGCATATGTATGCACACATATGCATGTATATGCATTTCCTGTTCATAGTTTATTTTTCAAAGTCCAGTTAATAAGTGTTGTCATTTACTACAGTACAATGCTAAAATGAGTATCTCAAGCAGAAGTTATCAACCAGTGGATCGTGACCCCTTTGGAGGTTGAATGACTGTTTCAGGGGGTTTGCCCAATTCATGACAAGAAGCTAAATTACAGTTACGAAGTAGCAACAAAAATAATTTTATGCTTGCGGGGGTCACCACAACATGAGGGACTGGATTAAAGGGTTGCAGCATTAGGACGATTGAGAAGCATGAAATTACACAAAGCACTTTCTGCCCCACCCTTCAGGAAATGCTCCTTATGCGGTACAGTAAATTTTTTTGATATTCCAATCTCATGTTCAAAGGCAGAGAGGAGAATTATCTAGGCCTTGTACCTCTCTGTCCCAGAGACCCTAGGACCTCTAATTTCTCTCCTCTTGGTTTTCTTGAGCTGAGAGCTTTAATATAAAGCAATCCAGATAGAAGGATTGCCTGTGTGTATCTGTGTGTGTGTGCATGTGCAATTGCACACATGCATATGCCCACTGAATGAAGTACAGCCTTGAAGGCACAGAAGGCACATTAGAAAAAAGAAATAGAGTAAAATATATCCCCATTCACAATTTCCTAAAGGCCCCTTGGTTGTTAATTGAAACTTTTGTCTACTTTATTGAACAATAAAAGTGGCAGCAACTACTCCCAGGTGTCCTTCAGTATTAAAAAGAGGATAAAGGGTTCCTGGCAAAGGTGACAGAAATTAATGCGGTGAGCCCAGCTATCAAACATTCTGATATGTGAATTGCCTGATATTTCTATAATGCTGTCTTATGATTGGAAATGTTATCGCTTCTATTGAATCAATAGACAATGTTAAAGCTCCACAGAACCCCAATTACAAACTGAAGCTGGAAGGTTAACATCTGGGAGCAGCAGAGACAGAAACAATCTCTATTGTCATACCTTCCTGACAAGTAAATGTCAGAAACATAACGCCTTCGCCTGGTCTCAGCACAGAGCACATGTACAAGAGTGATTGTAAGGCTGCCTCAAGTCAAATCGCCTGTCATCTCAGCTTTGACACGGAATTACTTTTGTTTTATGCATCTATTAACCTTGAACTATCAGCATTTGTTTTAATGTTCCAGGCTGAAGTGACCTAAATGTGCTTCTCTCATGCAGAAGGGGATCTTTGAGAGGAAAGAGCTTGTGGTCTGAGAAGGGACAGGTCTTTGTGAGAAGACAGAGTGAATGTGATCTGCAGGCTCACCTTTCTCCCTAAAGGCAATTCCCTGCTTCCAAGTCTACCATAGACAGGGCATTCCTTTGTTTTTTAAATGGCTATCTTTCTCCGAAGATAAATGCGGACATCCCTGGAAGAAGACCACACCATCATTGAACATACAGTAACCGTAATCGATTTAGAAGAGTCCTTGGTCCCATCAGTAGCTGAAGCGCAGTAGGAAGAGACGGACCCCATTTGTCACTATGGAAGATGAGGCTGGGAGAAATGAAGGAGCTTAACTTCGACCTGAACCCAGATGTCTTCATTTTCCTTCCCGTTTCATTCTCATTGGATTGTACATACTAAAGGCTCTGCACCTCACACATTACCTTGATTAGCATTGCTTACAGAAGTTCCAACACAACTTGTGTCAGCCTCACAGTTCAGTACGACAGGACTCAGTCTCTGTGGAAGTTGTGGGGAGATGTGGGTTGAAGCGCTATGGGAGAATTTGTAGCTTTCTGGAGGGAAACCTGGGTTTGAGTCCCATCGATGCACCTCATGGGCAGTTGCCCCTGGTCTGTCAGTGGACAGTGTATGTGATGCTGACTAATTTTTGTGGAGCTTCCAGATTAAGAAGGACTAGGAAGAAATGCCTGGTGTTACATTTCCCCAAATCTGGCAGTGAAAACCCGGTGGATCCCAACGTTCTATTACATATGTGGCTACCAACTTTGGTGACAACTAAGAGGTAGAGGTTGGGCAGTTTTGTGACTGGTGACAGGCCTTCTGCTTAAGTACTGAAATCTACTTTTAATTATTTTAGCTAAATTCTCAATTACTTTCAATTTATTCTTATCTGTGGTCTCAAATTATGAGATACTTTGTTTTAATGTCTCTCTCATGCACAATAATGATTCTGGACTCCGGAAGCCCTACCTTCTTCTGCTGAAGCTAGAAATCCTGGTACTACTAATGTATTTCATTTTTCTGAAGCAAACCATCAATCTACTCCATTTTGAGGCCCACTTTCTTCACCTGGATTTAAAGGCTCAATGCAGTCCCAATCTTTCAAGAGACAAGCTAAACATATAATCCCATCTGATCGAGAGTCTATTTCCAACATAAGAATTGTCCACAGGTATATATTATTTAAAACTTACTCCTGCATCTTCTTTTTTACACTCCTTTAATCCTTGCATGAAGTTGGTTTTTCATTTCTTTGTTTTACCTTTGTAAATACTAGATTTGCACAAAGAAGTGACTAATGGACTTCACTTCTCCTACTCCAGGATCCTGGCTCTATTCATTTCCTGAAGTTCTCCTTCATAATTCGCCATGGGATAGACACATGGCAACTTCCCTGATCCCATCTACCATAATTTCTGGGTACCACAGATTCAACATAAATAATCCTTCTTTGAAATAGTAATCACTCTGTGGCATGTACACTGAGCCAGACAATTCTCTAAGCATCTAACTTATATGAACTTTCCAAATACACGTGTGATAGAAAGCCTTACGTTTTTCATTTTATAAATTTGAAAACTGAGACTTAGTACAAATATTGTACACAAAGTGTTATATTTACGAGGTAGTCTGTCCTGGATTTGAGCCAAAGTTGTCTATTCCAAAGCCTATAGGTCTATAGATTAATATTCTATCAAATAATTCCATCTCATGACCTGCTTAGGGAAGTTCTGGTTTAAAAAAGAGAAAATAAAAGCATTATTGAATATTTAATATAATGAGACAATATGCAAGCAACAGTATACATATTTTATTCAATCATCACAATTTAATTTGTTTTCTACATATTCATTGAAGTAAAATCATGTGTTCCGGGACACATGGACTTATTTACTTACTCATGCTTTCCAGTCCCTTCTGACTCTCAGTGTCCCCATAGAACAGAGGCGAACTTAGCTCTTTCCTCTTTTTTCCTGTTGCTTTCATCTTGTCCCACTATCATGCTCAACCTTCATTTAGGTTTCAATAATTCCTCTTGGTCACATTACCCTTGATCAAGCCCTACCAGGCATCCTACACCCTCCTCACTTCCAATTTTGGATCACTTGGTGTTCTCTTGTACTTGGGTTTGCTAACACCCACTTCCTTTCCCCCACTCATTCCTCTCCCATGTCCCCACAGAACCCTCGGTCCTGCTGTTTTCTCCTCCAGATTGTTTAACCCACTTATCTAGATAGACCTGCAGAAATAATAATATGCACAAAAATAAAACAGGGAAAAACAAAGCAACAAAAGAAAACAAAACAACTTGATGGGCCTCACTCAGACCCAGCATTTGAATGTCTCATCTTCCTTTGTGAGAGCATAAGGCTTTTGTGTAACATTTCATATTTGTTAGATTCTAGCAAGGAGGTGGCTGAAACCAACCTCTATCGAACCACAGCAACATAAAAATCAAATTGTAGTAAGTGATTTCATTTTTCTATGAGCAGCTATAAAAATACTGTCCATCAGTCTGGAAAAGTACTGTCTTGGAGAAATAATGCCTGTGGCCCAGAAATGAATAATTACCATAGCACTCATTCGGTGAAATTCCCTTTGAAGTTCAAGCAAGTTTACATGGAAGGAAACTGGAGAAGTAAATCTGATCGTGGTAATATTTTTCTGTTTCAAGCCAGGGGATATTCAGAAAAATGTGTACTGCAGGACTGATTGGATGAGTGCATTGCTAGATAAGGAGATTTCAGCACCGGATGACGGGAATAAATGTAAAAAGACATGGTGTTACTCAATTCACAAAACTCTCATTCACATTTATGCCAGCAGTCCAGCATAGCAAATTGCTTATTTTCTCCCTGATATTTGTGGACCTTAGTATCAAAGCAGGCAAGTTTATGAAAGCCCAGAGTTCCAAACAATTGGAGAATTGTTTCCCGTCGGTGTCATTCTGAAATAAGAGGGCTGCTCAATTGCTTTCTCTCTTCCATTTTAATACAAACTGAGCCCCAATGATCATGAGGCATTGTCTCTGATGACAGTGAGTTAAAATCCAAGCAGGTCTGTGCTTTATTTACATAGATACATCTATATTTATATCAGCAGCTCTAGTGGTTCTATGGAGTGTTCAACTGCAAGGGTAGTGATTCAAATCCATCCATTGTTCCCAAGAAGAAAATGGAAACTCTTTGATTTGATAAAATGCTGCAACATTGGAGACCCTCTGTAGGGTCACTATGAGCTGAACTCTACTTGATGACCGTGGGATTTGGGGTGTATACACACATGGAATCTTGGTGGCACACTGGCTAGGCATTTAGCTGCTAAAGAAAAGGTCAGTAGCTGGAACTCAAGTGACTCTCCAGGAGAGAGATGTGGCAGTCTGCTTCAAAAATCATATCACAGTTGTAGTTGATCCGATCCAGTCACTGGGAGTTGCAGTCAACTCCGTGGCAGTGGGTATATTTGCATTGTTTATAGTGTATAGACTTTAAGATGAATACACGGTATGTACATATATCCATACATCTATATAGGTGTGTGATGCACCACAAATATAGATAATGTTGTCATTGTTAGGTGCCATCGAGTTGGTTCCGACCCATAGCCACCACATGCACAACAGAAGGAACCAGGGCCTGACCTGACACCAGCCTCACAGCTCTTTCTGGGCTTGAGCCCATTGTTGCAGCCACTGTGTCAGCCTGTCTCCTTGAAGGTCTTCCTCCCCCTCACTGCTCTCCTCTACTTTACCAACCTTGAATACAGATAATACAATTGGGTATATACATGTAAAACAGCACGTATTTGTGTTCGGGTGTGAAGACAGGTGGCATTGAAAGAGCTTCATGCATAAGTCTTAATTGTGAGCTTACCACTTATTTAATACTTTGCAAGCCTTCATGAGGTATGATTTGTAGGAATCTATGAGACAAATGTATACACACAGGGAAATAAGATAATATTGCCGAAGGCTGCCCACCTTTCAGTTAGCATCTAAACGACCACTTGACCTGAAAACTCAACCGCATACACTTTCAGCTACTCCATGCTGACTAAGAGTGACCTGGTAGTGTAGAGTAGAATGGCCTCGTTGGGTTTATGTAAATCTTTAGGGGAACAGAACACTTCACCTTTCTCCACAGGTGGGTTTGAACTAATGACCTTAGGTTAATAGCTCAAGGCATAGCCCATTACGCTACCAAACACTATCAAGGTCCTGTACAATATACTTTGTGGTTCAGGCTCAGTGTTTGAGAACATAAAAAGTTACCGATTTCAAAGTCCTACATAATAAGCATAGGGCAGAGCTAAAAGCTATGCAGTTATCTAGAATTGGATAGTACTATATCCAAACCCTTGAAGAATTTACAGCATAAGGGGCTTAAGTGGAGAGCAAAAAGGGGCTTAAGTGGAGAGCAAATGCCTTGAGAATGATTGGGGCAGGGAATGTATGGATGTGCTTTATACAATTGATGTATGTATATGTATGGATTGTGGTAAGAGTTGTTTGAGTCCCTAATAAAATGTAAAAGAAGAAAAGAGAAAAAAATGATTAGGGCAAAGACTGTACAGATGTGCTTTATACAATTGATGTATGTATATGTATGAACTGTGAAAAGAATTGTATCAGCCCCAATAAATTGTTAAAAAAAAAGAATTTACAGCATAATGCGAGTAGACAAGACACAAGCAACTAATATACAATGCATTTATATTATAAATATAGATTGATGCAATTGTTGTTCAAGGGGAAAACCAATGTATACTGTGTCTGTCTATACATACACATACATATACACGTGTGTGTGTGTGTGTGTGTGTGTGAGCATTATGGTCATTGGTGGCACTGTGATAAATTCTGAGCTTCTAACTTTGTAGTTTATCAGCCGCTCCTTGAGAGAAAGAGGAAATTGTCTGCTTTCCTAAGATTTACAGTTTCAGAAACCCTGTAAAGATGACTGTGTATATGAACAGACTGGATGGCACTCTACTTCCATAAAGATTTTAAGAAACAAACCAAATCATGAGAGTCAACACTGATTCATTTTGACCTGAAAGGACCCAGTAGACCTTCCCCACAGGGTTTATGAGGCTGTAATCTGTCCAGAGGAAGATGATCACAGCTTCTTCTACAGTGAGCAACTGCTGGAGACTGAACTGTCCATCTTTCAGTTTGCATCTAAACACTTAACCAATGAGCCACCAAGGCCTTCTCCTTACAGAATACAGCTTGGAAACCATATCAGATTGTTCTACTGTGCAATATAGTATTACTATATGTCAGAATTTACTCAGTGGACAAGGGCTTGGATATAATTAGTGTTCCCACCCATCGTGATTTAACTAAGATCTGAATATGAAACTCAATTTTACCAAATACAATATGAAGACCTTGACCAGGACATATTTTCTTTGTCTATTATATGAAGGGTACAGTGATGTTAGTTGCTGTCAAGTCAATTCTTACTCACAGGGACCACACATGTGAAGAGGAAACTGTTTCATTGGGTTTTTAAATCTGTAATCTATTAAGGGCAGGCCACCAGACTTGTTTTCTCAAGTCTCTTTGGTTGTTTTACAACCACCGCTATTTCATCCAGTAATCTAGCACTCAACCATTTACAGTACATAGTAAGGATTTTGTGCTGATTACCTTCATTGGACATCTTCTAAGACCACAGAACAGTTATTCCCCTTGCTATGGAAGACCTCTCTACCATACCACCATTCTAACACGTGCATGTCAAACACAAGATTAGCAATTGTGTAAGGAATTGTGTCCTGAAATGAATCTTGTAAATTCTGAGTGATTTAATTTCACCATTTTCATTGTTCTAAATGGAGGAATTGGCTATTTAGCTGGTACATCGAAGTGCTATTGTCAATTTGGCACTTTCTAATTTAGAAATGACTCATTGAGGGGAAGTCATACAACATGCATGCATGCATAATATCAGTGCTATGACTAGACACAATGTTCATTTTTATGAGATAGTGCTACTTGAATTTATTTATCATAAACCCTTTTATGTTATGTTCCTTTAGCAATTACTCAATTTCCCCATGCAAGGTTTGATTTTCCTTTCATTATTTCCGAACATATAGTATTCATATTCTTTCTTCCATATATTTCCTTAGCCATCCTTTCTGTTTAAAATATTCTTTCACATCCTTTTAATTTTTCTCAATTCCTCTAGATTATCAAAATCCAGCTGATTTCCAAATTTGTTCTTTCTAAGTACTTTCTTTGAGCTCCACAAAACTCATTTTCCCCTGGGCAGCTTTAGAACTCACTTGCCATGTCTCTCATTTAGCTCTTAAACAACAATATAAGGCAGTGTATTTGTTCAACATATTTATAAATAATTGTCTAGCTTTATAACTACTGTGACCTGCTTGACAACATGAAGCACAAAGACAGCCACAGCACTTTCATATTTCCAATTACTATATTACATCTCTTAAGAAATTTTTCCCTTTTCAAATCTCAGTCACCTTGCCTCCCAAAACCCAAGCCTGAAGTGGGACTGAAAGATTTTTAATAAGAATACTTCTAAAATGTCTTCTTTCTCTCCTGAATGGCTGATGAAAGCAAGCCTTGCAGGTTATGGCAGCAGTATCATCCTGGCTGGTTCAAATTCCTTGGAGGTTCCTTACAGGAAAGCATCCCATCCCTCCAGACTGAGCTTCATCGTAGACGGTCTTTGGCTGAACTCCCTGTGTATGTGAACTTCTTATCTTCTGTTACAAGGCCATCACACAGATCACAATAGATCACTTTTAAAAAGCCTAGTTCATGACACATGGTAGTTTAAAGACAAATTCTGGTCTCCCCCACTTGTTTGACTATAGAAAGCTCTTCTCCCAAAGCAAATCTAATTCTACTGCCAAGTCTGACACATAGCAATATGATCTTGGTGTTGTGGTTCGGGGCCCTGAGTCAGCTCCAACTCATAGTGGCCCTCCTGGAAATACTACCCTGTCCTGTGCCATCTTCACAGTTGTTTTGTTTGAGGCCATTGTTTGAGGCCATTTCTCCAGGATGATGTCCTCCTCCAAGAGCTGGCCCCTCCTGATAACACGTCTAAAATAGGTGAGACCAATTCATTCCATCCTCTCTTCTTGTGAGCATTCTGCCTATACTTCTTCTAAGTCAGGCTTGTTTGTTCTTCTGGCAGCTCATCGTATTCTTAGCCAAACCCATATTTCAAATGCATGACTTCCTCTTTGACCTTCCATAGTTATTGCTCAATTCTCCTGGGAATATGAAACAATTGAAAACAGAAATAACTATAATTGCTCCTTTTTGTTGTTGTTGGTAGGTACCATCCTATCAGATCCAGCCCAGAGTGACCCAATGCAAACAGAACGAAACACCACATGACCCACGCCATCCTCACAATAAATAACTCCTAGGTCAGAATACAATCACTCTTCCTTAGGACTTCTGAAATGATAAGGTCACATAGCCTCTTCTTTTTCCTTAGGGAGGGCTGCTGAATTTGAATCATCAGACTTGAGGCTACCAGCCCAAAGCTATATTCACCAGGGCTGCTACAGACCCCAACCAAAACCCCTGCCATCGAGTCTACCCCCACTTATAGTGACCGTGCATTAATTTCTGAGATTTTAAAATATTTATAGGAGCAGACAGCCCTAACTTTCTTAGATGGAGAGGCTGGTGGGATTTGAACCACTGGCCTAGCAATTAGCAGTCTTTCTCTTAGCCCGTCTTGCCATCATAACACCTTCAGACTCTTCTCAGTAACTCCTAAATCTTCACGTGTAACCCATTCAAGCATGAACACCCCTTTGTTCTGTACAATAACTTTAGAATGTTCAAACATTCCCTTCTACTGGGCTCAGCAGGCAGTCACTGTGTCTCCTAACTAGGTCTCCCTATTTCAAATCGTGAGCCTCGGCAATCAAACATTACATCCCTACTCCTAGAAGACCTGTAGATAAAATAGCAGTTTTAGACAAAATGATTCACCTAATTTTCATCTGTTTAATTCACCATGAGTCTAGGAACATTGTGACTTTGATAGAATTATCTCAGTTATAGCATCGTCCATAAGTTGTGGAAGTTTGCTCATCGTTCAGTGCAAAGTCTACTTCCTTATATAAAGACTTTTCTTGAGGTAGACAATAGCAACTTCCTTGTATAAAATAACCTTTTTTAAAAAGCCACAGACAATAAAAGCAATGCATAGAAAAACACACACACACGTGTGTGAGCTTTAAAAAAGTTTATGGAAGATTTCTATGATTGTTTCATTCTTTTTCCCAAAAACTTTTGGAAGCCGCGCGCGTGCACGTGTGTGTGTGTGTGTGTGTGTGTGTGTGTGTGGTGGGGAGAGGTGGGGGTGTGTGGAGGGAGTGCGCTGTGCACGCGAGTGAGAAAGAGAGCAAGAGTACGCTCTAGAGCGAGAAAAAGACCTAATGATGATGTTGGGTATGTCCTGGACCGCTAAGCGCAAAGTTGGTGCCACCAGAAGCTCCATAAAAGTTCAGGTTATTGACTCTCATAAAGATGAACAGCCTCAGAAACCCTGGATAAAAGTTGAAATAGGCTCAATTACAGGTGTTAACTAATCAAATGGGAAATCTATTACATATTTCTTTTGTATCACTAGACACTAGGACACCACTTTTCATGTCGTAGTTTATTGTTGCCAATTGAAACTAATTGGATTGGAATTTATAACCACTCATACATATAAGAATAGAAGTACATTCCCTAGGAGTATGGAGATAGTGACATTTTCGATGAGATCACCATGCCTTGGGACTAATAACAGAGTTCTGAATTCTTTGAGCCACCCACCAGAACCTTTTTAACCCTCTCTCTTTGCGGGGCCATTAAGTCAACTCCAATCCCCACTGACACCGTTTGTAACGGAAGGAACCATTGCCAAGTCCTGTTGAAGCCACTTTGTCAATCCAGGCCATTGAGGGCCTCCTCTGTTTAACTGACTCTCTAGCCAGCATGGCGGCCTTTTCTAGGCACCGGGTCTTCTGATAACGTGTCCAAAGTGGGAGAGAGAAAGTCGTGCCTTCTTCACTTGTGCTTCCTTCATGCAAAATTGTTGTTCTCCCAGCAGGCCCTAGGACTTTCCGTCTTCACTGTCAACACCGTATTTAAACCTCAGCAATTCTTCTCCAGTCATTCTGATTCATTGCCCACTTTTCACACTGATAAAAGCACGTCTCTCCTACCTTCTTAAGTGTGGAAAGGTACTTAGGCAGCGGTTCTCAACCTGGGGGGTCACACCTCCTTTGGGGGTCAAATGACCCTTTCACAGGGCTCAGCTGATTCATAACAGTAGCAAAATGACAGTGATGAAGTAGCAGCAAAAATAATTTTATGGTTGTGGAATCACCACAACATGAACTGTATGAAAGTGTCCTGGCATGAGGAAGGATGAGAAGCACTGATTAGGGCAATCTTGAAACAAAAGATGAGCTGTAAGTAGCCTGAAATTATCATATCTGTTTGTATCATTGCATGAAACTCATTGTCGTGTTAATGGAGTCAATTATTGTGCTCATCTTACTGAACGATGAGGTCCACATGGTGCAGTTGTTACTCACTGAGCTGCTAACTACAAGGTCACCATTTCAAAACCACCAGTGTCTGCAAGGGAAAGGACAGGGCTTTCTACTCCTATAAAGCACTGAATTCTCAGAAACCCACAGGACCAGTTCTACCCTATCGTGAGGGTCGCTATGAGTTGGCATCAAATGGATGGCAATGCATTTTTTCAGTTTGTTTGTATTGTTTTTATGATGGTCACAGAACCAGGACTTCAATTTATCTTACATTTCCTCAATACCTAATCTGAGTATGCACATAAAGCCAAACCCACAGCTAACAAATTAATTCTTATTCATTAAAAAACTGACCTATACAGACTATATATAGGGTTTCCCAAACTGTGAACCCTGAGGGAACAGAGAGTCTCATATCACAATTGCTGACTTTTCGTTTAGTAGCCACTCTCTAAACCACAGTGCCACAAGGGCCCCTAAGTAGATATATGGTGCACTTAAAATGGGCATTTAACAATGCATGCTGCATAGACGGAGAAAACAAAATGCGATCAGCTTGTATGTTCTTCAACTCATTCTTATACAATAATATTTAGATGTCAACTTGTAAGATACAGACTGAGGCTGAATATGAAATTACAACTTGATTATAGGGATCAGACTTTTAAAAATCATTTCTTGCTTTTTGAATAGTTCAGTTAATGTGAGCACACTAGTGGCAGGCTGAGAAATATGACATCTGAAATTCATTTTATATGCATTGTTGTCATATTTATTGTCATTTTAAATGAATGTAATTATTTTTAAATAGCCGACACCATTTCCATATGCATCATTGCTGAATTGCAAGAAAAACAATTATAGTCACTCAAGAATGTTGCTGCTTGCAACCAAAGAAGGGAAACGTTTCATTGGCCGAGTCTCTCCTCCCTTTCCAGCTCCTGTAAATTTTCCCCCAGGAATAACCCCTTTGGCCACATCCCCTGCCTCTGTCTTCCTCACAGATTGCCTGGAAACCTCCTCAATCTTCCATAGAATCGTCTCAACAATACGCCTCTCCACCCCGAGACAACTGAGAAAAGGCTTCAGAAGGGCTTGTGAATTATCTCTCTAGTGAAAACAGTATTTCCTGCTTCGCTTGTGAGGTCAAACCAGAAACAGGAAGTTTGGTACATTTAACAAGTTTCTCCAATGGAAATCCCCCATTACATGTATTTTTCTTCAAATTCAAACCAATATTCAAAATATGTATGAAGAATCTTTAATGTATAGAAGCAAGCTGAAGATTCTGCAGACTGTAAATATTGGGGAAAAGAAAACTTCATTTTTAATATATGCACATATATATTCATAGGTGTATATAGAGTATGTTTTATATATATTTACATATATATGCATTTCTAGGACTTCAGACTTTAATAATTACTAAAAAGAACTCTCTCAGAAACATGAGTAATACTCTCATGATTGAAAGCAACCAAGGTTTATAGTAACTTTAAGGGCTATTAAGCAGGCTTCTATATGAATCCAGAGAGTGAATTGTATAAGCATTTAGAATGTACTGATGATAAAGAGATTCATAAAAGTTGTTATGCTGATTTTATGTTGATGGATGTTTGAATATAAGGTGAGTTATTAACCAGAGGCAAGTGAAACTAATGTTTAAGCGTTATGATATATGTGTAATTGAAAGTGAATTTTCTTGCCAAAATGGGGAACACAATGAAAGGGTAAGAATAAGTGAGTTTAAATAAAGATAATAATGTAGATAAATCCATTTGCAATGCCAGTACAAGTACCCAAGCTTCACATAAAGCCAAGAATTTAACCCCCAAAGAATCTAGTCCAAAAATATTTGAAGTGTTATATAGATTTATAACGTGTTCTGTGGAGGACACTCAGTTTTGCTTCTTAATTAGATCCATGTGGTCTTTCCTTTCTCCTCCCCTTCACCACATGTCTTCACCCCTGTTCCCAGACTGGTGCCTCCTTGCTCGCCTTCCTGCTCTACAGAGACTTGGGAACACTGTGGATCAAATCATTTAGCTTAGCTTTGGGTGATAGCTTAATTATGAAAAGAATAAAGAGCTTTGCATTAACATCAAGACAACTTACAGGACTCCAAACATTGTACAAAGCCCCAAAATATAACTTTGAAGTTGACAGTGTTTGGAAATTGGAGCAAAAAAGAAACCATCCATGGCCATATTTCCGAATCTGCTCTTCTGCTTCCTTCATATATGTGCTGCTCATTTGATTATAGACTTCCGCTTCATCTCAGCAACCATGCAAACAGGAAGAAGGGGATAGCCTACTGCACACGGGTGCCCAAATGCACTGTTTCCTTTGGACTCATTTTTGTGTGGTTCACCCCTCTTCATCTATATTTCCAAAGCACTTTTCTGTAATTATCCTATTGATCAAATCTGTGTAATAAATATAAGCAATTTCACTCCTGTTGTCCCACACCTGCATTTATGGTTAGGAAACTAAAAATTTTAAATGTAAAGGATGTTTTTACCTGCTTTCTGTAGTTGCATGCTCAAATTATCTGGTACAAAAATTGATTATCAAAAGAAGATGAATGGCTATATTTTCAACCACGATGCTTGCTCGATAAAATAAGTATGACACTCGGGGAAATAACAAAAATGCTGATGCTGCTTTATCTCTTTGTGTGTTAGTTGTTGGTTGCTTGGTGTGTTCCCACCAGTGAATGCTGTGCTGAAAATATTAGCATGATTGAGCACATTTCAAAAGAAAGTGAAAAAAATTATCATTTTCTTCACCTGATTATTTACAAGTTAAAATAGATTGTGGGGGATGAGGGAAAGTATTTTGATACTTTATGATATCAAAATTCTATAATACATTATTAAACTGAAAGTTAATAAGTAAGTGTGAAAATGGCCTGCCATTACTCTTATAGTTAGCATTTGTATCTAGATCTAGACTATGTGTTTTGTGCAAGTTCTCTCAAAGACCCATAAAATTCTCTTATTTTTAAGTATGCCATCTGACATAATGGATACGTTGATTCATAGTTTATGGTGAAATTGCTCCAACTGCCTTTTCAATTTAAAATATCACAGAACGGCTCTCTTTCCCTAGGTGGCATTAATATAACTTTGGCACTGAAATGGGCAGGGTACATAAAGATTTAATGAAAATATTTTTATTAGACTTGTGATTATGCAAAGATCAGTAATAAGTAATGCCATTCCTTATTGCCAATTCCAGTCAGTTCTGACTCATGGTGACACCATTTACAACTTATATATTTTCTTTTTCTTTCACGATAATCTTCAAGAAAACAGATTTTCAGCCCTTTCTCTTACAAAACCACGGGGTTAGTTCAAACCACCAATCTTTTGGTTAGCTGGCAAACCATAAATTCGATCCAAAGATAGAGCTAATTCTAGATTTAGGGATAAGGTTTCATCACCAATAACATGACAGTAAACAGGGACACATTTCATATTTTTGAGGATTATTTCTTCTTTTCTTTAAATCATTTTATTGAGGGCTCGTACAACTCTTATCACAATACATACATACATCCATTGTGTCAAGCACATTTGTACATTTGTTACCCTTATCATTCTCAAAACATTTGCTTTCTACTTGAGCCCTTGGTATCAGCACCTCATTTCCCCTTCTCCCCCCCCATGAACCCTTGATAATTTATAAATTATTACAATTTTGTCATGTCTTACGCTGTTCAACGTCTCCCTTCACCTGTTTTTCTGTTGTCTGCCCCCAGGGGGGTGTTATATGTAGATCCTTGTAATAGGTTCCCCTTTCTACCCCACCTTCCCTCCCCTCGCAGTATCACCACTCTCACCACTGGTCCTGAGGGGTTTATCTGTCTTGGATTCCCTGTGTTTCCAGTTCCTATCTGCACCACTGTATATCCTCTGATCTAGCCAGATTTGTAAGATAGAATTAGGATCATGATAATGGGGGGTGGAGGGGAGCATTAAAGAACTAGAGGAAAATTGGGTGTTTCATCTTTGCTACCCTGCACCCTGACTGGCTCATCTCTTCCCCATAACCCTTCTGTAAGGGGATATCCAGTTGTCTACAGATGGGATTTGGGTTCCCACTCCACAATGCCCCTCATTCTCAATGATATGATTTTTTGTTCAGTGATGCCTGATACCTGATCCCTTCGATACCTTGTAATCACACAGGCTGGTGTGCTTCTTCCATGTGGGCTTTGTTGCTTCTGAGCTGGATGACCACTTGTTAATCTTCAAGTCTTTAATACCCCAGATGCTATATCTTTTGATAGCTGGACACCATTAGCTTTCTTCACCACATTTGCTTATGCACCGCTTTGTCTTCAGCGATTTTGTCAGGAAGGTGTGCATCGTGGAATGCCGGTTTAGTAGAAAAAAAATGTGCCTTGCATTGAGTGGAGGCCCAATGTTCATCTACAACCTTCATATTAAACCTTTAAATATAGGCACATAGATTGATTTCCTCATCATCATATCTAAATATATTTACATATGTACATGCCTATATTTAGACCTCTATAAATACCCCTTGCCTCCTAGTTCTTTCCTCTATTTCCTTTTACTTTCCTTTTGTCCCACTATCATGCTCAGCCTTCATTTGTGTTTCAGCACTTCTTCTTGGTAATATTACCCTAGACATTTCATATTTTTAACATAGTTGCTCAAGAAAAATTGAAAAAAGGAGAGGAGAGTAGTAAACCTGGCCTAAAAGTTACTATGTGTAAGCATTACGGTTTTCATCTTAGTAATAATTAATAGGATTCCATAGTTTAATGCAAATTCACTTAGAATTTATTAATGTATGAATTTTGTTGACATGAGAAAAGCTAGCTCTGCTACACTTTTGAAGATAAGTCTCCTCTAAAGCATCAGAAAACATTGATAGCTTTAGATCTAGGGTATCTTGCCCAAGAAGAAGGAGCCCTGGGGGCATTGTAGATTATGTATTGGGCCATGAGCTGCAAGATTAGTAGTTTGAACCCACCAGAGCTCTTTGTGAGAAAAATGAAGTTTTCTGCTTTTCAAAAATTTAGTCTCTGAAGTCACGCAGGCGGCCCTACTCTACCCCATTGAGTCACTGTGAGTCGGAAGGAATACCGTGGTGGTGAAGAGTTAGGGATTTTTTGTTTTTGTTTTATAAGACACACACATGCATGCACACATAAGAGAGAGTTAGTCGCTACTGTGAATGTGCTTTAGGTTTCATCTTTTCCATGTGATGGTTTGCCTTGTAATTTTGGAAGGGACCAATGCTGACCATTGTTTTTCATGTAAGAGAATGTTTGGTTTTTTTTTGTCTGCTCCTAAAAATGTACACTGTCAGAAACCCTGGGAGCCTGAGAAACCCTGAAGCCTGGAGAGACGAATCCAAGTTCACTCCATGGCAGTTCCACTTAGAAAAAAAAATAAGGGCTAGCTCATATAAAAGACACTAGCAAATAAATAACACGACAGATATAAAGCCAAAATGCTCATCTCAAAACATTTCAATGGATTTACCAAGATTCTGGTGTTGACTAAAAATGGACACATTTCAAAATCTGAAGAGTGTGTCCTTTGTATCACAAAACACAGAAGTTGTTTTATTAAAATATTCAAGCAAAGATAATTTAGAAAAAAATTAAGTTGAAATTTATGAGGAGCTTTTGTTCTGGTGAGAGGTCCTATGAATGGACTTCCATGGTTCCTCCTAATTCAAAATTATAGCCTCTACCCAGACACTCAACATCAATATGCCATGTAGTTGTTATGTCCTGGTGTTAAGAAAGTACCTTCAGAGACAAAGGAAAATGGAAAATTGGCCTCTACCATATTCTTGTGTACTTTCTCCTACGTATTGTGATACATGAATTTCAAATAAAACTGAAACTATAAATCCACATCATTAATTTAGATAATTATTTATCAACTTAACTATTTTTATGTTTACAGAATTTCATTAATAAGTTTTTTTCCTCCTTTGGGAAGGTGAATTTTGTCCTAATTCATTAATCTATTAAAATGTTTAAATTAATATAACTAGCTCCCAGATTATTATTACCATAATCTACGAAAATGATTATTATGCACACATGCCTACATACATACGTACATTAAACACACACATGCAAGAACATCTATTGTGGTCCAAATATGCTTTTTTTGTGAGTTGGTTTGACTTGTCCTTCTTCAAGGGACCCACACAGACAGTTGTTACTAGTCTTTTATTTTTTTTCCCCTGCCTGAGGAAATTTAGAAAAAGCAGAAATGGGGAAGTTAAAAAAAAAGAAAAGAAAGCTTATATGATTTGACCTGAAAAGCTAGGAGGTTAATTTGAATTCCATGGAACAAAAATTTAATTTATACATTCAAACTACTCTAATATGTTTTTTAAAGAAGTATCATAGACTAGTAATAGCTACTGTTTGTAAAGGAATGACAAAGGGTACATCTTGGCTTTTACAAAGCTTGGATGAGTACTTGAATGCAATTGGTATTTGCAAGGTCTTGCAGCGCGAATGCCTAGTATGTTGAAATTTGAAGCTTATGTCTTGGGCCCAGGGAGTAGCTAGCAACTTCAAAAGACCTGCAGTGAATCAGTTCCAGTTCCACTACTGATTATTTTCAAGGGAAGGAAGTCCTTTTATAAACCCCAGTTTCATCTTCTAAATCGTGAGAATAGCCTGTATTTTCTACCTGCCATCCTGAGTTGTTTGGAAGGTCAAATGGAAAAAAAAGTTGTGTTTTGCATTGTTTTTGCATTTAGCCTTTTAAAGACGAGACCACAATAAGACATTATTACCACGAGTGCACGTCTGCTTTACTTGACAATCTCTTATATTCCTTTCTATGGCTTTCAGTCTCTTAACCATTCAAACTATAATTTCAGGCTACAGTGGCTCAGAAATTGCTTATTTTTAGGAACTCAGAAAAGATATCACCCTTAAGAGTCACAAGGAAATACAGACAGGATGAAATTAGAAACAAGAGTGATTGAATTTTTCTGGCAACTGTAGGAAAATGGAGAAAAACAGCAGCAACAACAACAAAAACAAAACATGCTTTCTAGGTGTGCTATATAAATATGTTAAAATCTTCTGCTTCCTACTGTAAGTATGGCACTAGGAGTATCTTAGAGGGACAAACAGTTGTCCTAAATTTACAAACCTTCAAATCTTTAACCTAGGTCTTTTCTAATTGAACTACAACCTCTTGTCTTAAGCAATTCCCCTTCTAAGATTTAATAATCATTTGGAGTAAAATTATCCGGGCAAGAGTAGATGATCTGATGATGATGGTGTCTAGACCAGAGCAAATAAGTCCGACTTTACACAAACAACCAGCAGAAAGGAAAATAGGGCTATATATAGCCCATGACCTGCGCCACTAAATGATTTTAAGCAGTGACTGTAGTCGGTTTTATTTTTACTGAATTAATATTTGTAATGTGGTTTTCAAAAAAACGCCAAAACCGTGCCTTTATGATGTACACTGCAAGTCGTGTTACCTCTTGAACCAACTTGGTAAGAAATATTTAGGGGTGGAGGCGCAGTGGCAGAATCCGTGGTGGGCTGATCGAGCGATGAGAAAAGGAGACTATTTTTCAACAGACACAAACTCTAAAAAGACTCCGACTTCCCTGGCACTTTGCAATAGGAAAGTCTCGCATTTTCCTATATTTTTGGATTCATCATTATTCATTTTTATTCTACCTAGTGCAGAATGACCTCAAATAAAGTGCCACAAAAAAGAACCATATTTTTACTAGCAAAACTAAGAGTAAGATTCCTTAACTTGTGGAAGAACAGGCGGTACTGGTCATAAATTTAGCTCAGGCTAACGAGTTTTCTCCTTGAGAATCAGTGGAGAGTCTGCGACCGAAATGGCACCTCTGTGTCCTTGAGGCCCCTGCCAATACTGGTTCGCATCAAAGACCATGTTGGAAGATGACATAATGGCTAATTTAAGGGCAAAATGAGCTATTGCTATAATTGCAAAACACCCCAATATGTTCAATAATGGATTTTATTGGAAATTGTGATGCACGACAAGATTTGAAGTAAATAATCGGTTATTTTAACTTCAGGTGCTGTAATGACATTATATTCATCAGCATCATTACTATCAACACCAGCATAATCACAGGTGTCATATTACACACTGGACACAGACTGGTGGAGATGCATAGAAGATAAAGGCACATACTCTGTGTTTAAGGGGACTATAATTAATTTTGATGATATAACACCTAAGCTCCAATAAGTAGCTTTTTATGACTCTCTCATTTTAAGAAGCAATAGCAAGTGAATGCCTTTTAGGGGTGTCATCAGGAACTCAAATTCTTTCTGTTTCTCTCGTTGTAGTCTTAGTGGCTTGGTTCTAGCCCACTGAGGGCTGCAGCTTGTATATCTAACCTCGCCACAGCTCCAGGTGATACTTTTGCACTCTAGGCAGGAGCAGAGAGGAGAAGGCATGGGACACGAAACCCCCAATACTTGTATCCAAAGAATGAACACCAACAGTAACAAAGATGGGAGAGGGTAGGGCAAGGAAGAAAAAGAATGAAATTCAGAACAATAGGGGAGTATAAGGCACATAAAGGGGAATAAAAGTGATACTTTTTAAAGCTAGACATGAACACCTGAACTGGAGTGGCTATTATGACACATGAGATTAGTGAGCACTTTTGAGGTTCCAGCTTATGGATGTGGCACATTTGTGATCTAGAATACCATTTGGAGAATGCTGAGGTGCAAAGAAAATAAAATGAAGGTGCCAACCAAGAAAAAGTACCACCAAGCTTCCAGAATTTGATTTAAAGATTGAGTAGCAGGGAGGAGGAACTCAGCAGCTAGAAACCCATGTAGTTTTTAGGGGCCTTTGAATCAATCCATTCCCATGCAAAGAGAACCCCCATGCACAATAGAAGGGACCGCTGCCCACTCCTGCCCCGTCCCCACAAGTAGTGTATTTTAGCCCAATGTTGCAGCCACTGGATCAAACCATCCCCTCAAGGTCTTCCGGGTCTTTTTGTTTTGTACTCTCCTTCTACTTTCCAAAGCATGATGTCCAATTCCAGAAATGTAACATGCTTACAATACATGAGATGAAGTCTTGCTATCCTCGTTTCCAAAGAGCATTCTGGCTGTACTTCTTCTAAATTGAATTTTATTTTTCTTTTAGCAATCAAAAGTACTTTCAATGTTTTCCACCTGTACCATAGTTCAAATGCATTGAGTTTTTTTATATTTTCCTCATTCAATATCAAACTGCCCTAAACATATGAAGAGACTGAAATTACCAAGGCTTGAGTCAGGCACACATTAGTCTTTAAAATGACATCCTGTTTTTTAGACATTTTAAAGAAGTCTTTTGCAGCAGATTTAAACAATGGAATGCAATGTTTTATTTTGTTACTGCTGCTTCCATGAACATTGTTATTGGATTCAAACAACTTGACAGCTTTCATCTTTTCTTTTTCTCTAGTTCTCATGATGTTGCCTATTGGTGCAATTATGAGGAATTTGATTTCATTTACATTGAATGGCAATCTACATTGAAAGCTGAAATCCTTGATCTCCATCAAATGCCTCAAACCCCCCTCACTTTCAGCAAGCAAGGTGGTGCCATCTTCCTATTGCAGATGTTAATATGCCTTCCTCCAATCCTGATGCTGTGTTTTTCTTTCTATAAGCCAATTTCCCAGATTACTTATTCAATACACAGTTTAAGTATGGTGAGAGGTTACAAATTTGATGTACACATTTTCTGATTTTAAACCATAGATAAACACATTGATTTTAAGATTTAGAAATACATAAACACATTGATTTCAAGATTTATAAGTACACAGGTTTCAAGATTCCAAGTAAATCATTGATTCTGGATTTTTTTTATATATATAAATGTTAAATAGTATAGTCCCAGTGATGAAGCCAAATTTTGGGGATGAGGGAGAGATTTAAGTACCTGAATAGAGTTGGCTATAAAAAAGTATTATTTAAGACAAAGTCAGTTTTGCCTTCCTCAAAAATACAGTATATACTCACATGTTTTAGGTGACAAGAAACCAGCGTATTGACCTGAAACTGATTTGGTAAGTGCTGAGTAACAGGGACAAGATTCAAATATGGCTTACACAATAGTGTGAGCAAAACAATATTATTGACATACATTTTCTTATTTGAAGCCAGAGAATATAGACTTATGTGAATTCATTTCCAAAAGGATCTAATTATTCTCTACCCTGTACCTCATCTTTTTGGGGACAAATCTTCTTTGCTCCCTTCATGCACTGTATTCATAGAATCGGCAAGAAACCCTGAGCCATGAGAGGATATATTAAGAGCTGTATAAATTGTTTCTACTCAACCATAGCTAATAATTCACCAGGGCCTAGTATTGCTTTTCTCTGTTCTTTAGAGATGCACTGACTTTTTCATCCAGTCATTTTTTGCAATCTGTTAGAAATTGTGGGTGATAAAAATATGCATTAATTTTGTTCAATGGTCTAAGATGTTTTCCTTAGTCATCCTAGACTTTTCTCTGGCTCTAAAAACACGTACAAAACAATCCCCACGGCAGCTCTCACTGTGTCAGGAGACAGTTTTCCTTACCCACTCCAAGCCCTGGACTACTTGGCCACAGAGTTCTATTGCACCCATCTTCTGGACATCAAAACTCTTATTGCATCTACAAAGGGACTTCTCCTTTCCTCGCTGGAATGTCTTTCATGGGCGTTTGCCTGCTTCTGAGCATCATTTTGCCTGTTCATAAGCACCATTGTATACGGATGCATCTAATGGAGGGATCTACTTTTTCTCTGCTCACATAGAAATAGCCTCCCTGATACTGGGGGTGGGGGGCGTCACACAATTTTCTCCTTCATTCTAGAATTCTGTCAGTTTTAGGATAGTGACTATGTTTCCATTAGTCATACGAACCAAAGTTTATTCGTTTATTTTTGTGTAGTAGTTTTCCAGACACGCCGAGAAAATCCCCTGAAATGTTTCTCCTTAAACAATGTCATGGGCTGTCAAGTATGTTTGTTTCTCTTCATATTGATAACTAGCACAGAGTTGAATAAAATAGTTCTCCTGCAGCAAATTTACTCTCTACCTGCAATGCAGTAAATGATCCAAAGTGGCTCTTCTATCTATCTCCTTCTTTACTCCTACTGCGCTGCCTTTGGTTTCTGATCCATCTCAGTCAGAAGGTGGGGAAGATACTGACTGGACGATACGATTCAGAGGGGAGAGATGGTCGGCAGGGTCATTGTGATGGTCATTGTGCCAGGTGTAAAAGGAGTCATCTCAAAAGCAGGAGGGGTCTGTTCAGTACCAGCAGAAGAGAATAACCAGGGGGGAGCACATTCTATATACCCCGTATCTTTAGACATTTCTCACCTTAATTGTAGCCCCTAACTCCCCTACTAAGCCCAATAAAAGTGAGCTTTGTCTGTGAGTTCTGTTTGGCCAACAAAATACATTAGAGAACCCACCATAAAAGAGGAATGACATGGAATAAAGGGTTGGCGAGTGGAGCCAGGTCTGACCCCAGTCTCAGAGACATTGGCTGGGTGGCAATCAGCCTTGGGAGTGAGAGGAAGCCAGATGTGGCTCCCATGGCAGTCCCTCACTGCCACATGTTAAGGAAACCCAGAACAGACTGATTACATAATAACTAAACATTTCATGAACATTAAAGGTAAGAAGGACATCTTCTACTCTAAGTCTAAAAAACTAGGATTAGGATTAGTCCATTCAATCTAATTATTTAATGAAGGTCAATTCTCAATCTGAATTCCTAATAAATATACATTTTTTATAAGAATAAGAGGCTTAGAAAGGATTTACACTCAAAACTAAACTCCCCTTGATTGAATCAATGCTGGCTGACGGGACCCCTGGGTACATCTCCAAGACTGTCACTGTTGATGGGAGGAGAAAGTCCTGTCTTTCTCCTGAGGAGCTGCTGTTGGTGTTTAGGTGACCAAGGCTTGAAAGCCATGTCTTTCTAGAAGACCTATTCTTCCTACTGAAAGGGAAAGGAGAAGACAAGGACACACTAGCCCAAGGTCAATAGTCACGTGGCAGAGGTCAGGCAAGTCTTGACCCTCTATCCTTTCTCGATACCACCTGTCTCTCCCATGACATTCTCACATTATATTTATCTGCTGCATTTGAGAATCAACTGCAATGGTCATACTGAACTCACAGACAAGATCAGGAGTATGGAATTTGTTAGAGAAGTTAACAGACCACCCCAAGTCAGGATCAGAAAACACTGAGAATACAGCACTTTTTTTGTAGCCCTTTTTCTCAGACATGCCGGCAGACATGGTCCTCTGCCTCTCAGCCACAGGGTCTCTTTGCCTCTGTCCTTCTCAGGCAAGAGTTTCAATGCCACATGAAACTGATAGATATCCATAGGGCATGCCAGTCTGCAAGCCAGCTCTCTGCCCAAGGGCAGTCAGGTTTCCTTGCTTTGTAGACCCAGAATCCCATCACTCAGTCACAGAGGATCTTCTCATCCCCTCGGCTCTGTCTCTCAGCTCAGCTCTCTCTTCTGTTCTCTGCTAGGTGGCTTCTGCAGCTGGCCTTTGCAGCTTCGGCCACTGCAGGCAGGGATCTGGGACTCCATCTTCTGGTGGATCTTCTTTCTTGATGGTCACAGGATGCCTCTTCTGTTCTTGGGAAGTGGCTTCCTCTTCTACCCACTGAAATAATATAACTGCCTCATCCATGGGTTTGAGCCCTTCCCCCCTTATTCGCCTGCTTCTAACTAGTCATTGGGTGGTGGTTACCAAAACAACATTTAGTCGAGTCTTGCCAAGGAATTTCACTTCACTACAAGGCATCTCTGGAGATGATTACATGCCCATGCTCATATCTAAGTTGTCAGCTAATATTGCTTTTGTTATTGTTTTTGGAAAGATAGCATTTCATTTTTAACTTCTGAATAAAATTTTAAAAAGCATAAAGCCCCCTCTTTCATTAACCTATGGCAGCATTGGGAAACTTGTTCAAGAATTATGTTTAGGACCTTGGTGAGTTTGTGGTATGAATATCATCTTTCATGTGGGAGACCAAGTTTGGTATATGACCAATTTATATCCTTGCATGTACAACTGTAATAAGTTTTTAATGATAGATAGATCATAATAGAATGTCTAGACTAAGGCAAACTAAGAAAAGCCTAATGAAATACTTTGAAAAATCAATAAGTGAAAACCTTGTGGATTATGAAGGTATGATACACAATAGATCGTGAGGATGGCGCAGAGCCCGACAGCATTCTAGTCCGTGGTACAACAAGGCTTCAACAGCCAAGGGTGGGCTTGGACTTAGCTAATAGTAGGGATGTGTGAAGACAGTGACAAGGTAGGGTGATTACAGCAGAGCAAACAGATGTCCCTCCACCTCCCATGTAAACATGCACTTGGCATATTCTTCTCAGAGAGCAGGCGAGTGGGAAGTCCTTCCCTGAGGAAAAACTGAAGGCTGACGGGCATCAATCAGTCAATTTGTATTAATGAGCATGTAAGTGATCAAATTGTGACTGAGAAAGAGGCGACTTCTCCAAGTACAGCCGACCCCAGTAACTTGGGTGGAATGAAGCCTTCACTGCTGCAGGGAAATCTTCATTTGTTGATGGGGCACAGGATTCAGCGTAAAAAGACAGAGGTGCGGACATGGGGCATGGAAGTACAAAGCGCACATCTAGGAAAATGGAAAGGCATTTAAAATGAAATGCAAATGTGGTGAAGAAAGCTGATGGTGCCTGGCTGTCAAAAAGATATAGCGTTTGGGGTCTTAAAGGCTTGAAGATAAACAAGGGACCATCTAGTTCAGAAGAAACAAAACCCACATGGAAGAAACACACCAGCCTGTGTGACCACAAGTTGTTGAAGGATTCAGGTTTCAAGCATCAAGGAACTAAAAATCATATCATTGTAAATGTGGGTGAGTGCAGAGGGAAGACTCAAAGTCCATCGGTAGCCAACCGGACACCCCCTTACTGAAAGGTTGTGGGGAGGAGATGAGCCAGTCAGGGTGCAGGGTAGCAAAGATGAAACATATAACTTTCTTCTAGTTCTTAAATGCTTCCTCCCTCCCACTATCATGGTCCCAATTCTACTTTACAAATGTGGCTAGACCAGAGGCTTTACATTGGTATAGATAACAACTGGAAGCACAGGAATCCAGGACAGATGTCCCCTTCAGGACCAGTGGTGGAGAGTGTTGATGCCTGGAGGGTGGAGGGAATGTAGGGTAGAAAAGGGGAACCTATTACAAGAATCTACATATAACCTCCTCCCTGGGGAGTGGACAACAAGGAGGGTAGGGGGAGAAGTCAGAAAGTATACCATATGAAAAAATAATAATAATTTATGAATGATGAGGGGTTCATGAAGTAGGCAGGAGAGGGGAGGGAGGGGGAAAATGATCAGCCGATATTAAGGGCTCAAGAAGAAGGCAAATGATTTGAGAATGATGATGGCAACAAATGTACATATGTGCTTGACACAATGGATGTATGTGTGGATTGTGATAAGAATTGTATGAGCCCCCAATAAAGTGATTTAAAAAAGATGAAATGGATCCGAGAAAAAAATGAAATAGACCACATAAAGATTTATATTTTAGCGTTTCATGGGTGAAAAGAATTGATATTGACCAATTGCTTCAGAAAATCATAGGGAATATTATGACGGCAAAGGTCTGCTCAGGAGGGATGGTGGTGCAGTTATTGTCAAAAGGGACCTGTCGAGCTCTTTCTTGAAGTGTCTAGGTAGGACATTTCCAGAGGGAAAGAGTGCAGCCAGAAGGTTCCTTCCAGGCAAGGATGGCGAGACTTCCTCTCATGGACTTTGGACTTGTTGTCAGGAGAGATCAGTTCTTGAAAAGGACTTCTGTGCCTGGTAAAGTAACTCCTTGGTAGAGAAGGCTCAGCGACAAAGTGGAAGGACCTCGACAAGACGTATGGACACAGTGGCTGCAACCGAAGGCGCACAGAGAAGAACCACTGTGAGGCCAGTGCCGGGTCCAGCGGGGTTTCCTTCCATTAGCCACAGGGCTGTCATGAGTTGGGACTGATGCAAAGGCTCCTAATGACAGCAACTGCAAATAAAAAGCGATTGCTACTAAACCGTCATTTAATCAAAACATCAACACGTGAAACATGTTTCTCAACATATCTTCTCTCTAGATCTATACACGTATGAAGGCCATATTTCCATACTTTTAAGACTTCTCTGCAGAAGGCTGCACTCTTAAACCACTTACACCATGACAAGATGGCAATGTAGTCTTCTTTGAGGAACTGAGACTCTTTAGTGGAGAAACTGAAAGGAGTGTGCAAGGGAAAAAGCCGGCTGTACAGTGGATGAAGGACGGTTGCCTGATTGTAATTCTCCTACCACAGCCTTGATCCCCCCCAAAGAACAAACAGGTGCATTGCTCAAATGGAAAAAAAAAAGTCCTCTATATAACTTTTCTCACCCACTTTCCACTTTATTAAAACATCTTCATAATAAACCCTTTTGATTATTCTGTGTCTTTGAAGAATATCAGGATGACTCCGTTTGAATCCTAAAACCAGCATCTATAATGTCCTGAGCTGAGTTCTTTATCTTGAATTTAAAACCTCCAGCAAATCCCCTAGGACACTTTCACTTGGTTTGGACCCCAACCCCCCTCCCTGCCAAAACCCCAAAGAAACACTAATGTGACTCCAAAAATATACCCAAGTTCTGCCATCCAGTAGATTCTGACTCAAGGTGACCCTATAGGACAGGGTAGAACTGTCCCTATGTGTTCCTGATACTGTAAAGTTTTACAGGAATAGAAAACCTCATCTTTCTCCTGTGAAGCAACTGGTAGTTTGAACTGCTGACCTCGAAGTTAGCAGCTCAACCTGGAACTGCTACACCACCAGAGAACTGTCTATACGGCCCAGCACCGATCAGAAAAACGTCGCTTGGAATTCACTATGGATGAATGACCTGGGACCCTCGTAGCAATATGTAACCCTTACATTTTTATACTCCCTATTACTACTTGAATAATATGGTTTGTGCATCTTCTATGTTTTAGAAGGATTATCCCAGTTAAATCAATTTTAATCTCTCTTAGTCACCTTAACGTAGATTTAGCAAAAAACAAAACACCACAGAGATAAAGTTACAAGTCCATGAAAATAGGGTAAATAGTGGAAGAAATGGTAGAACCACAAATATATGTAAATTTAACACTCTGTTAAAAGGTAAGAAAATTGGGTTCGGTTTTAATTTGTAAAATCAGTAGTATAATATTGGTTTACCTTCATTGGTCCCTAAAATCTGAAAATAAAATTGTCATTAGTAGTGAAATAATTATATAGATCTAATAGTTTTGTTCAAGGAGCTTGTCTTAGTGACTAGTTGTTAAAACTTTTGCTGTTTATTGAATGATTATAGTTTGAAGCCAAATGTTCCTTAGGATAAAGATGTGGCAATCTACTGCCCTCAAAATTACAATCTTGGAATCGTAGGACCAATTCTACTTTGTCCCATAGTCTCTCTGAGTAAAAAATGATGAACAACAATGGGCTTATATAAAAAATAACTGCCCATAAATGTAGTAAGTGGGGAAGGAGATATAGAATTTGTAATTTTGTCTTTTAAGTCCAAATCTTGTCTAAAACCATGTTTATCTAACATATCAAATTTACCTACCTATCAATTTTTCAATAGATACATATTTTCATAATCAATTTATTTTATCATCATGGCCTATTATGCTAGATTTTGGTGCATGAAATAATTCATCAATCCTTCTTTGCAGAAATTTGAATCTAGGGGAAATGCATGACTTGAAACCAAAATGAAATACAAAGAGCAAATCCCTGTAAAGAAACTGGTGTTGCTACTATCCAAACTGCAGGGATATCACATTTTAGAATCTGTCTGTTGTCACCATATAAAACCAATGGATTAGCCAAACACAAAGATCAGATAGACACTCTGTTCCTTACTATCTCTTCCGTGAAAATTTAGAACAAGTTAGTCAAAATGGATACTTAAAATACTTGAGCCTTCTGCAGCAACACGCGGACACATTTAAGTTTAAATTTTTTGACCAAGAAATTTGTCTAAAATGTGAGGATTTGGATAGGGAAGGTATTTTCCTGCTGATTTTACCTTTTTTTTTCTTTCAGCTAATCTGTTCTCCGTTTTGTTTTATACATCTCAATGTTCCTAAATGTCTTGAAGCAACAGATAGTGATCATTCTAAGACGGTTTCTCACTGACCTAATTCTCAAAGCAGCACTTTGTGAGCCTAGAATGACAGCACAGGTTTTTCTGACGGAACCTGGAATCTTAGCAGCTTAGTTGTTTAGAGACATTGCCAAACCTCACTTTCCATTGACTTTCCTTTCCTTCATCTTGAGAGATAGTGCCAATGAGACTTCTTTTCTGCCAGCTCAGTCCAAGCAGCCTTAGTATGGCTTTGTTGACTGGGAAATTTTGCATGAGTATAGATTTATGTTTTGTGCAGTTGTTGTTGTGTTTTTTTTCATATTTGCCAGCTATTGCTGAACCTAAGAGGGATAACTGCAATGATAACCCAGACTAAGTTCTTCTGGGATCCATGAGGCAAACTTGGGGTCTTCCAAGGAAGTGTGACACAGGCTTCAAGCAGAAGTCAGTGTTGTCAGGAGTCTGCTTATGAGGTTGCATATACTTTTTTATCCCTATCACTACCTGCTTGTCAGTTTGCAATAGCAGGATGTCTTGTGTTACTAGGATGCTGGAAACTACATCACCAGGATTTCAAACACCAGAATCCATGCACAGGGTGTACAAGTATCCATAGAGCTCCCAGACTAAACAGCTAGGAAGATAGGCCAAATAATCTATTTCTGAAAACTAGTCAATGAAAATCTTATGGATCATAATGGAAATGGAATGATTATGTTCAACGCAATGTTAAAACATGAGACTGCTTTGTTGGAAGGTACTGCACAATGGATATACCTACCGATGGACTGAAACAAGCCAACCATCATGAAGGGAGATGAGACCAGGTAACAGTTTGCATTTTATACATAGGATGCCATGGGTTTGAATTGACTCAATGGTAATTATCAATAAATAATCATTTTTCAAGAAAAGAAAAGAAAGGGAAGAGTGGAGAAACATCTTATTACACTGTGAGAGCTCTCCAAAAGAAATTAAACCAAATGTTGTTGTTCTTAATTGCTAGTTGCCTGTGGGTCGATGATAACACTTGGCAACCCTGTGTATGCATAGTTCTATTGATCCAAAAGGTTTTCAAGATGTGACCTTTCAGAGACAGTTGAGTACTTAACAATTTGTTCCACCCAAAGAATCAACACAAATTGAATGAATGTCAAAGATAAAATTATGATTGAAAATAGAAATTGTATATTTTGTCGCCCCGAATAAATATTAGGCCAATCTTTTAACTCAAGCTATAGTCCTTCTTGTGATTTCATGTTGCTAAAGGATTTTGTTGCTCTTGGGAAGCGTTTCTTCATAAATTTTATCCATCTGAGTTGACCTGTGTTCACTTCAGTCAAATGGGAACAACCATTTCTCTGGTTGACTGAGAGAGAAAATAGTAGAGGTATTTTGCATTGACGATTACATTTTCTGTGAGTCTCTAAGGGATGAAACCCCTAGAGAGGGGCAGGAGGGAGAAGAGGGAGGCAGGCGGGCAGAGGGGAGAGCCAAAGTTTGAACAAAGCAATCATGTTTTGCTATTGTGGCATGTCATTGACAATATTCAAACTTCCAGTGAACCTGCAAGACAGAGTGCAGCTGCTTTACAGGGGTTCTTAAAATTAAATCTTTATGATAACATATTGCCTTATTTTTTTTCTCCCATAAAGAATGTACAAAATCCTCTTGGTTCACTAGCTTAAATCAATTAATTTTGTTGTCCCATGAGACCATGATCCTGAGCTTCCAAGCCCAGTGTCTCATTTCCTCTTATTTATCTAAGAAGGTTTCACAGTTTGTTCCCTGTATGCTCCGCCACCTTCGTAGATATATTTCCTGCAAATGTAAATACAAATGTACAAATATCCTTGGTTGAACTGATATACATTTGCATATACACTCGTTTTCTCATTTCCACTCCTATTGGGCCTACATATCTATCCACACATTTACTTTTAAAACATCATTAATATAGGAATGTATAGAAGTGGCATTTATTTCTATTACCTTTAATTCTTGAACCCTTCTTAGCATCATCTCCTGTCTCCATCATTTTTTGCTGACTTTTCTGTTATTGCATATTGCCTTCCTCTAGCCCAAGCTAACATGTGTCTACCATCTAGTCAGTAATTCAAACTCTTGTCCCCTCTGCGTTAGTCCAGGTAGACTAGAGAAACAAATTAGTGGACACTCATATGTGTATAAGAGAGAGTTTTACATCAAAAAGCAATTAATTATTAAGAAAACATCCCAGATCAAGTCCATCAATCTGATTTTGGCTCATGTGCCCAATTCAAATCTATGAAGTCCTCTTCAGACTCATGAAACACATGGAATGCTGGAAGATCACAGGCTAGTGGGTGGGAAGTCTTGTGGATTGAGAGGCATTTTAAGCCTCTCAGTGCTGGCCATGGTTTCCATGTGGCTTCTCCAGCTCAGGACATGAGTGTAGCTCCATGTGTCTTGTCAGCTGCAATGTCTCCCACAGGAAGTGAGCAAAGAGCAAGTGCCTCCCACCTCCAAAGTGGAATTATAGGCGTTCCCAGAATTTTTCAGGTTTCATTGGCTATGACCCGATTGACAGACTGGACTCCAGCCCTTTACTCTTAATCCTCTCAAATCCCAAATTGACACCAGATTATGTACCTACCACACCCTCCTAAAACTGGTTACTGCCAAAGAACATTTCGTTTTGGGAGAATACCATTCATGACTTCCTTTTTATAGCTCTGGTCTCATATAATATTTGTCCTTCAATTGACTAATTTCATTCAGCATTATGTCCTCTAAGTTCATTTATTAGGTGTTTTGCAGATTGCATAATTATTCTTCAGTGTTGCATAGTGTTCCATTGTGGATCTGTTCAGCCAGTAGTCTCTCAACGTAGGCATTTAAGTTGTTGCCATTTTTTTTGTTCTTGTGACTAGCGCTAAGATGAATGTCAGAATGCACATGTCTATTCACTTTGTATGGTTTATTCCTTTAGGATACATACCAAGTAAAAAGATTGTTGTGCCACATGTTGTTTCCGTTCCCAAAGTTTTAAGGAAGCACCGTGCCATTTTCCACTGTGGATTCACCATTTTACAGACCCATTAATAGTGTTCCATTCTCCCTACACCTTTGCCATTATTAGTTGCTCTCTGTTTCATTTAACTTTGCCATCAATTCTTGAGTGATATGTTATCTAATTGTCATTTTATTTGCATTGATTCCACTAGCTAATAATCTCAAACCTTCATATGGTTATTGGCCACCTAACTACTTTCTTGGTCAAGTATCTTTTAATATGCTCTGCTCATTTTTAATTGAATCACATTTCTCTTACTCCTATTGAGATTTTAAGTTCCAATAAATTTTAGGAACTAGTTCCTTGTGGAATTTCCTTCTAGTGAAATTTTCGTACCTGTGTGTCTAATATTTAGGAGAGTTCAGTAATCCAGTTTGCCTTCTGTTGTTTATGAGTTTTCAGTTATGTATAAGAGGGTCTGTGTACAATGTCGCAGGGCATCTAATTGTGTCCCTATTTCTTCAAGGGTGATCTTTATGGCTCTGCGTCTTAATATTTAGGACTTTGATCCATCTTGAGCTTGATTTTGTATGTGGTGTGAGTTAGGGGTCTTATTTAATTTTCCTGCAAATACATGTCAAGTTTTGCCTGAACCATTTGTTAAAGAATTATCTTTCCTCCATTTAATATGTTCTGGCCTTTTTTCAAAGATCAGCTTTTCATAGCTGGGTGAATTATTTTTTAGGGTTTTCAATTCTGTTCCATTTGTCAATGTACCTCTTATTATGTCTATCGCAGGCTGTCTGGCTACCATGGCTGTGCAGCAATTTATGAGACTGGCAAGTATGAATTTGTTTTAGGGACACTTTCTTTATCAGGCAATCTATTTCCTTTCCATATTAGGTTGGTGATTTTCCATCTCTTTAAAGGATAATGTTGGAACCCAGATTGCATTATGCCTATAGATTGCTTTGGGCACTATTGGCATTTTCACAATGGTATGTCTAACTGTTTACCCTTTGGCATGCCTGTTGTTTTCCTGATTTCCTGTCAATAGTCCTTTGTTGATGCAGAGGCATCTAGTCCGATTTTCTGTGTTGACCTTGCACCCTGTTATTTTGCTGCATCTTTCAATTGTTTACAGCAATTATCTTGCAGAGGCTTTGACATTTTCATATCATCTGTAAATAGAAGTAATTCGCTTCTTCTTTGATAGTTGTTGCTGTTTTCTTCCCTTCCTTGCTTTATACCTGATTAAAAAGGCATCCAGCACAACACTGAGAAGGAATACTCATGGAGGACATCTTTATCTGGCTTCCATTCACAAAATAAATACTTTGAGTTCCCCTCCAACAAGACATATGTTGACTAAGGGTTTTCTAAATATACCTTGGATTATATTTAGAGACTCCCTTCTATTATTTTGTTCAGTGCTTTCTGTTCGTTTTTGTTTTAAATCAGGAATGGGTATTATATTTTGTCAAATGCTTTTTTATTCCTGCAACAAAATTTCCTTTTATTTTTATGGTAACTCAGATTAAAACTCACTGCCATCAAATCAATTTGGACTTATAACAGCCCTTGTGAGTTTCAGAAACTGTACATCTTTAGCAGAAAGCTCCATCTTTTTCTTTTGGAGTGGCTAGTGGGTTTGAAATGCCAACCTTGCAGTTAGCAGCCTAACATAAAACTGCTATAGCCCCAGGTCTCCTGATTCATGTTGTGGAATATGTATTACTTAATTACTTAATATAACCCATGTAGGTCTAATCCCTTTTGCCTTAATCCCTTTTGTGATGTAGTGTCAATTCTAGCCTCTATAACTATACTTATAATCCCATTTGGGAGAGAGCTCTCTGTTACAGGATACCAGAGGAAATTATATTTAGTCTCTACTAGGGGGTTTAACTTAAATGTTCCTTGGAGTATGGTATGCTGAAAGATAAAAACCACACCTCTATCAAAATCTTCCTGTGGTGACCCCATTTCATGACTGAGCATTTTTAGACTGACTTTTGAATATGTTTGGCTTCTGACTCTGGATCCTATATTTGGCTTGCATCTGCCTACCTTCAGAATGGGATTCAATCCATAACCATGTGAGACATTTTCTTAAAGTTTCTTGAGTTACTGTGAGATGTTGTAGGGAAATGTAGATTCCAGGGACATAAGGCATTATACAAAGGGGAGGAGGGGGGAGGAAATAGAACAATAAAACATCTTGTAAAAGTCGGATATTTGGGACATTTTTAAAAGCTACCTTCTTGGAGATAGTGTGGGATTAATTCTTATAAAATAAAATGTTAAAATGAGGATGTATTTTTTTATATGCTGTTGGACTGATGGCTAGGATTTCTTCAGAATTTTTGTGCCTATGTTCATGAGGAACATTAGTTGATTTCCTTTTTGTGACCAGAGATGTGTTCGTTTCATCAAATAAAATAAAAAAAGCTCAATGGTATTCTGCCATTTTCCGTACAGTGGAATTGTTTAATAAACTTGCTGTTAGCACTTTCCTGACTATTTGGTAAAATTTTCCAGTGAACCATCTGAGTCATTATCCTTGTTTTTGTTAGGAGATTTTCCTTTTAATGATATGACCAGTTTCTTTTATTATAGGTCTGTTTTAATTTTCTATTTCATTTCATGGTAGTTTAGTAAGTATTATTTTTCTAGAAATTTTTACATTTCTTGTAGGTTTTCAGTTTTGGGGGCATCAAATCTCTTAACAATGTTCTAGCATTAGCTTTTTAAAATTTCAGGTGGTTCTGTGTGGCTACTCCCATTTCATTTTTTACTCCTGTTATTTGCATTTTCTTCCTTGTCTTTTGTAGATTTACTAGTTTGTTGATTTTATTAATCTTTTTAAAGGATGAACTTGAATTTCTGATCAACACTATTAAATCAATGACACTATAAATAAATGTCATTAAAAAGTGTTTAATAGGAGTACTAAATATATTCTGATATACCAAACCATTCTAATTCTTGTTTATTAATATAATGTACATCCTTATACAGACTACTTAAGCTCTTTAAGTTAAAAATTTTACATCTCTTGTTAGGGAATAATAATAGGATTTATACTGTTGTTAACAGGAGTACATAAGCTAATGACTGTAATGTTGGTCTTTCAATAAACAAGTCAGAAACTATCACTTATATATTTATGTTTATATATGATATGTCATTACCATTATCTGTACATGCATGTATCAATAGATATACAAATATAGATATAAAAGAGGAAAAAACTCACTGCGATTAAATTGATGTTGACTCCTTGGGACCCCGCCGTGGTTTTCTGAGACAATTATTGTATTATAGGAGTAGATATAGAAAACAAAAATCCTCACAACTGGCAAAATAAGCAGCATCATGTTAAACAAACACAGAAAATATTAAAATGATATGGGAATAAGAGTGCACATGCAGTGAATTGACATGGCAACAATGCAAAGTACACACGATTTCTAAGGAGGCAGTGTTTTTTAATATATGGAAAATCGCAAGTAATCATTTTAGAACGTTGTAGAGGTACTTAAAATAGTTAAGTAGAAAAGCATATATATATAAAAGAAGAAATATAAATTTTTCTCTTGAAAGGTTATTTATTCTCCAGGCCATTAACTACTAATGAAAAATGCAAATTAAGTTAAGAAAACATATATTATTTCATATTTTAAAATATTTATATTTTTTAATTACAAAAACAAATTTTGAAAGTGTTTAGTCAAATTTTGCTTTATAATTCAAATAAACATATTAGCATATATTTTATAGTGAAAATTATATTAATTTTCTTATTTGTACACTTCCTATCATTATACAAGGGACTATCTCCCAAACTAATAAAAGAAAAACAAAGAGCTCTGCTGGGTGGAGTTTTTGTAGTACTGCGTTTTTCCACTAGGCATTCATAGAGCCACTAGCTGAGTTAGTGACCCCAGTGGTGTTGCCTTCGACGATTCTCTCTGGTCACCACGGAGAAGCCACAGAAAACATGTAGCGTTGTGTGGAAAGATGAGAAGCTGGTTGAATCCAATCTCAGCTCCATTACAAACATTGACTATTGTAATGTGCAATTGTGAGAATTAAAAGATATGCAAGAGCCCTACTAGAGACCAGTTGTTCAGTTATTAGACAAACGTGGGTTGTTTGTTTCATTTTATTTTTAATATAGCAACTGGTTTGTACATGTTTGACTGGTAGCCAAAATGTTCACCCAGAAGTGCCTCAGAAGAAAGACCAAGTTACTTACTTCCATCAAAATAAGGCATCAAAAATATTATAAAGACCAGTTTGATGCTGAAACATAGTTTTCCATGAAGAGGAATCAATGCAATGGAAACTGATTTAATATATAACATGGAAAAGTTGAAATATATAGAAAAACACATTTTATGAACTCTAGTATTGTTGGAAAAACCTGGAATAACTTTTTGAGGTGACTTTTAGTTCTGTGATTCTCTATTGGTCTGCAAAGTAAAGAGAGTCTCAAAGAAACATATATTTCCCCTTTTGCAAAGGCAAGTTAACAAGTACTTTAAAATAATACTTTTTAGAGCATCAAAAACATAAAACATCAATAAAAAGGAATCATCATTTAAGACTTGCAGCTAAAACCACCAAAGTTAAACCAGAGATCTCTTACTCCCCATGTTAATCTTGGAAAATACAGTCCTGCTTTTTAAAAAAGTATCCATGCTGACCCATCTCCTCTCCTAAACCCCTCAGGGTGCGATGTAGTACTGATGAAGAACACAGGTTTCCCCAGATCCTGGATGCTTCCTCCCCCCAACTACCATAATCCGAATTCTACCTTGCAGGACTGGATAGGGCAGACGTTGTACACTGGTGCATATGGGAGCTGGAGGCACAGGGAACCCAGGGTGGACGATACCTTCAGGACCAGGGGTGTGAGGGGCGATGCTGGGAGAGTGGAGGGCAAGTGGGTTGGAAAGGGGGAAGTGATTGCAAGGATCCACATGTGACCTCCTCCCAGGGAGATGGACGGCAGAGAAGGGGGGAGGGAAGGGAGATTCTGGATAGGGCAAGATATGACAAAATAACAATCTGTGGATTACCAAGGTCTCATGAGGGAGGGGGGAGCGGGGAGGGAGGGGAAAAAAAAGAGGACCTGATGCGGAGGGCTTAAGTGGAGTGATTAGGGCTTTGAGAGTGATTAGGGCAAAGAATGTACGGATATGCTTTATACAATTGATGTATGTATATGTGTGAATTGTGATAAGAGTTGTATGAGCCCCTAATAAAATGTTTTTTTTTAAGTATCCATGCATCTCTTTGCTTTGGAACAACAATTTGTTTGGTATTTTCCTGAGTTCACCTTCGCTGCTCCTGGCACTATTACCTGTTGACTCTTTCTTGCCTTTGTCACAGTTCTTTCTTCTTCAAGTCTTGGCATTTGTCTGAAACCTGTTACAATCTTATTGAGCTGTTTTGTCTTCGATTTATGATTTCCATTAGACTGCAGACATTTTATTTTACCTTAAATTTCACCGGTTGATCACAGCAATTCAATCACTTAAAGGTACAGAAAGAAGCTTGCTATTCGAAGAATGTGAACACACACACACCACAAGCACACATGTGGAACATTATTGCTGTACTGCTACTGGGGTTCTAGTTCCTACAAACATGAGTTTATTCAAAACAAAATGTGTTTAAACCTGTCTCTGTCACCAATGGATATCTGCACACAAGTCATCTCCACAATACACTTCTCTTAGTCTTCTGAAGATGCCTTGCACCAGAACAGTGGCTTCTGAGGGGACTTGATGAACCACTTAAATTCAGACAGGGTAGCACAGATAATGACAAGTGCGGGTGGGGTGAGGAAATGGCACTACAGAGAAGAGAGCTTGATGGATTCTTCTGAGGGGTACAGGAGAGTTTTAAAACGGAGATCTTCATTGTTGAGTGAAAAAACAAAACACAGAAAAGTTGTGCTAACGATTTTCCGTCCAATCAAAGAGATTCAGTTGCTCATTCTTCAAGTTTAACCAGGGATGTTATGTGAGAATTTAGTTGGGAAACATTAATATCATCTACCCTACATCTCACAGGACATTGAAAAAGGAACAGAGTTTGAACCCCTTGGAGATGTTGAAACTTCAAAGTTGGCATGCTCCAAATTAAAGAGGGGCAGAATTTTGGGGGGAGAGGTAAATATCATCTTCAGAATTGTATAAACTTGGATGCAAGATATACTAAGAAACAATAGCTTAACATTTAGGTTTCTATGATTTGTAGCAATACTTTTTTTGCTGCACGTGCGTGCGCACACGCGTGTGTGTATGTAAAGAAACCTTGGAACGTACATGCAATGGAATACTCTGAACCTCTAAAATTGAGGAAACCACACAACACCTGTGGCCTGGATTGGCCTGAGTGAAATTAGTCAATCACAAAAGGACAAATACTGTATGAGACCGCAGTTAAAAAGGAAAAAAATTAAAAGACTTTCACACTAAGGAAATAGACTTTGAAGGTTAACTCATTGGTGAGAGCAAGAAGAGGAAGCTTAAACAATGGGTTAGAGGGTAGACGTGTCAAACTGAGTAAAGGGAAAGACCTCTGCCAGTGCTGAGATGCTTACAACACTACTGGATCCACAGGACTTCCAAGACATTGGCCTTTGATTTCCCTGGATTCAGCATCATTGCATGTGTTTCGTCAGCCTGAAGAGAACTTCATGGATTGGTATCAGACATATGGGCTAATATCAGACGTGTGGACTTTATCTGGACTGGGCTGGATTGCTTTCTCAATATACAGTTGCTCTTTTATATAAAGCTCTTTCTTAACACATATGAGTGTCTATGAATTTGTTTCTCTAGTCTACGAAGACTAACAGTAAGGTGTCAGGGGAGGGTTTGATAAGTAGCTTACCTTGACAATACAATATTGACACTCTGAAATGGAAACCCTCACTGAATTCACAATGAATAATTGCTGAAAAGGAAAGAGATGACATTTTCTTTATCAATATGCCTTTAGGGGGAGAGGGGGATGGGTGTTGTGGTGTCCTTAGCATTACTCTGACAAGGACAGCCATTGAACTCACATTACTGTCCATATAAAGTAGCAAAGACTGCAAGTAAATCATTGAAAATTAGGGAGACTCAACAAGACAGGGTGTTCAACATGCAGCAGTCAGGGGTCCTCAAACTTTTAAAACAGGGGCCAGTTCATTGTCCTTCAGTCCCATTGGAGGCCCAGACTATAGGTTGTTTTGTTTTTTTTTTTTAGTCTATGAACAAATTCCTATGCACAGTGCATTTATCTTATTTTGAAGTATAAAACCAAAATGGAGCAAAAACACCCAGTGGGCTGGATAAATGTCCTCGGCGGGCTGAATGTGGCCCACGGGCCATAGTTTGAGGACGCCTGGATTGATCCACTTAACTTTCTTCTATCACCTGTGGATGTGTTTGCACTGTCCGCCATGCTGCTGGCTTTCCTGGTATTTTCAGCTCTCCGTGAAAACATACTGACTGCAACAAACAAACAATTGTGAGAATGAGATAGTCAGAACTCATAAGTCAGAACTGGCTGGATGACAAAGGATGAGTTTTCAGAATCGATAGAATACGTTTGATGGGAAGGTCTCATCCTGTTTCTGGGACATCCTCTTTAGGGACAGTCTGGTCCCATTTTGTTAGGACCTTTAACTCTGAGACTTATTAAGTATATGTTTTCATCCTTTATCTATTTTCTTTTGATCTGATCATTGAATGAAGAATGTGCCTCCCAGAAACAAAAAATAAATAAATTCAAGAATATAAATTCAGCTAAAGCAAATAACAATGATACAATGCTTTCAGGATTAAAAGAAGTTGTCTGATACCTCACACTCCCGAGTACAAGTACACGCAGTTTGTAATAATTAATTAACTCATTAATTAGTTAGCTCAATAAATAGAAATGGAGAACCTATTTCCTACAAGGTTAGGTAACTACATGCAACTGCGTTGCCAGCACACATGAACTTTCATGGCTTTTATGGTGACATTTCCAAGACAATTTGCATGTGGAAATTTTTTTTCCTCTATGAAAAATTAAACTTCATCATTTAGAAATAAAAGCATCTCAAAATAATAGTAGATAAACTCAGGTAAAATCTTTTTTTAATATAAATCTTAGTTTAAGAGTATTCTTATCAAAAGCATGCATGTATAACTTCCCCTGACATACAATATGATATACATCCATTTACTCCCTATAAATTTAGCTTTTACACTCCTAGGTATAGAGAAGGAGAAGTGCTTAATAATACTTCTTTAAATATCAATGATAAGTGCCATCTCCAACTCTTCTTTGAAGAACTAAAATTGATTTTCTCCATCTGGATGAGAGATGCTCTGGCTTGGGTGAACATGCAGTGGCCCCTATCACAAATGGTGCTGAAATTTGCTCTAAAGAAAACAAAATGTGGCAGTTTCTGAGATCTTTTTCCAAGAATTGTACAAAGTTCAGACCACAAAAGGGTATATCTTTCCTCTGAACAGAAATCATGTTGGAAAGTTTGGCATAGAGGATTAAGAAGCTCTTTGTTTCTGAAGCTGCAGCAGTCTAGGAGAGACCTTGATAACTTCTGAATGGCATAAGCCAAAACTTAATGTGACACTGGAAGTCTAAGGTGAAGAAAATCTAGCTCACTGTTGATCAGAGCTTGAGGATGACTCCGCTGCAGGAGAAGCAGTCCTTCCTTCTTTGCGTACTGACCTTCGAGGTCTGGAACTGTCTCCTCCTATCTCAAGAACAAAGAATCCAAAGGAAACAAGACATCTGGTCACAAGAACTATTCTGACAATTTTGAGTTTTGGGTTTTGTGGAAGTCCTTTGCAAATGAATTTTGTTATGGATCCTTTGTCCAAAGAGAATCATTGCTCAAGAGATTTCGGGGAACAACAAACTTTTCCCAAGTCACCAATATCATTTCCTTTGTCCTGCAAATTTCCGTAAGTCAATAAACCAATGCAGATTACTGAACTGCGGCAGAGTTAATATTTGAGGATTTGGTGAAGACTTCAATTATCCTAATATTTTTCCATTATTTTAAAAATTTCTCTACCTTAGTCCCATAATAAATGGTGAGTAAAGGGACTAGGAAGTGTATTGTTACCAGAAAACTGCAACCCCACAAGGGCTTTGACATGGGGCCTTGCATTCAGTAAAGGTTTTTATCACTCAGTACAATCCATTTTAATTTTTCCCTGAACAAAGACATCCCAACCAAGCTCTTTGTCTGGGTATGCACTGTTGTATTTCTGAAGCATGAATTCCTGGCAAACAGTGCACCCACCTGGCCCCAAAGAAAAATTACATAACATGGAGTGCACAGTCAACCTCTTCGTTCTGAGTTGCACTCACTACTTTGCCAGTATACTTTCTGCAGTTCATCATCTGTGGATGACAAATGGTCCCTCTTCCTACCACCCCGTGAAGCCAATTATCAAAATGTTTCTAAATTGCCTTATCTCCTTTTTGTTTTTCTCTTTAAATAACAGAGCCTGTTTTAAGATTATTTATTTAATTATCTCTCTCTCTCTCTCTCTTTTTTTTTTTTAACCGGTGAAACTCAAAAAGTTTGAATTTGACAAATGTGGGAAGTGGCAGGCAGAAACCAGATCTAGAAAGCAAGGCATGGTTTCCCAGTATTGAAGGTGGGTCAGGACAAAAATCTCCCTATATGTCCTGTAAAAATCTATACTTATTTTGATGAAAAACTCATCCATTTATCTTATAATGTACACTATAGAAAAGTAGATAGAAAAAAACAAGAAAAGACAGAAAAGAGAATCTTCTTTACACTTCAAATTTGATAATACCACTCTCACATAATTTTCCCCATAAAAGGCAATGAAATATTACAGATCTAAGTGACCCCTTCATATCCTTAATGACTCTATAAATATAAGACTAAAGCCATTTTACTAAACCATTAAAATAAATTTCCCCTGAATTACATTTCAATTGAGAGCCAAGCACAATATCTCCTATGAATTATCAGTAAACTGACTTTCCAACTTTTCTGAACCCTTTTCTCTAACTTGATAAGGATCTTTGCAATGGTGAGGCGTGCATGTGTGTATGGATTTATTTTGTATCAAAAGTCTAAAATGCCATGAAATTATGTCTTATAAATAACAAAATTTCTGTTTTCTGTATAAGAACAAGTGTCATAATTCTCCTTTAAGTATATCTTTGCTTATATCAATAGAAAAATATTATTCAATTTTAGACAATCTTCATTGTAGAGAGCTTCCTTGGATAAACAATGTAAAAAATGAGATTATGCTCTGTATAAAAATTCTTGTGGTAAGACTTCACTGATTGGGCCATGTTCTCCAAAGATCTCGATACTGCAATTCTCCAGTCACGTGGGCTAGCAAAAAGGCAAAACAATAAAAAACAACCAATCTTTCTGGCTACTATAACATCCTCCAGTCTCAAAAGACATGCAGTAGAGTCCTGCTTTCAGCCTAAATTACACTTGAGCCAGGATAGAAGATAACAGGGTTGCTATTCACATTCTCCCAAGACATAGTCACATATATAAAGACACGTGGAAGAGCCATATGCAAATTGAGATTGTATGCCACACAACGAGGGAGGGAGAGTTAAGGACACAGATAGTACTTCTTAGTATCCACAGGAGGTAAAGTTGGACAGTGTGAAACTTCTTGCATCTGGGTTATATACCAGTAAATGATGCTGTTGCATCTCGGAGCGAAGACATTCTGCTTCCAAACATTTGAAATAGAAGACTCATCAATAAATTTTGAATAAGAAATGCCGAAGGGAAAGGGGCAGTTTTTCTAGTATATTATAAAATAAAAATGGTTATAAATATGTATTTGTTCTATTTGTCTACAGTGTTTATTCTTTCCCTGAAGACTTTGTCCCTTTGCTTACTGCTTCAATTTTAATTTAGACTTCTTCATTTCTCTTCAAAATATTCTTTCATCCAAAGATCAAAGTTAATTTTTTATTATTAACTCCTTGCTTATTTAATTTCCATGTATCGGACACAGCTAGAAGTATTAGCTAGTCAACATTCTCAGTGAATTTTAATGTTTTAGCAGATTTTCATGATGGTATTGGTTAGGGCTTAGAGTTTCTGCCATGTTTTTTTTCCTCTACACCATTGTTAAAAATGTATATCTCATGCCAAGTTGCCACAATGTAATACCAACTGTGGGTCTTCAAAAACCCTTTGGATACCAATAATGATTAGGTGAATAGGTACAGAGCTATCATAAAGGTCAATTCATATTCACCAAACATTTTCATCTGATTTCTTCTTTGGTTGATGTTTAAGAATAAAAGGATTAAACAAAACACACAGAAAAATCAGAAAAGGAAATGGTTTCTTAATATTTTTAACTTTTTCAAGACTAAGTTGTTTTGCTTCACTGTAGTTTAAAAATATGTCATTCTGTGAGATTGATCCTATGCTGGGATAAAGAATATGTTCTGAAAATCTCTTTTAGAAAGATTTATAATATTAACCTCAGGCTATTTTAAGTTCCCGTCGATCTTTATGAAAACAGCCAAGAGATCCATTTGTTTTCTGTACACTAGAAAGTCTCTGTTACCTTTTGTCAACCATGATTGAACAAATGACTTTGGGTCAAAGTGATTCACTTGTGAAATGCCCAGGGTCCTGGCAGCCCACTGGAATTAAGACTCAAAAGCAGTCACTTTGGACCTGAGCTGCCCACTGCAGCCAAGGGCTCAGTCATCCTATTCAATTTTTCTGGGACTAAAACCATTAAGGACCATCTTAAGGCCAGGATGAGTAGGAATCAGGGTGGTGACTACATGTCCGCACGTGGCCAGCATGGCTTGTCAGAGAGTGAACGTTCTATCAAACTACTCAGAGGAGGTTTTCATTGATCTTTGCCTTCTATGCAACTAAGAAATTGTTTAACTATTTCACTGAAAACTTCAATTTCTGGATTGTTCTATCTTCTCCGAAAAGTATCAGAGATATTTTTATTTAGGATCTTGAATTAATACCCAACTGAGTTCTTTGGAAGTCAGACTCTATTACCCGTTATTTAACTGCATAGTCTTGATCTAACTAGAATTATTCTTCCATCACTATATTTTTGTGGAAGCACACAAACACAATTGTCCCACCAAGCCTTACCACCCATCTGAGAATTCTTCCCTTACACCAGCAAAGGATGATGAGAATGACAACCTTTTAGTTGCCTACATATCTGTTATGAGTTAGAATTGACTCGACAACAGAAAGTTTGATCTTAATTTGTTTAAATATCTGCAATGACAAACTGCTTCTTCTTGTAGTTGTTTGGCATCCCTGTATCCATCATTACGTCACCACTATTACACTACGTACACAAATGCACAGGCACCTCCATCTGTCCAGGATAGCAGCCTCATAAACCCGAGCTTCTCGATGCATAGGACTTCTTAGCTTTGGGATCCTCTTACTAAGTTGTCAAAATGAGAAGAAAGCATGCCCAGATGATTTATGTCAATGACAGAACCATTCTCCTAATGTGTGGTTTACTTAATAACTATTTTAAATCTACATTTTATGAATAATTGGTTTCAGAAAATGTATAATCCAATTTTGGAATTTGTCTTTGGGTGCCTTTGAGTGTATTTTCCTCTTAGTAAGTTACCTTGGGGTGTAGTATCTCTGGATATTTGACGGTCAGCCCCCAGAAGGCAACGTACTTGTCTACTTATTTTGATCTGCTGAACTATGGCCATATCAGTACTTAACAAGTCCTTTCTCCTGCTGCTATTTATGATGATTAATAGTGTTCTTTTGCAGCATGCTAAGCCCTTTCAAAATAGATGGATTATTTCCACATGCCCCCAGGGAGAAAACCAAATATAATAATTGACATTTAAGAGATGGAGAAATTGAAATATTGTACTTTTAGACGAGTTATCCAAAGCTTACCAATAAATAAACAACAAAATCAAAGAAAGGAAACATGATTGCCTCTTCTTCCATTTCCTAACATAGCCAAATGAACTTAATTCCATTTTAAAATGTCATAAATTTCTATGTGCATTTTTTGGGGGGTTAAGTGCTGCAAAAGAATGAAAAAATGGTCATATGTCTTGCTTCAAGAAATCAAAATAAAAGCAAAGTTAAGTTACATTGAGAAATAAAAACTAGAAATAAATGCATATTTATTTAAATTTAATTTAGTCAGAATACTATTGAAATATATAATTCTAAAACAAGAAATATTTTATATGTATATATAACTTAATTATATATTCACCATATTCTAAGATTTATATATACCAAAAAAGTACACATAGAGATTTATTACATTTCTAAAAGGAATTCAGTTAATTTGGCTATGTTAGAAAATGGAACAAGAAGCAATGTCATTTTCTTTCTTTTATTTCATTTTTATTGCATATTTATTTTTATTCTCATCAGCTCACCTATTGGTCCAATATTTCAATTTCCCCATCTCTTAAATATAATATCCTAAATTCAGTATATATATATATATATATATATAAAGATGTACACACATCTAAACTTATCATGTTTTATATAACAATTCATGTTACAGTTCTATGTATTTCATATTATATATACATCACTTTATTATCTCAAAATGTGATGAAAATATCAGAAACTTATAATATTTATCTGTAATAGATTTTTATTTTATTAAAGTGCTAAATAGTGCAAAGCAATCGTTTAATTTAGTAAGAGACAAGGATCTGAAGATAACAATTGGTAATTTTGAGACACATTATTGTGGCAGTAGAGTGTAGGATAGATTGGATAAGAAGATATATGAGCATGAGTCTTCAGGGAAGGGGCATCAAGGCTAGAATGAACCGACATGTTAAGAAGCTATTGCAACGTCCAGGTGAGAATGATGAGGGTCTAAATTACAAGAGTAGTAATAAGAGTGGAAAGAAGGTAGAGAATTGGACAGATAATTCAGAGGTAACTAAATGTGGAAAGAGGAGGAAAGGAGTACAAAAAGTCATCACAGATTTCCTGCAGACTGTAATTAATCGTCAGGTTAATTGTTCTGTGTAAGGTCAAGACGAGGAGAGAGTTTTTTGGAAAAGTTAGGAATTAAGTCAGACTTCAGCTTGACATTGAATGATGTGTAAGGTTAGATGGGTGAAAGTTGCAAGATCTTCCTAACAAAGTTCTCAATACCTCAAGAAAATGAGCACCTCTCTGTTTTCACGGAAAAGAAGAAATGACTTAAAGGGTCTCATTGGTTAACTTTCAATTTAACAGAGTTTCTTAACTGTATCTCCATAGAGTTCCATTTCTTTCTTTTAAAAAAATCATTTTATTGGGGATCATGCAACTCTTATCACAATCCATGCATACATCAATTGAGTAAAGCACACTTATGCATTCGTTGCCCTCATCATTCTCAAAATTCACATTCCGCTTGGGTTCCTGGAATCAGCTCATTTTCCTTTTTTTTCCCTCCCACCTCCCTGCCCGCTCCCACCTCCCTCATAAACCCTTAATAATTCATAAATTATTATTTTATCATATCTTACACTGCCCGGCATCTCCCTTCACCCACTTTCCTGTTGCCCATCCCCCAGAGAGGAGGTTATATGTAGATCCCCAAGATAGGTTCCCCCTTTCTACCCCCACTTCCCTCCCAGTACCCCCACTCTCATTGTTGGTCCTGAGGAGTTCATCTGTCCTAGATTCCCTGTGTTTCCAGATCCCAAGTGTACTGCTGTGCATCCTCTGGTCTAACCAGGTTTGCAAGGTAGAATTGGGATTATGATAGTTGGGCGGGGAGGAAGCGTTTCAGAACTAGATGGAAGGTTGTGAGTTTCATTATTGCCACACTGAACTCAATACCCATCTGCAAGGAATGTCCAGTTGTCTGCAGATTGGCATTGGTTCTACATCATGCACTCCCTCATTCACGATGATATGATTTTTCCCCCACCTTCGTTGTTTGAAAGCTGGGCCCCTCAGCCCTTCATGCTCACACATGTTGGTGCGCTGCTTCCATGTGGGCTAAGTTGATTCTGGCTAGATGGCCGCTTGTTAACTTTCAAGTCTTTAAGTCCCCAGATGCTATATCTCTCAATAGCCGGGCACCATCAGCCTTCTTCACCACACTTGTTTATGCACATATTCATCTTCAGCATTTATGTGGGGAAGGTGATCACACAATGATGGTTTTAGTTCTTTGGTGTCTGCTACCTGATCCCTTCAACACCTCGTGTTCACTTAGGCTTTGGTGCTTCTTCTCTGTGGGCTTTGTTGCTTCTGAGCTAGATAGCCACTTATTTGCATTCATGCCTTTAAGATCCCAGACGCTATATCTTTTTTGATAGCTGGGCACCATCAGCTTTCTTCACCACGTTTGCTTATGCACACGTCTGTCTTCAGCGATCATGTCGGGAAGGTGGGTATCATGGAATGACCGTTTAGCCGTGCAAGGTGCTATTGTATTGAGGGAGTGCACGCAAAGAGGCCCAATGTCCACCTGCTACCCTACTACTGAACCTATAAATATATGCACATAGGTCTATTTCCCCCACAATCATAAATATATTTATATTTGTACATGTCTGTATTTAGGCTTATATGTATGCCCTTTGCCTCCTACTTCTTTCCTCTATTTCCTTACACTTTTCTCCTGTCCCACTACCATGTTCAGTCTTTATTCTGGTTTCAGTAATTCCTCTCAGTTACCTTGTCCTTGGTCACTCCCTACCAGTCCTCCCATTCCCTCCCTCCTCTGATTTTGAACCACTCATTGTTCCCTTGTCCCTGGGTTGGCCAACACCTCTTCTCTTCCCCTACCTCCATGCTCTCATATCCCTCCAAGACTGTTATTTTCCTCTCACATTGTTTGTCCAGTCTATCTTTATCTAGGTGGACCTGCTGATATAGTAATATGTGCATAAAAATGCAGATGGCTTTGACAGCACCAAAGTGGCACATAAGAACATGGCGTCAACAGCAACAACACCGACATGTAAACAAACAAAAACGCCACTGACATACGAAACTTAAAAGAAGAGAAAAAAAGAAAAAACAAAACAAAAAGACAACAACAAAAACACCTGTTAGTAGTTCGAGGTCTGTTTGTTTACCTTTAGGAGTGTTTTCCAGACGAGTCTGATGAAGTGCCATGTCCTGGCCCCAAAGTCCATCCTTTATACTCCCTTGGGACCTCCTTGTTCTGCATCCCCTTCAGCTCTGTTGCATGCCCCTAGTGTTTTGCCCCAGTGTGGTAGGGTCAGTTCAGTCGCACATCCCTCATTATGTCTTAGGTGCTGTCCCGTGTCGGCCATGGGTGAGTGCAGGTTGTCGCATCTCGCTGTGGGGCCAGCTATATGGTCCTCTCTGTACATTGGGCCCTTCGAACCTGGCTATCGTCCTCTGAGCTTGGTAGGCCCATGTGTGCTCCGCTCTGTTCTTCCTCCTTCCTTTGCTTCAGCTTCCTTATGGGTGTGGTGTGGTAGGTCAGTTCCTTTCCCACACCAGACGATCTATTTTCATTTTCTGTGGTACTCCCTTCGATGATGGGGGTCGGCGTAATTCTGGTTTGGGCCGGCATATGGTCTAGTCTCTTTGTATATTCCTCTGTGCTTTACATTGCCATCCTGGTTTTGCGTGTCATGGTGGGGTCCGTATGCATGTTCCAGTTCTGTGGGGACATAACCAATACTCTCCAAATGGGTGGGTTAGTGCCCTGTTCACCCCATGTCATCCACTCGGTTTCTCCCCACCCCTGCTTCTCCCTCCACCTGCCCCAATTCCCCTTCGTTATGTTGGGCTCTCATGTACCTCCCTAGGTGTGGCCTGTCCTCCCTTCAACTATCTGTGCTTCCACCCACTTACTGTGAAATAGATGTTTATTCTTCTATTCCTGGCATGCTGATTGTACTTACCTAAGGGGACTCATGTTATACCAGTCCTTTTGAGTTTGACTTATCTCACTTAACATAATTCCTCCCAGCTCTTCCCACGAAACAATGTGTTTCATATGATCATCTGTGCTTTTCAGTGCTGCATAGTACTCCATTGTGTGTATGTGTCAAAGTTTACTAATCCACTGATCTATCCATGGAAACTTAGGCTGTTTCCAAGTCTTTGTGATTATGAATTGTGCCACAATAAACATTGGAGCGCTTATGACTGTCGTGTTTTATTTGCTACTTCCACTGGGTATATGCCCAGTAGAGGGATGTCTAGGTCATAAGGTAGATCAATTTCCATTTTCTTTAAGTATCGCCAGATTGCTTTCCATAGTGGCTGTAGAAATCTACACATCAACCAGCAGTGGATGAGGGTTCCTACTTCACCACAGACCCTCCAACACTTGTTGCTCTCTGATTTGCTGATTTTAGCTAGCCTCAGGGGTGTTAGGTGGTATCTCATGGTTGTTTTGATTTGGATTTCTCTTATAGCTAATGATCTGGGACATTTTCTCATATGCTTATTGGCCATATGGGTCTCCTCCCTAGTGAAATTTCTTTTCAGTCTTTTGCCCACTTCTTTAGGGAGTTAACTGTTTTCCTCTTTTTGCAGGTCATGATGGTGTTGTAGATTTTAGTAATAAGCTCTTTGTCCAACGTGTCATTACTAAAAATCCTCTCACAGTTTGTGGGTTGTCTAGTCACCCTCTTGGTGAAGTCTTTCAAGGTGCACAGGTTCTTTTTTCTTATTAAATACCATTTGTCAATTTCCAGTTCACCTGTGTGTGTACCCTTCCCTATTGCAGTGAGCCTATGAATTCCCTGGGCCAGTGCTCTGAGTTTAGTCCTAATTCCCTCCTTGATGGTCCTGATAATTTGGGGTTTAACTTCTAGATCTGTGATCCACCTTGAGTTTATTCTTATGCATGGGGTGAGGTAAACGTCTTGTTTCATCTTTCTACATGTGGATATCCATTGTTTCCAGCACCACTTGTTATAAAAGGCATCTGTTTCCCACTTAATGGTTTTGGCACCCTTGTTGAAGATCAGTTGTCTATATGCTGATGATTTTACTCTTGGGCTTTCTATTCTTTCCCACTGGTCTGAGTGTCTGTCGTTGTGCCAGTACCACCCTGTTTTGACCACTGTAGCTCTGTAATCGGCATTAAAATCGGGTAAGGTGAGTCCTCCAACTGTATCCTTCTTATTGAGGAGTTTTCTGCTAATTCTGGGTTTCTTCCCTCTCCATGTGAAATTGGTGGTCAGTTTTTCCAATTCTTTGAAGAAGGTTGTTGGTATTTGAATTGGTATAGCTTTGAACTTGTAAAGTGCTTTAGGTAGGACTGTCATCTTTACTATGTCGAGCCTTTCAGTCCATGAGCAGGGACTGTTCTTCCATTTCTGGAGGTCACTTTTGGTTTCCTGTAGTAGGGTCTTATAGTTTTCCTTATATAGGTCTTTAGTATTTTTTGTTAAATATATTCCTAGGTATTTCAGTTTGTTCTTAGCTACTGTGAAGGGTACTTCCTTCTTAATGCCCTCTTCCATGGCCCTGTCCAATGTGTATAGAAAACCTACACACTTCTTTTTATTGATCTTGTATCCTGCTACTCTTTCATATTCCTCTATAGCTATGAGTACTCGAGCTGTGGAGCTTTCGGGGTCTTCAATGTACAGGATCATGTCGTCTGCAAATAGCGATAGTTTCTCCTCCTCCTCCCCCATTTGGATCCCTTTAATGTCCTTCCGCTGTCTTATGTTGTTGACCAGAACCTACAAAATGATATTTAATAGAAGTGTGAACTGGCGGCATCCTTGTCTTGTACCCTTTTTCAGTGGGATTGTTCTTGTCTCTTCTCCATTGACTATGATGTTGGCTGTTAGTCTTTCATAGATAGCTTGTATAAGATTGAGGAATTTACCTTCCAATCCTATCTTCATGGGTGTCTTGATTAGAATGTGTGCTGGATGATGTCAAATGCTTTTTCTGCATCTATGGATATTATCACACGGTGTTTACCCTTTTCTTCACGATGTGATGTATAAAATTGCTGGATTTTCTGATGTTAAACCATCCCTGCATCCCTGGGATGAATCCTACCTGGTCATGGTGGATGATATGTTGTATGTACTTTTGTAATCTAATGGCCAATATATTGTTAAGGATTTTGGTATCTGTGTTCATTAGATATATTAGTCTGTAATTCTCTATACCTGTGAGGTCTTTGCCATGATTGGGTATCAAAACATTGCTGGCTTCGTAAACTATATTTGGGAGTTTGCCATCCTCTTCTATGTTATGGAATACTTTGTGGAGGATTGGTGTCAACTCTTCCCTGGATACTTGGTAGAATTCTGCTGTGAAACCATCTGGCTCTGGGGCCTTTATTGTTGGTAGGTTTTTATGGCCCTCTCTCTTTCTTCTTTTGCTATGGGTTTGTTGAGGTTCTTGATCTCTGCCTGAGATAATCTAGGGAGAGACTCTTTTTCCAAATATTTATCCATGTCTTCCAGGTTTCTGAATTCATTAGAATACAAAACTTCATAGTACTTTGTAATTGTCCTTTTATTCTCACTAGGGTCTGTTGTCAATGCCCTGAGTCATCCCTCATCCTGGCTATTAATGTTTGCTCCTTTCTATCTTTTGTTAGCATTGCTAGAGGACTGTCAATTTTGTTGATTCTTTCGTAGAACCAACTTTTAGCTGCATTTATGTTTTGAATTGTTCTCTTGTCTTCCCACTGGTTTTACTCCACCATGGCTTTTATTATTTCTTTTCTCGTGCTATTGGAGAGTTTATTCTGCTGATTCTGTTCTAGTTGTTGGAGGTTTTGTGTTAACACATCTGTCATATACCTTTCTTCTTTTTTTATGCATGTATTTAAGGATATCAAGCTATCTCTGATAACTGCCTTAGCAGTGTCCCATATGTTTTGATAGGTTGTATTCTCATTCTTGTTAGTTTCTATTAACTTCCTAATATCCTCTCTGATCTGGGCCTGTACCCATTCATGTCACAGGAGATCGTTGTTCATTCTCCAATTGGTTGCCCTTGATTTTCTGGACATCCTCTTATTAATCTCCAGCTTTATGGCATGATGTTCTGAGAAAGATGTCTGGATAATATCTGTGTGGTTGAATTTATTCAGGCTGGACTTGTGTCCGAGCATGTGGTCTATTCTTGGAAAAGATCCCTGTGGATTTAAAAATAATGTGAAAACCTTTATTTTGGATGGAAAGCTCTATAGATGTATATCAGGCGCTATTGCCTAATTACATTGTTTAGCTCTCTGGACTCTTTGCTGAGCTTCTTTCTCAGTGATCTTTCTTTCTCTTATAGTTCAGTGTTAAAGTCACCTACTATGATTGTTGATTCCGTGATTTCTTTTTTCATCTTTTTAATAGTTTGACAAAATTCGCCGCACCATTATTAGCAGAATAAATATTCAATATGCTGAGTGCTTCCTGATTTACAGAACCTTTGAGCATTATATAGTGTCCCTCTTTGTCTCTTTTTATGGTTTGAATCTTGAGGTCCATTTTGTCAGAGATTATGATAGCCACCCCTGCCTTTTAGGAGTTACTATTCGATTGGTAAACTTTCTGCCAACCCTTTATTCTTAGCATATTCTTGTCTGTGCGCTTAAGATGTGTCTCTTGCAGGCAACAACTTGATGGATTATGTTTTCTGAGCCAGTCCTCAAGCCTTTTTCTTTTAACGTACCAATTGAGTCCATTGGAATTTAGAGTTATTATCACTATCTGTGGATTCATATTAGCCATACCCTATTTTGTGTTTTTGGTCTTTACCTAGCTCACTTCATATCATTGTGCTGTTTGAGTGGAGCATTTCTACCTTGTCCTCTTTTCCATCTGAGAGCCTGGTTTCCTGGTATTTGTTGCTCACATGTTGACTTCTAGATGGAGATGGGCTATATGGTGTTCTTCTGTTTGTTCTAGGTGGAGGTTGATCCTATGGCCATAGTGAGTCAACCAGTATCTTCCACAGGGTTGGGTTACATGCAGCATATTCTTTGAGTCTTTCTTTGTTCTGGAAGACCCTATCTCACCATCTATCTTAATGGGTAACTTGGCAGGCTACAGGATTCTGGGGTAGGTAGGCATTTTTTTTCTTTCAGCTTTTGGAAGACATTGCTCCATTCTCTCCTCCTCTTCATGGCATCTGCTGATAGGTCTGAGCATATTCTTACCTGCACTCATTTGTATGTGATTGTCTTCCTTTCTCTTGCTGCACATAAAATTTTCTCTTTTTCCTCTAAATTGGATATTTTTACTATTATATGTCTTGGAGTGTTCTTCTTGGGATTTAGTCCAACTGGTGTCCTTTCTGCTCCTTGTATGAGTGTCTGGTTCTCCCTTGTCAAAATGGGAATATTTTCTTCCAGAAATTCCTTTGCTGTCTTGGCTGTCGACTTGTGTGTTGTGTTGTGCTCTGGTAGACCGACTATTTGAATATTATTCCTCTTCGTAGCATCTGTCATTGATATCAGGCTATCTTCTATTTCTTTAATTTTCCTATCTGACTATCTTTCTCACTTGCTTAGGTCTGTTTGTGTGTCCTTGAGACACTGGTATGGTTCTCTGCCTCCTCAAGCCTAATCATACCTTCTGTGATCTTGTGTGTGACTTCTGCTTTCTCCTCTGTTAGCTACTGCACTTATCATTGGTGGGTAGATTTCCTCCTCTCTATGGTGCACTTCATCCCGTCTATTGTGGACTTCATCTCCTCTATCATTGCATCCTTATTCTGATTTGCTTCCCTTAGGTCCTGTATTACTGCGAGCAGACTTCTGATTTCCTTCTGTGGCAGATCTGTATCAATTTCTTCCATGAGAGATGTTATCTCTGCTACTATGTTTCAGCTCTTTGTTTATTTTGTTGGAAGTGATGTGGTCTGTTGATTTCTCCTTGATCCTTTCATAGGCCCCATGCTTCTGGGAGACCAGGGTAACCTTCTCTATGTTATTGATAAGGATTCTTTCAGGAAGCTGCCTATGACCTACTTAATATAAGGATCGATCAGACTGCTGTGTAGGCTGAGTTCACCGGTGGCTTAGTGACCTGCAGTGGTGAGATGTTTCAGCAACTGGAGTGGGGGATGGAGCCGCAGTAGGTGCCCTCAGGCTAATTTTGCCTGGTTTGACAGGGTACCCTTAGCAGCCCTTTTTTTGTTTAGTAATAAAAAAAGAATTAAAAAGTTAAAAAAATTTAACAATTAACAAAATTTTGGGCAGAAAAAGAAAAAAATGGAGAGGAAAACGAAGAAGCTATAAAAGAGGAAAGAAAAGAAGTGATAATAGTAGAAGAAGAAGTAGAAGAAAAATCTATAGAAAAGGGGCCTAAGAGAAGTACTAGCAATAATGAAAAAGGAGGAAGAAAGAAGAGAGAAAAGTCAACACGGAAAGTAAGACAAGGAAGAGAAAAACCAGCGTGAGATTGTTTTCCCTCTAAGTTCTAGTGATGCCTAATAGAACATGGAGGTGGGGGAGGCCTTGCTGTCACGGGAATGGTGCTGATCTGGGCTCCAGTAGTGGGGTGGGGGAATGCTCTTCACACCAGAAAGCCCTCCCAGTTCCCTACAGGCCTGTAAAATTGAGCCTGTAGGCAGAGGCTACACAGGCAGGAGCAGTCCCCCAAGGGCAGGACTCCTGCACAGGCTGGAAAATGCAGGGGCCGCTACGGGTTCTGAGAGGGCACAGGCCGCAGTGCCCAACTCCTATGCCGGCTAGGAAAGGCTGGGACAGGTTTAGGAGCTGGCACTGGGGACCCCACATAGTCCATCGGTGGTGAGAGATAGGTGGATACCACTTATGGCTCTGGAGCGCACCGCAAATCAGTGTGCTATGCTAACTAGCAGGCGGGGATATTTGTTGCATAATCCGCCATCCCTGTGAGAGCACAGGCTCTGAAGTGACATGGTCTGATCCAGATCTGACAGCGGCGGCTTTGGCGGGAAACTGCGGGCAATGGCAGAACCTGTCTCTACTGCTCGCAGTGATCAGGGGTACCCACTGCTGTGCCTGGCACAGTTGACTCTGGAAGGGGCACCCTTAGCAGGTAGACTTTGGGCCCCAGCCCATGGCTGCAGGTCTCCGCAGGGCAGCCTGAAGTGGCTCCAGTGGAAACGCAGTGTCCGGGTAGATGCGGGATGGGATCTGGTGCGGCTCGTGCCAGTGGGAAGTGCTCAGTGCAGGTTGCTGGGCCAGGAGTGGAGCGGGCACTAAGCTGATGGGGGTGGGTGGCCGGGCAAACGGAATGCCTGAGGATAGGTCCCAGGCAGCGGTGGGGGTGGATGGTCCCCCACGGGGGTCGCTAGGCAGCCCCCAATGGCCTGCAGGTCAGTTACCAGGGCCTTGGATGAATGGAGGGAGGGCCATGGGCCCAAGGGCAGATTGCTTCCACGTGGGAAAGGGAAGCTTCTCTCCTAGTGGTGTCCTGCATGTGGGCAGCTGCTGCAGGGGGTCCCATGACTGTTGCGCATGTCTCGGCAGAGCAGGCAAGTGACTCTGGGCTCAGGGTTCTGGGATATTTCACTCACCAGACTCCTACCCTTGGGGTATCTGGACACCAAATCCGCTTTGTCGAAACAGCTCTCAGAGTATGCGTGTTCCCTGGTCCATCATCTTCCCAGAATCAGAGTTCCAGTTCTTGATGACTTGGAATCGTTATATCTATTCCTATTCAACATTTCTCCTAAGATATTATCATATTTTGTATCCCTTCATAACACAAAATGCTTCTGAAATCAAAAGTTACATGAAACTTTTAAAAATTAAAAAAAGTTCTCCTACTTCTTGTTAAACAGAAGTGAGACACTCTTCTAAATATTAACTCATCCAGTCTTTGCAATACATCATTAAGTGTAATTATTAGTATATATTAATAGGTGAGAAACATGAGGATCAGAAAGCTGCCATTTTCTCAAGATCACACAGACACTATATGTGTTAATTTGGGAAGCCTGGAGAAACAAATTCATAGGCACTCATATGTGAATAAGAAAGAGCTTTATCAGCCAGTTCACAGAGAGAACAACATGGCTGGCCCTACTATGAGACATGATGCCCCTCAGTGACTAAGGGCGATACAGGGAACAGCACCGGAGACACAGTGTGGGAATTGCACCTGACCTGATCCCAACACACCGAGGCAAAGCACTGGGGAAGTGCAGTGGAACAGCAAGGGAATGGAATGGCAAGGTCCCCAGGGAATGCTGAAAGTGGACTTTGGGGCCAGGGCGTGGTGCCCCAACAGACTGGACGGGAAAACGCTCCTAAGGGCCAGCAAATGATCCTTGAACGAACTACCAAAAAAAAAAAAGAGCTTTATATAAAAGAGGAAATTAATATTGATAAAATACCCCAGCCCACCCCAGAACAAGTCCATATGTTGGATATTAGCCCTTATGTCCGATACCTATCCATAAAGTCATCTTCATACTTATGCAACACATGCCATGATGCGGAATGCAAGAAGATCACAATCCAGTGGGTGGAAAGTCTTGTGGATCCAGTGGAAGTGGAAGCATCTCAAGGCTAGTCGGGATCTCCACGGGGCTCTTTCAGCTCCAGGACTCTGGTGTAGCTCCAAGTGTCTTCTCAACAAGAATTTCTCACAGGGAGTGAGCGTGTGTCCCACCTCTAGCGAGCTATTTGTCTCCTTAGTGTCTCCCAATGATTGTCAGGCTAAACCCCACCCCTTTGCTCTTAAATCTCAAATTGACAACAGATTATGTAGCTGCCACAAAATCTGAACTTTTTCAGCAGCCAAGCTTAAGGGAGAATGCTCATTTTTTTCATCTCTGTTCAGATTTTATTGAACGGTCACAAACCATTTATTTCCAAATGAAACCTGGTGCTTTATGAGAGCTCATTTTATGAAAGTCCAGGTCCATAGAATAAAGGAGAATCTTAGTGTCCAGTTTTAAATGGATTAAAAACCCAACAGTTTGACGGGATGATAACCAAGAATTCAGACACCAAAAGACAGCTAGGACTATTTTATAATGGAAACAGGCCAATCGGGAGGCATCAATTAAAGGCTCTTCAGTCTTTAATAAATTACTTCCAATGACTCCAAGATCTTCCATCCATTAGTTGACCATTCAAATTCTTAGCCTGCATGCCTAAAACAGAGATTAGTAAACTATTCTCACCTATATTGTGTCAGTAGCTATGAGTCAAAATCAGCTATGGCAGAAAATCCAAGGTAAAATCTGTAATTATGTATAAAGAGAAAGAACAAAAATTAAATTATACACGGTGAAAAATAGAAGGTGTCACAACAGTAAAAGGGGTTAGGGTGGTATAGTGTTTATGTACTGGACTGCAATCTGCCTGCTTGGCAGTTTGACACACCAGCATCTCCTCCGGAGAAAACCTGGGCTTTCTACTCCTGTACAACACATAGGGGTTCACTGGGAGTCAGAATTGACTCACTGGAGGTGAGTTTAGTTATTTTGGTTTATTGGGATAAATGAATGTGTTGTTATGTTCCATTGAGTTTATTTCAACTGAAAGTGACTTGCAGCAACCTTATGTTTAGCCTGTTCTAGCAATACCCCCACCATCCAGGGTGAATCACTTAATAAACAGGTGAACATGTGAGGATTCCAATAACCTACGACACCAGTTGTCCAAAGCAAAGTCAAATAGATGCCAAGCAGACAGGACACAAAGAAAAGTGAGACAGGGAGTGCTGGACTGGATGAGAACTGGTAGGGTGCTACACGCACAACCTATTCCCAAACCCATTCCCATCAAACAAATTCACATTCACTGTGACCTTCTGGTGCAGAGAAAATTGTCTCTTTAGCATTTCTGAGATTCACAATCTTTACAGGAGCAGACAGCCTCATCTTTCTTGAGGAGCAGCTGGCTGATAGATTTGAACTGCCAACCTTGCAGCCACCCAACTTGTAAACCACTGTGGACTAGGACTCCTTTCATTATTTCTCTCTTTCTTTTAATTGAATACTTTGGGGAGGGGGCTTTACATCTCTTATCACTAGCCATACAATCATCCACTGTGTCGAGCACATTTGTACATAGGCTGCCATCATCATTTTCAAAGCATTTTCCCTCTACTTGAGCCCTTGATATCAGCTCCCCATTTCCCCTCTCCTTTCCCTGCCCACTCTCCCTCATGAACCCTTGATAAGTTATAGATTATTATTTTCATATCTTACATCCTCCTCTCTCCCTTCACCCAATTTTCTGTTGTTCGGCCCCCTGGGAGGGGTTATATGTTGATCCTTGTGATGGATTTCCGACTTTCTCCCCACACCTTTCCCTTATCTTCCCGATATCTCTATTCTCTTTGTTAGCCTGAAGACGGCTTATCTATCCTGGATTCCCTGTGTTGTAGCTTCTTATCTGTAGCAGTGTGCATATAACAGAAATATAAAGTATTCTTTGTGGGATCAATATTCTTCTAATGTTATAAGCTTTGGGATTCAAAGGAGACCAAGTGATTATTATTATAGTGAACAACTGAAAATTTCAAGATTGAAAAAGAAAATTTCTAGATTGTAAGTAAACAAAATTATATAGTTATAACATATTTCTAGGGTTCAAAACTATGATAAAATTGTTACTGTGACTAGCTATTTCATTTTCCATGAATCAATCCTGTTCATTTTGTGTGTACGCAAAATTTCCAATCTTAAGTAGATAGATTTAACATGACTCATACGCACAAAAACATTTCAATTAATGAAGAATTCTTGTTACCATATTTAAACCAAAGACACGGTTTGACACACAAACTAGAAATAGCATTGGAAAGTCATTTTGCCATGCTTTGTGTCATTAAAACAATCCATGAAAAATAAACTACATTTTTGAGGATGAAATTAAGTTTTGGGGTCGCCAGAAAAATGGAGATTTTTTGGAGTCACATGAACTTGTTCAACTTGATCTATTTTAGCAAGTCACATCACCAAAATAAGGTAGTACAGGAAAAGGTAAATAATTTCACATGTCTAACACAATGTGTGAAAAATATATACTCTTAATTTGTGATAAAGTTCAATCAAGTATTTACAGCTAAATATTTATTTAATCTGTCTGTGGAATCCACTTGTAATAGTCTGGGTACTTTAGAGAAACATATCCACAGCAACTCATGTATAGGAGAAAGTTTTATGTAAAGATTAAGTGTGCACCAAGAAAACAACCCAAACCAATGCTGCCCAAGCCCACCCACAAGTCCAACATTAACCCATTAACCCACATGTCCAACACCAATCCACAAAGTCCTGCTTCATCTCACAAAACAGAGGTAATGATGCCGAATGCAGGAGGAAAGCTGAGTCAGTGAATGTGTAAGCATCCCAGCGTTGGCAGGGGTCTCCACATGGGTGCTCCAGCAGCTCCAGCTGCATCGGAGTAAGTCCATGTGGTTTCTCCTTGGGGATGTCTTGCACAAAATCAGCCTTGCAAGCTAAAGCAGGGAACTGCTAAGGCAGCTGCACCCTGATGCAACCATCACAATGCAAGAGACATGAGAACTATAAAGGCGAGGCTTACCTAACCATTTATCCATATGCCCTTCAATTAATCCCACATGTGTTTATTGGCCAGGTGGCACAATAAACTAAATCACTCCTTGTAATAATCCATTTTTGAGGATAGATTAAGTTTTTGGGTCCCGACAAAATGGAGATTATTGAGTTCACTTGAACTTGTTCAACCTGCTGTATTTTAGCAAGTCACATCGCCAAATAAGGTAGTACAGGAAAGGTAAATAATTGCACATGTCTAACACAATGTGTGAAAATGTATACTCTTAATTTGTCATACAGTTAAATCAAGTATTTACAGTTAAATATTTATTTAATTTGTCTTTAGAATTTACTCTTGATCTATCCATGTAGATCATCTAAGTTTAATTTAAGATACGTAGTTCTAACAGAAGAAAAATGCATTGAGTGATTCATCACTTTTATTAGCTTAAAAAGTCATATTGATGAAGAAATCATAAATCAAGTACTTCACTACTTATTAGAAATTTGAAAAAAAATATTTTTTGTAAGTGCAAGAGACACCATGTACCAATATATCAGGGTGGTGTAAAGGCATGCAACAGACCAATGGGTCGGTCTCATTATCTTTTCATGTGCTGTACATTCACTTAATCTTTTAGCACCCAATGCAATACATCATGATTCAGGGAACTTATTTTCCCCCTATAGTTCAATTACTCTACACATTTTTATTCTCGCCCCTAGTCATTGATGAACAATTCTTAAAAACATATTTAGGCAATTATCTAGTATTAAAATGCCTTTCTTAACATGGAGAGAAGTGCATTCTAGAGCAACTAGTTTAATACTGGAATCACACATTCACATTCTGTATGTCTTAGAAGATATTCCTGAAGATCAGACATAAAATAAAGAACAGTGAAGCATCACCAAATAAATCTGAACCCTAACTACATAACTAGGTTGGTTATGTGGAATGATATATTGCACGATTTTCATCAGAAGAAGAAAGCTCTCCAAGATTTAGAAGTTACTATAAAAACATACACAGATCTCTACCAGGGAATTTACACAGTTTAAGAAAGAATAATGCTGTAGTTTACATGAAAAGAAGGGTCAAAGAGTATAAACTTCTTTAAAATTGAGTTTTCTTCTTAAATAATGCGGTTATACTTGAAGAACATTGCATAAAGACAGTTAAAATATTAGTGCAGACCTATGCCAATTATTTGAATATAACCATTATGCAGATGTGTTATGTGTTAGGCTGAGTTGAGTAGAGGCAAATCCAGTGGGGGATATATATATATATATCCTTTATATATATGCTTTAGATCAACAAGTATTTGTACATCAGGACAACATCCTGTCCCAGTCCAACTCAAGTCCATAAATCCAATCATAGTTCATAAGTCCTGCTTCAGGTTCATGCAGTCACCTGCTATGATGCATTCTGCAGGAAAATCACTAGCCAGTGGGTGTAAAAGTCATGTGGATACAAAGTTGGCAGGACAAACCTGGCAGGACACGGGGCAGCTCTCCAGGTCACCAAACTGGAAGGTGAAGGCAGAGAGAGGGGCAGGTGCCCCAGACTCTCCTTATGAGAAAACTACACATACATCAGGTTTTTACCTGACTGACAGGTTGAATATATTTTATATATCGTCAAGTTGACTTAAAATGATGTAACTAACACATTCTACAATTTCTATTTTAATGAGAACTAGGAATCCTAGTTCACAGATCTAGGAAAACAGCGTTTGCTAATATAGGTACGTACTGTTCCATTAAGGAAGATAAAACACCATGCATGTTTCTCAATATTGAAATTGCTTTACAAATATTCCTAAATCTTATTTTCATTCCCAACAAGAATCAAAATCCTTCAGTGTGCAACACAATAATCATTCAAAGAGACTTGATTCATTGTACTAAGTACATATGGAAATAAATGGTAGTTGGCATCTTGTCACAAGATTATTGAAGAATATGTAAAATTCAGAATAGAGAAATGTTTTTAATTATAGGCTGTTAGAGATGAGAGCAGTCCTTGTGCCATACTGTGTGGTTTCTATGCTTCTGCGATGCTATAATTTATTACAAAAGTTTTGAAGATTGTGGCAATTTACTTCTGAAACATATTACCAGAAGAGGAGGCAAGCATTTTGGAAGGCATTCACTATACAACTAACATATAACTGCTTCTTCAAAGTAGAGTCCATCCCTATGATGTGGATGTAGCAAAGCCGTTAGGAATTGCTGATGTGGCATGACTCAAAATGAGAATAAAAGGTTGCAAACATCCATTAATAGTAGTAATAATGTAATGTGCACAAATCAAATGTAGAGAAAGCAAAAGTAGTTAAAATAAAACGGAGTGAGATAAGGTTGGGGGCATTAATAACTAAAATGGACTGTAATTGGTCATTTTGTTGGCCATGTTATTGGCCATTGTAGACAACAATATTATATTGTCTATTGTGAAATAAATGATATTTTCAAGAAAAATTGAATCCTGTTCATTGTCATAAAGTACATTTCATAAGCCATCTTGAGTTGCATCACTGCAAATAATAGAATGAAATTTATTGATTTACAAGGAATGTCTACTAAAACATATTAAAATGTATGCACCAACCAATGCTAAAGGTGAAGAAAATGGAGTTGTTTACAATCTTCTGAAGTTGATCAATAATAATTATTGATACTAATGGTGATTGGAATACAAAAGGTAGGAGCAAAAAAGGCAGATCAATAGTGGAAAGAATGATGTGGTGATAGAAATGACCCTGGACATCGATCACATGATAGAATCATAGGAAACCAATGGCTTATTCTAAATACCTATTTTAAGAAACATTCATCCATTATAAATCTATCAAAAGTGACCATGGAGAAGCACAGTATCATAAGTCAGAAGACTGCCATAGACCAACATGCAGAGAAAACCACCATATGAAATTTAAATTGGAAGCTGGAGAAAATGAAAATATGCCACAAGAGCCAAATTACGCATGTGAGTATACATCACCTAAATTTACGGGCCATCTCATGAGCAGACTTGACACATTGAACACCAGTTATCAAAGAAGCAATTTTTTAATTGGAAGGAATATATAGCCACTGTACTTAAAATCTATATGGAATTATATTTTTATAAATTTCTAGAATGATTTTTATAAGTTATTTTATTTGGGGGCTCTTACATCTCTTATAATAATCCATGCATCAATTTTACCAAGCACATTTGTACAAATGTAGCCATCATCACTTTCAAGACATTTTCTTTCTACTTTAGTACTTGGTATCAGTTAATCTTTTTTCCCTCCTTCCCCTACCTTCCCATCCTCATGACCCCTTGATAAATTATAAATATTTCCATATATTTCACCATCTACTGTCTTCCTTCACTCACATTTCTGTTGTTTGTTCCTATCAAGAGGTAGGGCAGATTTTATTGTCAATCATTGCGATTGGTTCCCCCTTTCTTTTCCTTGTACCCCCACTTTCCCCCTACCCTCATGGTATCGCTACTCCCATTATTGTTCTTGAGGGGTTTGTCTTTCCTGGATTCCATGTGTTGAAACTCTTTGTACCAATCTGTGTGCTCTGGTCTAGCCAGGTTTGTAATGCTGAACTGGGGTCATGATACTATTGGGGGAGAAAGCATTAAAAAACTAGAGGAATGTTGTGTGTTTTGACAGTGCTATAATGCACACTGGATGACTCATCCCTTCCTGGCAACCCCTTTGTGAGGGGATGTCCAATTGTCTACAGATGGGCTTTGGGTCTCTCCCTAATTAGAAGAATTTTATGAGTTTGCACAAGATCAAGAATTGATGACATTGAGCAAGGAAGCCCAAGCTACACAGAAGTTACTGGTGGAAAACAAGATCCCGGGTCTTGAAGGAACACTACGTAACTTACATATTTCAGCAAATGGTGGAAGCAGTGTAGACATTGTTTAAACCTCGATTTAGAAGAGGATGTGGAATGACAGATATTATTGCCGATATCAGATCGATCCTGGCTGGAAGTAGAGAATAACAGAAAAATATTTACTTCATTTATTGGCTATGCAAATTTTTTCAAAATTAAAATTTATAATAAATTACAGAAAGTATCTTGAATAATGGGAAGTCTAACATGGTTAATTGTGCTCATGAAGCATTCTTATTTAAATGCTTCCTGTACCTTAACCAAGAGGTTGTCACTCAAACAGAACAGGGGGGTAGTTTAATTTAAGGAAAGATATGTGTGGTGGTTTTATTCTTTCACCATACTTATACAATTTGTATGCTGAACAAATAATATGAGGATTTGAACTACTGGAAAATAAAAATGACAGTAGGATAAGAGAAATACTCATTAACCTACAACATAGAGATGACACATCTTGCTTGCTAAAGATGGAGAGAATTTGAAACACGGAGGGAGATCAGATTACAGCCTTTGCCACACATTATAATTTAACATAGAGAAAACTCAAATTGTCAGAACTAGATCAATGAACAATACCAAGATAAAAAGGAAAAATATTTATGTTGTCAAGGGTTTCATTTTACTTGTTCCACCATGAACACCCAAGGAAGCAGCACTTGACAAATCAAGCAATGCATCGCATTTGAAATTCTAATGCACAAGATATTTTTTAAATGTTAAAAATTTTTTCTTTTGGGTTTCCCAGTTTGTGACCCACAGAAGAGTGGATGCACAGTGATAACAACTGACACAAGGGTTTATAGGAGATGTAGGGGCTGGTGATATGGAGGGAAGGGAGATTTAGGGAGTAAACAATGAAGGCAGGATTTGGGAAGAAACACTAGAACTGATTGTGATCAACACAACTACTTTAAGGACAACTTAAGCATGGAGGCGAATTTTCTAAAATTGATGTGGCACTGACTGTACAATTATTCTTGAAGTGATTGAATGATTGAACTAATGAATTGTTTGAAATGTAAAAAATGTGCCAATAAATTGTTTTAAAAAAATACTAAATATGTTATTTTGAAAATTAAAGTGTCAGTGCCTTCCATGGTATTTTCATTGGCTTCATATTCATGTGAATCTGGAAAATGAATACATATAAGCAGAGAAAAATTAGGCCTGTATATTATGAAGTTGTTGAGGAATATTGACTTTACCATGAACTTCCAGGAAAACTGTGAAATATCTTTTGAAAGGAGTACAACTGGAATGAGTCTTGTTATCAGGAGGGACTAGACCATGGAGGAAGGCATCATGTTTGACAAGGAGATGAAACAATGCAAGAGAAGACAGCCTCCAATGAAATGGATTGACAGTGGCTACAGTAATGAACTTAAACATAAGCAAAGAGGTGAGGACGGACGCAGACTGGATAGGGTTTCATTCAGTTCTACATGGAGATGCTATGGGTTGGAACCGACTCAATGGCACTTTTCAACTACAGAGATGAAAGAACTATTGAAAGATAAGATCTAGTAATTTGTTGTAATATTTGTTTTCTTATTAAATTTTCTTTTTATGACAGATTTCATTTGATCATTTATAATTGTGGTATTTATTATGCAATTGCATCAACTTTAATTTTAATCTGTTAAAAGCAAAATTTATGGTTGTCATTTGTGTTCCTGTGGAAGAAGGACAAAATTTTACATTGGTTGTTAAAACAACTAATTTCACTGATTCAATTTATTTGCTTTAGATTATGTAGAATATTCTTCTATTAGAAAATGCATCATATGGTAAAACTATTAACACTTTATATCCACTAAATTTTGCACATCACAGTTAGTCTCATTCCATTAAAATGGTGTACACTACTATTGTGTTCAATTGTTCATATTATATTCATACTTAAAAGGAACTTACAACGTGGAAGCTAAAAAAAGCCAAAAACATATACGTATTATTGACTTGTCACTTTTGAACGTGTGTTTAAAGAGAGGAAGGTCACACTGATTATTAGTGTTCAGGACCCTGATGCTCATTGACACAACGCAGCTCACAAGGCTGTTATACGTGAGCCTTCATTGCAGCCGATGCGCTAATCTGTCTCAAGGAAGGATACTGCCATTCTATTTTTGTTTTTAATAAATAAATCTATGAAAAATAAACATTTACACAGAAAATAAAAATGTCAAAGAAAAGAAACAACCCTAACTTCACGTTTTATACCACATTTAACTTGAAGTGTTAATATATTTAAATGTAAATTTAAAACTTGAAATAGTTCAAAGAAAGCACTTTTTTCAAAAAACCTGAAATGTAAGGTTGGTTGTTATTACTTTATAGTTAAAATTCATTGTAGGATAGCACACTAATATGGCAAAAGTTGTGTTTTATTTAACCATTTCTAATTTCTGGGAAATTTCTATTTTAATGAGGTAGCCATGTGCCCTAATAACAGACGATGCATTTTAGCCTTTCATACAGCTAAGGATAGCCATGTGACCAAACTCTGGCTAATGAGCTGTTCAGAGAAGTTGAACTCTTGAATTTCAGTGTAGATACCTTAAAAGCAGATATACACTTTCAATGTTTCCCATCTTTTCTGCTATCTGACTGGAATATGTATGTGATAGAGAAGCACCATTAGTTCCTATCTTACGAATTAAAAATAGGAACATATGGTAGGTTTAAAAAATGTGGGTCAAAGGGTACAAGGACCTGCAATCTGTAGTGGTGTAGTGTAAGACCCACCCTTAAATATCCTATTGCATACATTCAAAAGTAATTTTAAGTTATACAGATGAATGATTTGCTGCTGCTGCTTCTGATCTATTTCTTCTCCAGGACCACCACAAATGATGCACAATAAAGAAATGCAATGAATGGTACCCCTGCTTTTCCAGGCTTAAAGCCATTAACCCACTCTCATTAATGAGCCAGATACATTTCGACACATCTAGAGAACACCAACACATCTTCAGAGCACATCTACACGTCTATAGCACAACCAAGGAGCACCGGAACAATGTGCTCATGCACAGGGAGCAGTTGTGAGGATGGCACAGGACCAGGCAGTGTTTCCTTGTGTTGGGCAGGGTCGCCAGGAGCCTGACCTGACTTGATGACACCTCACAGCAGCACGCTTACCTTGTGTATGGTTGGCACACCATGGACTTTGAGATGCTGAAGACAGTGGTTAAAAAGGGTGGTCCTGCACATGGTTGCCAGAGGAGAGCACCTTTTTTCTAGGCATCATTCATGAAATGCAAATTTCTAAAGGAACATATTAACTTTGAAAAACATTCTAGAAATGCTGACCTTCAGTCTTTGTTGAGCACCAATTTTTACTGAATATTTGCTATTGCCAATGCACTCCATTTTCACAGCGATTCCCATGACCTTAAAACAGCCTTTACTGTCCCGGAACTGCAGGCTACTCAGCAGATACGGAGCCTGCCCTCATCTCTAGATGCTCCAATGATGCCGCATCTGCACATTCAGCTAGCTCCCGCTGACTCTCTCTTTTTCTTTTTTTTTTTTTGGCCAGACTGAAAGCACGATCAAGTTAAGTTTCCCCATAAAGGTCTCAAAAATGAATAACTCTTTAAACCTATTTGAACCCATCCTTAACTGCTAATTGAACTGTGAGTGCCAGGAGGCCAGAGGCGTGCAGTGGGGCAAAGCCTCTTCACAATACTGTGCAGAAAGCGGCGCTTTACTGCAGTCACTGTTAACGTATATAGTATTTCGCTATTTCAAAGCCCACTTGTTTGGGGCATCTCAGCGATCCATCCTCCATTATCTCACTAATTGCCCTCTCAACCTGATGCCCCCAAAGAGGGTGTATCTCTGAATAAAAGTTAACGATTACCTTTGCCGGCATAAAACTTAATTAGTTCTAATGGAGGCAGAGGAGTGCTGTTGACATTTCTCACTTCCAATTCTTGCATGGCAATAAGGCGTAAGAACTGATTTATCAAAGAGAGTGTACCCATCAAGCATGAGCGAGACAGAGAGAGAAAGTTCACGTTGCACAAAATGAGCTGCTAATTTCTTTTCCATTTCACTGACAATGTGCTAGATGAGTCGGAGCAGCTGGGATGAGAACAATGGATGTTCTCAACCTGTGCTCCATTTAACTTCTGCAACTCTTCAAGGTCAAACAGAAAGGAAAGAAAGAAAAACACTCTCTCTCTATCTCTCAAACACATGTAATGGTGGAAATTAAAGAACCAGGCAAGAGAGATTTGGTTTAGGTACAGAAATCCCTGTGTTTAATCTGAAGTTTTATTGTTAAAGAGTGTGCTCTCATTTCTACCATCAGATTCACATGACTAAACCAGATCGTAGAGGTTCATTGCTGGGAGCATTTGTGGGGTGTGGGAACACGAGAAGAAGTACTTGCAGGAAAACAGGTTTGTGCAATGTCTGTTGCCTAAATCCTCGCTGATGAAACATAAATCTCTAATGATTTACTGTGTATTGAGTCTATTGCCACTGACACAGAATTTTTGGGTTCTTTGTTGCAATTAACAACGTGCACTGGAGAATTTTAGTATTCAGAATGTTTCCCAAGAACCCATGCCTTCAGAGTGGTAAACTCCTTTGGGAGGCAGTCTTCATTTTCCATTCTTCAGAGGAATGTATCCACTCCCCTATGCGCTGCATCATGTAGCTTGGGTCCCAATTAGGAATAGTTTGGGGCACCATGATATTGAGAAGAGATGGTAGAAGAAATGGAAAATAGAAGCAATTTTCCACCAACATTCTCTTGCCAGATTTGTCGTTGTGGAACCATCTCTCCCAATGAGAATTCCTGTTTCGGCAGAGCCCATGTCATATTAGATACTGCAGAAATTGAGGCCAAAGATCACCTTGTATAAATATGTCCGTAGCTCAAATATTGGGAATATATCGCTCCTTCTGGCATTTAGTATTTTAAAGTCAAGATCAGAAGACACAATGAATTCACTCTTTTGACTTTGATTTATATCTTTGATGATTTTTAAAAACATATTTTTTTCTTCAAGAGTTTAGTGTTGCCCTCATCATTCTCAAAACATTTGCTTTCTACTTGAGTCTTTGGTGTCAACTCATTTTCCCCCTCCATCTCCCTTTCCCTTTCCCTCATGAACCCTTGACGATTTATAATTATTATTACTTTGTCATATCTTACATTGTCTAATGTCTCCCTTTACCCATTCTTCTGTTGTCTGTCCCCCAGGGAGGAGGGTATATATAGATTCTTGCAATTGGTTCCCTCTTTCTCCTCCACCTTTCCTCCACCCTCCGGTATTGCCACTCTCACCACTGGTCCTGAAGGAATCATCTGTCCTAGATTCCCTATGTTTCCATTTACTATCTGTACCAGTGTACATTCTCTGGTCTAGCCGGATTTGTAAGGTAGAATTGTGGTTATGATTGTGTCAGGGAGGAAATATTTAAGAACTAGAGGAAAGTTGTATGTTTCATCATTGCTATACTGCACCCTGACTAGCTCATCTCCTACTTGCGACCCTTATGTAAGGGGATGATGCCCAGTTGACTACAGATGGAGTTTGGGTCCCCAATCTGCACTCCACTTCATTCACAATGGTATGCTTATTTTTTTCTTTGAAGCCTGATACCTGATCCCATCAACACCTCATGATCACTCAGACTAGCGTGCTTCTTCCATGTGGGCTTTTAAAAATTCCCTGATAGATGGTAGTTTGTTTAACTTCAGTCCTTTATAAACCCAGATGCTATAGCTTTAAAAAAAATAATTTTATTGGGGATCATACAGTTCAAATGTACAAATGTGCTTGACAAGCAATGGATGTATGTATGGATTGTGATAAGAGTTGTATGAGCCTCAAATAAAATCATTAAAGAAAAATTTGATGTGAAAGATCATGGACAAAGTGGAGACTCAAAACCCATCTGAAAGATAATTGCACAGTCCCTCACAGAAGGGCCATACAGAAGGGATGATATATCCAGGATGCAGTATAGCACTGATGAAACACATAATTGTCCTCTAGTTCTTTAACATTTCCTTCCCTTACTACCATGGTCTTTGTTTTCCTCTTAAATCTTTTAGACCTGCATAAATTCAATTGTATAATTAACATGGTTAGATGCATGGAAACCAAGATAAATAACCCTTCAGAACAGTAATGTGAGTAATGATTCCCTGAGGGTACGGGAAGAGGGGTGTGAGGGGAGTTGATAGCAATGATGATTGTATAACCCCACTGGAGGGGAAAGAATAACCAAATTGTAGGTGAATGGACACATAGGATGGTGTTCTATATGGCAAAAATAATAATATTAATATATAATATAATTACAAGAGTTGTTGGGGGAAGGGGAAGGGAAGAGATAAAGGGGAGCTGATACCAAAGAGTTCAAGTAGAAAGAAAATGTTTTGAAAATGATGGTGGCAGCAATTTTACAATTGTGCTTGATCTGATTGAATTATTGATTGTCATACTATATCTAAGGGTTTCCAATGAAATGATTAAAAAAGAATTCAGTGCTTTTTTATGAGAATACAGTTCAATCATTTTCAAGAACATGTTCTGGTTTTATTATTTTCTAAAACCCAAAACAATGGTAGACTTCTCTTCCTCCTACACTTCTGTGTTCTAAACATGCTGAACAACTTAGAGGTACATGCGTTTTTGTTCTTAATTTATGTTTTATACTCTGTGAATCCACTACACTTCAAGACCCCACTGAAACTCTGTCTGCATTCACCTTTCCTGGTCTATTAATAGGTATATACGGGTTTCAGATAATGCTCCCCACTATATGTGTACACACATTGTACATACTCAACAAATATGCACAGTTAGTTCTTCCCTGTGCAGGGGGAGAGTGGTGCAAGAAGTCTCTCTGAGTGATTATTGCATCCCCAGGAATCAGGGAAATTTCTGATTTAAAATAATCTCAAACAGTATTTCCAAACTAATAAGTGCATCTACTTATCTTTCCCAGACTAATCTTTTGGTTGTCTCAAAATTTGCTTTATTACAGGCATGTTTGTCCCATCTAAATGAAACATTTGTATTAATCTTAAATTTGTATTTCAAACATTTCTGTACAATATCCTACAAAATTTACTGAAGTCTATTTTGCTTTCATCCATTTAAATGAGTTGCAAAATTGCTTCCATATTATAATCCATGTACACAAGTCCAAACAAATGCCATTTTCTATGAAAATGAAAATTTTTATATCAGCCCTTTGAATTATTTTAGATAAAGGACACTGGTTTATAGTTGTAAAGAAAAGCACTATATCATAATAGTTTCTTCTGGTTCTTGCAACAATGTATTTATGATCCATATTTGATAAATGTCAACATGTCTATAGGATTTTTAGATCATAAGGAAAATATTTTTTCTCTTTTTACTCTCCAAGAGATTAAAGATATACCATTATTGAGGGAGAAATCACCTTGAAATGCCAAGAATGTCAAATAATGAAGTCAAACTGAAATTAAGGGGAAGTGTGGCTTTGGATATCAAGGTTAAGAGGCTTCAGTTATTGCTCTATCATCATGTGATATTTATTAGTATCTTCTTGCTGTTGAAGGGTTTCCAACAACTTATATATCCCTTTTTTAGTAATTCCTGGAACCCTAGAGTTTGCTACAGGTGGTAAGTAAAAGTATCTAATGGGAGAAATAGAACTACTATCTTAACCCAAATGTCAAATATTCACCTTGTTAGTATCGTTGTGTTGGATAAAGAAAAGACCCAGTTCCTGACATCATGATACATATAAAATGATATAGAAAGCATGTGCGAGCCTGTCAGGGTGCAGTATAACACCAGTGAAACATATAACTTTCTTCTAGTTCTTTAATGCTTCCCCCTAACTGCCCCCCCCACCATCATGATCCCAATTCTACCTTCTAAATCCAAACTAGAACTGAGGGTGTACACTGGTATAGATAAATGCTAGAAACAGAGAATTCAAGACAGGTAAGCCCCTCAGGACCAATAATGAGAGTAATGATACCAAGAAGGCAAGGAAAAGGTGCGTGGAGAAAGGGGAAACCGATCATAAGGATCCACAAATAACCCCCTCCCTGAGTGATGGACAACAGAAAAGTGGGTGAAGGGAGACATCAGCCAGTGTAAGACATGACAAGATAATAATAATAACAGAAATTATCAAGGACTCATGAGGGAAGGAGGGAGGGGTGAGGGGGAAAATGAGGAGCTGATATCAAGGGCTCTAATAGAAAGAAAATGTTTTGAAAATGATGATGGCAGCAAATGCACAAATGTGCTTGACACAATGGATGTATGTGTTCATTGTGATGAGTTGGACGAGCCCCCAATAAAAATGATTTAAAAGAAGAAAATTTGCGTGTAAACAAAATTAACTTGCGATTTTAACATAAAGGGAGCTTCAAAAGATTTGCGCAAGTGTTCTATTGTCATTTTATCCCATATTTGCATGAATATTAGGAAACCCCCTTTTGTGTAACAAATTGCTGTGATAAAAGTTGTATAGTAAGAAAGTGGTTATATAGAAATCGGCTATATTTCTTAGAAAAGAATTGTTTGATTTTTAATTTAGAAAGAACTATAACACAGAGTGCATCAGTTAGTTATTGTTGTATAACTGAATTCCCCAAAACTCAGTGACAGAAAGGAATAAGCATTAATTAGTTCTAGTAAGTCTACAATGGGAGGCTTAATTGCTATGATCTTGGCTGACACATTCAAGTACCTTTGATTGGCTGTGGATAAGTTTTCAGCAAAATGCCATTGAGTCAATTTCAAGTCATTGTGCCCCTATAGCAGATAGTTACCTTAAGTTGTTTCTTGGACAATAGGAAATCTTTATAGGATCTGATTGCCAAGTCTGCTCTCTTGAATACAGGTTGGCAGTCTCGCATTTAGCCATTGAATAATCATGACTCCCAGTGAATAAATATCTCTATTAACCTCGGTTGATACCCATGTCGCTGACAGAGAGCTCGCTGTGTGCTGATCCAAGATAGTTCAGAGAAAACGCTGACCGCTTCTCTTAGGTCTCATATCCTCGCGCAAACTAGCCCAGTTCTGTTGACAAGAAGGATGCATGGTGGGTGACATTGCTGTTGTTGTTCACTGCAAGGGAGTCGGTTCCAACTCATAGCAACCCTGTGTAAAACTGACCCAGGCAGTCCTTGTGTCCTGTTCCGTCTGCACAGTTGTTTCTGTGTTGAAGCCCGTTGTTGAAGCCACTCTGACAACCCATATGATTTAGGGTCTACCCTAAATTTTCAGAAATGACTTTCAGGCCTTGCTTCTGACACACTTCTAACCTTTTAGTTAGCAGCTGAGAGCAATAACCATGTCTATCACCTAGGTACGCCAAAAGCTATAGGATATATATATACACACACACACATAACTGTGTGTGTGTTCGTGTGTGCGTGTATATACACACAAAACATGAGCAGAGATTGGATGGGGAGAAAGTTATGTGAAAAATTGGATAAAACTCAACTACTGAGAAATGGAATAACTTGGCGAAGTCACAAGCATGACTTACAAGGTGATTGCTTACTGAGAAAAGTTGAGAGAAATGTTGCTAGGTCAAAAGAGACTGGGCTTTTGCCTCAGATAACAGCTTTTGGTTTTTATCTTATGTGTACAAGAACTATTCTAACCAGGGAACAAATGTGATGTGATAAGACAAACGTGGAGTAGGAGAGAGGTTGCATAAGCTCTAGTAAGGGTAGAAACAGGAACAACAGCACAAAGATGAGGAAGGAAGTAGTTCCTATAATCCAGATTCGGATGGGTGGTGACAAGGAGAAACATGACTGGGTTTTTAATCTGTTTTATAGGTAGGCCCTTAAGTTTGGTGATTTACTAGGCAGCAGATAGGAGGGTAGAGGTGTTAAGGATGAAGTATTGAGTTCAGATGTCTATTTGCAAAATGGATGATTTAGATACAAGATCAGATTCTTATGAGAGATATCAGAAGGGGAAAATAACTTTAATGTATCTACATACAGAATGGTCTGAATGAGATAATTTTAGAAGTACTTGTGCAGAAAGAGTGAAGTCTGATGAAATAATGTAAAATATTAAGAAACACAATATAAACATGCAGAGGTGGAGCCAATGGTGTCTGATTCTTCAGAGAGTTTGAACATGAAGAAGTCCACTGTACTCAACTTAAGGATCAGGCATGAGCCTCGTGGTTTATAAATGTCCCCCATAGTAATGCAGCGATTGCATCTTAGAAGAGTAGCATTTTTTTGATCGTGTCATGAAGTGATATTAGACTTCTAGTCTTGCCCAAGACATGATGATGAGCTCCTAATGGGAAAACGCAAACATTGAAATGCACGAGGTGTTTTATAGAAATTGAATCCTGGCAATATACTCACAAATCCTCCAGATGAAGAAAGAAAAGATGCCAAATTATATTGATGTGGATCAGATAATTGCTGCTTCCATCTAAGAAAGCGCAAACGAGACTGAATTTTCTTTTTGATCTGAAGAAAAAACAGCAAAATAGAGAGAAAATAGAGAAAATGCCTGTTGGATGTCAGGCAACAAAGGATCGTGATAAGTAAAAGAGGGGAAACAGATTAGCTGATGTTTACAATTGTCCCAGCTAACTGCCTGCGGAGGGTATCCATCTTGTGGTGTTTCTGTTTGAAAAGCACTGCTATGAAAATAAAAAAGATACACAATGAACTCAGAGAAAATCCTTTAAAGTCATATATCTGACAGTGGTCTTTTGTCAGGAATACATAAAGAACTTCCCAAAATCAATAATAAGAAAACAAACCAATTTTTTAAATGTGCAAAGACTTGAAGAGTGACTTTTCCCTTTCCAAAAAGATATGCGGATCGCAAGTAAGGACAGGAAAAGACAGTCAGCATCAGTCTTAGGAAAAATAAAATTATCACCACAATGAGACACCACAACACAACTATTATATTAGCTAAAATCAAAATGGATGACCCAGTGTTGGTCAGGATGTGCAAAATTAAAATTTGTGTACACTACAGGTGGAAATGTAAAATTGTAGAACCTCTGAGGAAAAGAATATGGTAGTTTATTAAAAATTTAGACATAGTTCTGCTATATGATCCAATTATTCCATTCCTCAGTCTTTACTCAAGTTAAATAAAATCATATAGCCATAGAGTGATTTGTACTTGAATTGGGAAGAACAGCTTTATTTGTATTAGTCAAGAACTGGAAAAAACAAATGTCCATGAAGAGTGAATGGATAAACAAGTTGTGGTATATTTGTCCAAAGGAATGGTGCTTGGCAGAAAAGTAAATTAACTATTGATATGTGCAATAACATGGATACATTTCAAAATAACAATGCTGAGCTGAATAAGCCAAAAAATAAATGTATGCATTGTATTCTTCTATGCATACCATTATAGAAAATGAAAATTGCAGAGGCATAAAACAGATGATGGGACCATGCTTGAGTCATACAGGATACAAAGGGCTATGAAAAATTTCTTTGGCATGATGAGTGTTGAATAGATTCATTATCTTAATTGTGTTGACAGTTTTGTAGGTGTTTAAACAAATAACTTAAATTATTCACTCTTAATATGTGCCACTTATAGTATATCAGTTAATTTATAATGAAACTATTTAAATATAATTTAATGGAAATGATAGGATAGAAATGTATAGGGATCTTTATTGAGTTGGCTGAGAAACCCATTAATTAGATGAAAGTTCGGGACTACACTACAGAACAAACTCATTGTGTGTGACATCATATTTTATATGTTAGATAGAAAAAAATTTGTTTTGTTTTTATTAAGCTCAGAAAAATTTTCAAGAGGAGAGTGAATTCAAAAATGGGGAGGTTAAAAAGCACTGGTTTGGATCTGTACGCTCATTGCTCACCCGTGCAGCCCACTGAAACTGAGGTCTGAACTTCCTGATTGACAACTCTTACAGGGCATGGCTGGAGTTAAAAACTGTGATGTAGAAGTTTTAGCACTCTCTGACACATAGACTCCATTCAGAGATACGAACTTCCTTCCCTTTCTTGTTAGTTCTTTTTAATGGGATCAAAGTATTGAAGTTAGGAAATCAGATCTCAGTGTGAACTTTTCTTTGTGAACTTGCAAATAAATTCTCAGTCATTGAGCCTTAATAAATAATGGCAAATATCTAGAAAATGAAAAAAGGTGTAAAGTAGAATCAGCTAAAACTGAATATATAGGCTAATACTAAATCAAAGCAACTTCAAAAAGAGGTCATTGAAATGATGCTGTATAGAAATATCCTTATGGAAAAAATTAAACTGTTATTAGTTGAATGAATGTCTAATTGGTTATCTTCAATAATGTGCTTTGTGATCACTGCTAAATATTAGGGAGGTTTGTATTGTCTTTTACAAAATTTAACACCTAAAGATCAATGTCCCATGCATTAGTGTCTGAAATGGACTGTTATTGTGCATTTTGAAGCACCAAATCACATGATTTACTATGTCAAAAATGACACAAACAAGAGGAATGGCATAGCATTCATCACCCAAGAGGACATTCATGGTTTCTCTTGAAGTACAACACTGTCTGTGGTAGTATTATATCTATCTGCTTTCAAAGAGATCCAATCAATCCAATGACTATTCAAATTTATGCAGGGACCAAGAAAGCTGGTGATGAAGACAGTGAAAAATTTCACCCAGTCTTCAGTTTGAAATCGATCAAACATGCAATCAAGATGTTTTGATAATAATAACTGGTGATTTGAATGCAAAGTTTGGAAGCATGAAAGAAGAAACAGCAGTTGGAAAATATAGGCTTGGTCATAGAAATGACCAGAGCACTTCACTGCACTCTGCGAGACTTGTCCCTGGATCAAGAGGCAGTTCTATGACTAGAACCAGGGAATGCTCCCTGGTTTGAAATCAAGAATGGTATTCAGCATGCTTGTATCTTCTCACCAGACTGATTTAATTTGCAAGCCAAACAAGTAATCAGAGAAACTGGATTATATGAAGAAAAAATTGGCATCAGGATTGGAGGAAGACCCTTGAACAACTCTTGATACACAAGTAGCCCACCCTTCCTTACTGAAAGTGAAGATGACTTGAAGAAACAGGGATTACACTGTCACACGAGGCATCCTTAGTAATGGAAAACAGTCGTGGTGCTGGAGAAGCAAAGGGAAAGTAGCATGGATTGCTAAAGGGACACACCGCGGTGTCTTGGAGGAAGTATGGCCAGAGTGCTCCTCAGAGGCCTGGATGGCAAGTCTTCATGTTGGACCCATTGGCAGGAGAGACCAGTCCCTGGAGAAGAACATCATGTTGGGTAAAGAAGAGGAGCAGCAGACAAAAGGAAAGTGCTTAAGGAGATGGACTGACACTGGCTGCAACAATGGCCTTGAGCAATTGGGGAGGAAGGTGTGGGACCTGGCCATGTGTCCTTCTGTTGTATATAAAGTCACTGTTTGCCTGCACCAACTCCATGGCACCGAACAACAACAAATCATGTTACGGAAGAAACGCTTGGTGATCTACTTCCCCAAACACTACCATTTTAAGTTGTATTGAGCAGAGTTCTCTAGAGTTACTATGAGTTGGAGTTAACTGAAAAAACTAGGTTTTATTTATTGTGATGGTTTCAAATCTTGGGGGAACTAATTTAAGACCTTTTCCGAATAAATTCTAGTTAAATTAACTAGCATACTGGTATGCATGACTCAGAAACTATGTCTGCATCAACAAATTGTGTGGGAGTAGGGGAAGGAAGTACCTCAGTCACGTTGTGAGATGAATAGCATCTCTTTTCTTCTCATCTCCTTGTTATAAATACTGCACCCTCCTATTGGATTTCTTTCTCAGAGCCTTGATGATTTTTCTGAGCACTCAATATTGTTTTTAACCTAATTGTTGTCTTGAGACAACTTCCCAAAATTTCAATAGTCCTTTATGAGCTACTTCCCCCCTAAATTTCTTACATTATATTTTATGTATTCCAGGATATTGTCTTTATGAAAGTGTCTTTGTCCAGATTGAAGACCCAGAACATCATTATCTTTACAGATTTTAATATGCTTTAAAAGAAGGACCTTTGAGAGACTCATGGCCAAAGCCAATTCATGAGTTCTAAGTATACATAAATTATAATTGGAGAAATTCCAGACACTGTTAATTTAGTCAAAGAAATCATTTTAAAGAAGGAGGAGTTATTTAATGTTACATCATATATGTAGGGGTGGGTTATTTTATCTGCTAAGTAGGCAGGCTTTGTCTGTATGAGTCTGCTGATTTTAAAACATTCTTTAAATTAGAACAAACATTTCCCTGAGACTGAGTGAGTACCCCCTCATGTGCCCTTTGCTGATTCTCACTATAGGCGTGAACCAAGTCAGTTGGCATGCAGCAGATGATATCAAGGGAGAGTGGGGACATGTTCAACATCTTCACCCACTTTTTTCAATAAAGAAGCCCCTCCCCTTCGCAATAAGGGCACGAAGGGGCTATTCAACAAGAAGAGAAACTGCTACATTTTTACTGTTGATCTAGTTCTGGATGCTTTCCTCTACTGTGATATTTCTTCTATGATAATTTATAACTTCACTCTATCCATAAATTTCTACAAGTATGTTGATTTTGGGAAAGGTTCAAGAAGCTGAAAATATTACATTTAAATGTATTCACATCTATTTTGTCATTAAAACATTAGATTTCCTCTTCCATAAAATTTTCAAGGATGATATTCTTACACTTGAATTTATCACTAAATATGGATAATTAATCTCTTAAAAGTTAGACCTGGCTATATATTCTAAATATTCATTTCTGACAAAGCCTGTAGATCTATAGATTAGTAGGGGACACAGGTCTTTTGATTTAATTTCAGCTTTGTGATCACACTTAATGTCTTAGGCTGGATTCTCTAGAGAAGAAAAATCAGTGAAGTGTGTGTGTGTGTGTGTGTACAACTGTGTTATCCATTGTTCTTGTTTGTGTGTACCTATACACACACGCACACATGCACACACGCACACACACAAACATATATAATCTTCATTGATTTTTGCCTCTATATATATCCAGCCTAAGACATCAAGGGTGATTTTGTATCACAAATTCAAAAATTAAATCAAAAGCCCTGTTACATACAAATATATAAATATATATGAATAGTGGATCCCACAGCTGTAGACACTGGCAAACCCAAGTCTGGGCATTTTCCAAGGCTATTGTTAGGGTGTTAATCAATAAGCTTCTCTGGATTTGTGTAGAAATGGGGCTTCATGGCCCCTAAGATTATCAAGAGGATGATAGGCTGGTGGCTGCAGAAGTGAATGAATCCAAGTTCAGCAGGTCAGAATGAAGGCTTCTTGTGACCCTCAGGATCGGCAGACTATGATATGAGCCTTCAGTTCAAGTGCAAATAACTAGAAATCAATGGTGCAGGATCTTGTTTTTTTGCTGCTGTACTAGTCTGGTTGACTAGAGAAACAAATCCCGAGACACTCATATGTGCAAGGAAAAGATTTATATCAAGAAGTAATTATGCATTAATAGAACACCCCAGGCCAGTCCAGATAAAGTCCATAAGTTTGATATTAGACCACATGTCCAATATTAGCCCAAGAATTCTTCTTTAGACTCACGCAGACACATACACTGATGCCAAATGTAGGAAATTCACAGGACTGTGGGTGGAAAGTACTGTGGATCCAATGACAGTGGATGCATTTCCAGGGCTCTGGCACCCATAATTGTGGCTCCATGTAGCTTGCCAACAAGAAAATGAAGCAGAGAAAGCATGTGTCCCGCCTCCAGGGAGGAAATACAGGCGTTCCCAGAATTCTCAGGAGAAGACCATGCCCACACAGAAGCATCATTGGCTATGAGTTGATTGACAGTCTAGATAGACTCCACCCCTTCATGCAAGTTGACAAAAGATAATGTAAGAACCACAGACTACTCCCTGTCAACCTGATACTTTTACACAACTCTTTTGCCATATATAATATTAGACAATGCTATCATAAAATCCTATCTGTACCCAACAGGATAGAACTAAAAAGCATACAATTCAATATGTGCCAGCCCCATCTAAACACAATATTCTGTAAGTGAACAAAACAACGATATTCTATGCCTAACAATTGCAGTTAAGTGAACACCTACACCCTAATCTTATAATTCTATGATCATATTCCATGATCTATGAAAGTTTGTAAGCCAGCCCCTTCATGCATTTTATCCTCCACATTTTGGCTATCCAATTTCTATGCTGCCCACTTATATCAAGCCAGTGCTCTGAGAAAACAAGCATGTTCTTTGATGTAAAGAATCATGCAGTCAATCCTATCTCATAGCAATCCTGTGTGTAACAGAATGAAACACTTCCAGGTCTGCACTGTCCTCACAAGTGTCCCTATGCCTGAGCCCATTGATGCAGCCACTGCGTCAGTCCATCTCCGGAAGGCCTTTCACTCTCTCCCTGCACTTCTGCTTTACCAAACAGGATGTCTTTCTCCAGGGATTGATCCCCTAATACACGTCCAAAGTACTTGAAATTAAGTCTCACTCTCCTTACCTCTAAGGAGCACACTGGCTGTACTTCTTCAAAGAGAGATCTGCTTGTCCTTTTAATAGTCCATGGTACTTTGAATATTACTCTCAAGCATCCCAATTCAAATGTATCTATTCTTCTTCAGTCTTCTTTATTCCACATCCTACGTTGCAATGCATCTGAGGCGATTGAAAATACTGTGGCTTGGATCAATTTCAACTCATTCCTCAAAATAACCTCCTTGCTTTCCAATATAGTAAGGCAGTCTGATGCAGCTGATTTGTCTAATGCAATACATTTTTTATCTCTTCCATGTACACTGATTGTGTGCAAATCCTTCACACCTCCAACCTTTTATCCATTGAGCATGAGGTTCCTCGCTGGTCCAGTTATGAATAATTTGCTCTTCTTTATATTGAGTTGTAATCCATCCTGAAGGCTTTAATCCTTGATTTTCATCATGAAGACACATCTTAAGGGGTTCAAATTGCCACCTTTATGTTACCTATATCTTCCCTTCAGGCTTAGGGGCAGACAATTTACTAGGGAGGTTATTTTAGAAATGACAAACAGATATTAGGAGACATGGAGAGAAGAAATATTTAAATAATATTCCTTGATAAATGATTAATTAAAAGTCAATATCTCAAGGGTCTCAAATCATGCCTCAAAAAAACAAGGAGTTTGAGAGATGTTTCTACTGACTCACTTTATCCATGATAAAATGAAGGTCAATGCAATTCATCAAGAAGCAGACCTGGTGTTTACCATCAAATCCTCCAGCAGAGTGGAAAATAAAAAAACAAAACATTCTCATCATGAAAATATTTTCTTCTCCATTACAGATGACCGCATACATGGAGTGGGCATGCGTGGTGTCCACCACACCACATAGCCCATGTTTGTGCTCAGGGACAAAGAGGTGGCACATTAAGAGATGCTGATAAAAATACAAAAGTTACTCTAAAAACCAAAATGCACATCCTTAAACAGCAGAGAGTACCGTGGTAATGAAAATGGTGATCAAATGAATGGAAACGTGTTTCCTGAAACAGGTGACATCTGACCATATCTTAAACGGTGTTACCATGTATTAGCAAAGGACCCTTTTGAGCAGTAGAGAGGGAGAGAACCCTAACAATATGTTGACCTAGGGTACTTTTTCACACTAACTTATACATTTCAGAAAATTTAATGTGATGTTAGGATCTTCATAAATATCTTATCCTGGAATATGAAGGCCAACCAAAACTTCCCCCTAAATGAGTAAGATTATAAATGTTCAAGATCTTTAAAACTCCACAAATATAAGTTCAAAATTTTAGTCTTGTTTTTTTTCTCAAGTATAATATTTTTTGTTTGAGATTCTGCTATTATTTAATCCCGCCCCCGTCAAAATCTGAGACCATTAATATAGAAGCCATAAGTGCTTAACTCCGGCCTGACAAAAAGTGAATGCACACGTGAGTTGTCTGCTGGAATTGTGTTTCTACAGGTCTGATTGTTAGTTGGATTCTCCAATGGGGATTGCTTCATTAAAATAGTAAACGGTCTCCACATGTGATGATTTGCTCCTTATAGTATTCATGCTTCTGATATGTATTTTTATTAGAATAGGAGGATCTGTCAAAATCTTATTTTATATTTTAAACACACACATGATAATGAAATATATAGAAAACATTTTCATTTTTGAACTCTATTATTAAACATTTGTATAACTGCCTGAATTGTCATTAGTTCTGCTGTATATCAGTGCAATAATTGTTGCCAGGTTTAGATTTAAAGCACTGAGCTTAAGAGGCCCAATTTTGACACAAAATACCATCTTATAGGACCCTAGACAGTGTTTCTATTAAAAAAAATAATTTTCTAAGACTAGGGGTCTTTCAATTATAGTAATGTGCAAACAGTAGAGCAAAAGTTGTAATTGCATACAAAAACCTATTACATACCAGTCCACTTTAATATATATCACATATTCATGTAAATAACCTTAACTGAGATCTACTTAGGGACAGATTACAGGCACTAGCCAAGAATTTTCATTTTTATGACGAGATAAAATATTTTTCCACCTTATGATAAAACAAATAATTTGCATATGTACAGACATAGTAAATACATTACACAAAGTCATTTTCATATGAAAATTTTATTTTGGGAAATGCTTGGCACTAATCCAGATTTTGGCTATGGACACCACTGAAAATTCCAAAGTCTCAAGAATTTCAAAGCAGCAGGTCAGAGTTCCCTCATTTCTGGATAATGCTGAAGGTTGTTCTGACGATAATGTTCAGGGTACAAATCTGGGACAGAAAGAGATATGGAATAGACCAAACATTCAAAATTACTTATAAGAATGAGGGCAAAGAGATGAATTGTGTTGATTACACTAGTAGTTAAAGACATAAAATTGAAATGATGACCTATTGTAGCAAGGACAGAGTTTGTTTAGTAACAGAAGTGGAATTAGGAAAAAAGATCACAGATAAGTATGAATTCTAAGTAGTTCATATGGTTTTTTAAAATAATAAATCATTTTATTGGGGGCTCATGCAATTCTTATCACAATCCATACATTGTGTCAAGCACATTTGTCCATATGTTGCCATCATCATTTTAAAGCATTTTCTTTTTACTTGCGCCTTGGTATCAGCTCCTCATTTTTCCACCCCCTTCCCACCCTTCTTCATGAAACCTTGATAATTTATAAATTATTAAATTTTTTCATGTCTTACTCTGTCCTATGCCTCCTTTTACCCCCTTGTGTGTTGTCCCCTGGGAGGGAGTTACAAGTAGGTCATTGTGACTGATTCCCCCTTCTCCTTCCCAATCTTCCCCTTCCCTTCTGGTATAGCTACTCTCAATATTGGTCCTGAGGATTTTATCTGCCCTGGATTCCCTGTGGTTCCATCTCTGTTACCATGTAAATGATCTGGTCTAGTCAGGTTTGTAAGGTAGAATTAGGGTCATGATAGTGATGGGGAGGAAGCATTAAAGAACCAGAAGAAAGCAGCATGTTTCATTGGTGTTTTACTGTACCCCGACTGGCCCATCTTCTCCCCATGACCCTTGTTTAAGGGGATGTCCAATTGCCTACATATTGGCTTTGAGCTTTCACCCGGCACTACCCTCCTCTCACTCATTCACATTATGATTTTTTGCTCTGGGTCTTTGATGCCTGATACCTGATCTCGTTGACACCTCATGAACAAACAGGCTGGTGTGCTTCTTCCACATGGAAGTTTATATGTTTTAAAAAGATGAATAATGATGTATATAAGATCCTGACTAATTAACTGACTAATACACATAAGAAAAACAATAACCTAAAGTAATTTCTTTGGGATAAACAATTGAGCATGAACTCTGTCTCTGGACAACCATAAAAAGCAATTGTTTAATAGATATTCCCATATATAATCTCATATATATATAAATTGTGGATTAAAATCTTGAAAGAGTAGAGAAGCTCTTATGAGAAAAGTCATAAATTCACTCTCCCCAGATTATTGACACATGATGAAACGAACATTCATTGTTCTAAATATCATTAACATTTTTGAAAGTGATGGGATAAGATTATTGACTAAATCAATCCATTTATGAAATTATAATTGATTTATTTCTTCTCTTCATCCCTCTTCAAATTTGTGAATACATCTAACTAATTCTAATCTAACTAATTCTAACTAATATACATACCAAATCAATTCACTTAAATCCAGATGCGAGTCGTAAATCATTTCACCTCTGGGCAACTACAGAAAGTTCCTACTAGGTCTCTCTGAATCCACGCTCCCCACACTCATTCGTTTCCTTATATTTGTGTAAAGTGAACTCTGTCTCCCTTTTTATTTAAACTCTTCAGTGAACTGCTTAGAGTACTTTGAATAAAGTCCTACCCTCTTGACTGCTTCATAGGGTACTGTCTTATCTTGCCACTGCTTCCATGGCCAAACACATTGCACTTCATTTTCATCGCACCTATAAAAGAGAATGTTGGAGAGCTTTTAAAGTCTTATAGAGCCCTGGGTTTCTAACTGCAAGGTCAGCACTTTGAAACCACTAGCCACTCCTTTGGAGACAGACGAGAAAGGTCAGAAAACCACAGGGCAGTTCTACCCTGTCGTGCATTCGTTATGTTTGAAACTGACTTGGTGGCAGTAAGTGAGAGTGTGAGTGAATGATATACTGCTATGCCTTTCTGTTTGTTACAATAAGCATTGCCTTACTTTAGATTTGTCAAAATTTGAAAATCCATATGTTCATTGACTGATGCATGGATAAAAAGTGTGGCATAACTACACATTGGGATATTATTCAGTCACTAAAAAGAAATAAAATTATGATCTAATCTGTAGCAGTTAGAAAGATAGCATATGGTATAAATGTATTTATAGAAAATACCAAGAACAGGATATTTGTATATAGATATATACAGATATAGAAGAAAATTGCTGCTTTACTATGAGGGAGAAAATACTAATGAGCTTGGGCATACTATTGGAGATTAGGAAATTATTCTAGGGTTATACATTGGTGAGAGTTGCATGATATTGTAAATCTATCAAACACCACAAAATTCACCACCTAAAAGTTGTGAATTTTATGGTTTGTAAGTCAAGTTTCAATGAAGAACTCTAACATGAATGTTCTTAACTTGGATAGAGAAATGGTGAGAACCTTCCTTAGGGTGATAAGCTTATGGAGAGAGGAATAAAATAATTATATGGCAAATTTTCAATGATGATCACAGAGAACGGGAATGAAGCCAGCCATGTATAATTGCTCACTGGAATAAAATAATTTGGAAAAATCCAATTGTGAGAATAAAATTAATTTGGTTTGAATATGTTGATATTTCCTTGAACACAAGTTTTTTAAGTGAAGATGTCTTTAGGCAATTGAACATATGGGACAAAAGTTCAAGCTACTGGAGACACAAAAGTGAGAGTTGTAAACTTAAAGGAGGCTGACGGAGCCATGGAGATAATGCAAAACACGAATAGAAACTCAAGGCCTGGAATTCTGCCATGAGTAGCCCTCATGTAGAGGGTCGTCTTACAAAGGGATCTCAGGAAAGAAGAAAGAAAAAGCGATATCAAAAAAGGGTCTCCGTCAAGAGGATGACAAAGGAGAGCTGCTCGGGGAACGTTGGTTGAAACAGAGCTATTGCCAAAAGTTAGAAAGAAAAAATAAAACAAGTGATGAAGCCATTAGTCATGTATTCATAAGTGGGGAAAAGGATAACAAGAAAAGAAGCAGACAATAGTGTTCAACTGACTGCTACTCCACTCATGTGCATTTTACATAGGGGAGCCTATGTATGTGGAATTAATAGGTAAATAATAAATGGAAGCCTTGTAAATGTCACGTGTAGAACATCATATGTGTGAAGGGCATGTGTAGGACACCAGGGGAAATGATTGGAGTACGCCTGCCAAGAAAGAGAAATGGAAAAGTGACAGCTGAGTTCCTTCTTAGAGATTTATTTTGAGGAAGATTGCTGCCACGTGTGTGTCGAGACTTTGTAAAGACTAGTGTATGTCAATGTTACCAGATACTCAGCAGGGTGTTAGAAGCAGCACATTCACATCAGGTGACATACATGCATGGGATATAATGTGACTTGAAAAGCTTATGGAGATTTCCATTCATTCCATTCTTTCATGAACTTCTTGAAAGCCCCCTCATCTTCTGCAATAGCTCCCACAAGAACAAAGTCATAATCTCACACGAAAAAGCAGAGATCATCTACCTTTCTCTTCTCATCAACACTTCAGACTATTTCCTATTCTGATGTGGTAGCAGTGCCTTGACTTTGTGGATGCCTGCCTTCCTAAGTTTTATCATTTGGAAGGGCTTCTGTGTTGTCATGTTGTCCCAATTTCCCCTTTCCTACAACTACACATGAAAACGCAGCCTGTCAGAAGAGGGAAATGATTTTATATTTACCAGGCAAAGGGACCTTTAAATGACCCTAGAGGTTGACATGAGGTAGTCACAAGTCTGGGTGATCAGGAAGGTTGCTGTTGCCAGATAGCACTTGATAGACTGAAAATCAATGTGATCAGCTGTTTTCATGGATTATAGTGGCCTTGGCTAATTACAAAGATTGTCTTCCTAGATCCCACAGCTTTCAGAGCTGACTTTGGGCAGATATACACAGGATTAGCTGCTGGCCTGACAGTTTTCCCTAATTATCTGTCGCAAGGGCAACTCTTGAATCATCTCACCACTTCTGTCAAAAACAGGATAAACTTATTCTGTAGGCCAACTGCCTTTTGTTCATTGTAATTTTTTTGGGGGGGTGGATGATGAGGTGTGTCACGGGTATCATCCTTGACATGGGTGTTGGATGTGGGAGAGACTGGGAAATGGGAATCAATCGTTGTAGAGAGTCTGAAGTTACATAAGTAAGTGGAAGACTGACACGAAGGAGAATCGCAATGAATCTGGTGTAGATATGGTCATTCAGATTCAGTTAGACAGTATGAGGTGGCATCATAATTTAAGATAAAGGAAGTTATAATGTGATGTCTCACTAAAAGCCAAAAGAAAGGAAAAGAAAATTGCTATGTGCCTTGATCAAGAAAATCCTCTACTAGACCTGATAATGAGTAAGTGTTGGCAAAATTAACCTTGCCTCTAGGGGACCAAACTATACCACTGTCAGGAAGATTTAAAAATACCTCCAAGAAGGTTTTGAGCCATTGTATAGCTGAAACAAATGCATTACTTTGCTCAAGGTGAATATCTCACAAGAGAAACCACTTATTTAGATTGTAAATTACTGTACATCTGTTCATTTAAGATGCCTAACTATCACTAAGATTCAGGCATTTCTCCTGAATTGGAGGAAATAAAATTCCTGAAGCAAAAGTTAATGTGCACATGATAAAGCCTTCCAGGCTGTGGTTTTATATGGAAATAGTCACGTAGCAAGAAAAGATAAGGCAGTGGAGGAGGAGAAGCAAAACTTCCATTCTTATTTCCAAGGTTTTAAAAAGCTGCCTTTTAGACTGGAGTTGAAGTAGTCGGACCAATAAGGATTGATGTGACATGGATGCAAACACTGTTGCTAAAGCCAATACGAGGGAGCAAGATATGCCAAGCAAAGAAGAAAAGCCTATGTTCTTGTGCTATACAGAAGTCAGCACACAGATGACAGGAACATGGTTCTCAGACGTCTACGTCGATTACTGGAAGCAACTGATGGGTGATTTGAGAAGAAAGGAGAGAATGCCAATGCTTGACAATCAATGTCATTGGTAATGACTGACTGTTTACACTTAAGGTGTTCTCAGTAAACTTGGCTGGTTGGGTTCAGCTACTTTATCAAAGGTAAAAGTGTATGCTTCAGGTTTAACTACACCCACGTGATCTGTCACGCTCTCTTCTCATTTCAGGGCTCGTCATTTTTCTTCAGATTTCTGTTTTGAAACTTCGAGTTCATGTGAGCCCAGATACAGTAGGAAACAAAGCAAAAATGTTTAAAAGATTAAGTGTTATAAGATAGTCTTACTAGAAGGGACAGTAGTTTCACTGAGCCATTTTGGATTGCTCCTTCTGATGCCAGACCATAAAAACAGATGACGTGTAGAAGAAACTACAACCAGCGGTCCATAAAATGGCTGTAATCCCATCAAACACCAAGAACAATTATATCGAAATTCATATTACTAGACCTATCAAGTTATAATTTGTATATATCTATTTTAGAGACTGCATCATTTAACCTCACTCACAAAGGTGTTAAGAAGATTAACTAACTAGATAATTTCACAAAGTGCTTAGACAATAAAAGGTAAAGGGATAAATGCCAAGGATTATTACTTTAAACCCTCTGCCAATGCTAAAAGACCAAAGTTAATGTTTTGTTTCGTTTTCCAGTGTCTAGGTAGCTTAAGTTCATTAGTTCCATGAATGGGGGCGGTAGGAGGTGAGAAATATCTCCCCAGGAAAAGTAGAACTTAGATTCACATCCCAAGGGGAATCAAAGTCATTGGATTTATCAGAGCATTGCTCTACATATAAAGTGTCTGGAATCAAATTTTCCCCGAGTGTCTTATGTTTTCTCATGTTTTTTTTTCCAGCAGAGGCATTAATTGCCTTTGTTTTGCATTACTTTATTTTCCAAATATGTTTATATTGAAGATAGTATACAAGTCAGAGATTGCATCTCTCTTCAGAGTCAAAGAGCAGTTTTGCTGGTATCCTTGATGAAAAAGGGAGGTTCTGACCGCTGGAACAAAGGGAAAGCATGCCCACCATTGATGATAAAAGAATTGGGTTCTCTGGGTCAGGCTTGTCCTGTAGTACAACCTACTGCACATGGAGATGTCTCCTGATGCTCTCTTAATTGCATGGTGGGGACTGGGACTTCAGAAACTGGAATAAGAAAAGTCTGATACCAACTACTATGGCTCTAAAGAGCAAAGCCTTTTGTTTCTGGCTCAAGAGCATCATGACTTCTGACAGTATCCATGAAACTGTGTCAGGCCAAATTGGCAGTGCGATGTCAGAGTGAAATCTCATACGCTTGACAGGTCCTGACACACACAAGAAAAGACTGTGAAAGTTGCTAGCAGTCTCCTATCTTCTGAAGAAATGGAAATTTTCTCCCTCACTACTCAAGGTTATGCATTCATTGAAGCAACATATAGATGCTACAATATCAAGATTTCATACTCAACATTAATTCCATTATATGTGTGCATGTGTGGGAGAGAAGACATATAGGAAGGCAGGCAAGGAGAGAGAGAAACAGAGAGAGAGAGAGAGAGAGAGAGAGAGAGAGAGAGAGAGAGAGAGAGAGAGAGAGAGAGAGAGAGAGAGTGAGAGAGAGCGAGCGAGCTTTTGGAATACATGAAAGACTGATGTATATTTTCAGTATGAAAGTATTCAAAAGACTAGTAGCTCAACTCCACCCCAGGATGTCTCAGAAGAAAGGTTTGGCAAATCACTGCCAAAATATGCCACTCCGTTCAAACCCTATGGAGCCAAGTTGTATTCTGAAATAATCAGTAGCCATGAGTCAGAACCGACTCGGTGGAAGCCGGTGACTTTTGTTATGGAACTGTCAAACAGGTTCTCACATGGAATTACAGAAAACCGGATTTTCTGGTGATGCTATAAACATGATTCCCCCCGTAGGTAAGGCCCATCAGCATAGAAATGATGTTCAGCAGTTAATGACTGGGAAAAAAAGTTGTGTAAGTTTGTGTGTATGTGTGTGATGATTTAAAACGAGTATCCTCTTTTGGAAAGTCCCTGAAAGGATTTGAGATTTATTCTCAACATTGTCCTTAGACCCCTGTGGAGAAGTAATCATAAGTCAGGGAAAGTCATTTTAGAAGTTGAGCAAAACAACATGTAGCCGAGAAGCGTGATTCCATGTGATGTGGAGGGTGAGCTCATCAGGTCCTGGCTCAGTCAAGCTTTCCTTGCTCCATTCCATTCATTTTCCGCCTCCACCTTGCACAGTTATCCACGGAATGGCTGCCACCCTGACCCTGCTTCTCTTTCCCCTAAGGCTGATGGACTATGCTTCCCACAGCTCATTCTCTGACTCCTGATTTATGGCTCTGACAGCACTTCACTGAGTGAGGTTTGTGGCAATTTATGTCATTACACAAATTATACAAATTGCCATTAACTGATGTAATGTACTATAAAAAAGCATGAAGAAAAAATTATTTGAATTCTCCTTCTACATGTTTGCAATACTTTCTCCCTTAATTTTTAAATTAATAGAAATAATTGCAATTGAAGAAGAATCAATTTATCAACTCCATCTTTTTCTTTGGTATTTTTATGATTTACTTAGTTTTCTTGTTTAACTACTTGTTTTTTGTGAAGGATAAAGAAAATTTAATAATAAGAAGTCCAGAAATATAAAATCTGCTTCTAGACATGTAAAGCTAGACAAGGCAGGATTAAAGTTGAATGTCATATATTAAGAAAAATAAAGGAAAATTTATTCCAGGTGCCTGGATATTGAGTGGAATAGATCAAAGTATTAAGGAAATCAGTCTGTCTGGGACCTTATCTGATAGACACTGAATAAAACTGAAATTCCAAATCAAATTTCATCTCATTTCCCGTTGTTCCCTCTTTGACTTCCAGGACTGATATATGAATTTGGCTCTGATTTACCTTTTTAATGTTACTGATGACAGCAATAATTTTGAGAGACAATCCAATTACAATATCTCAGAATTGGCCAGAATTATCTTATGTAAATGCTGCTGTTCCATTGTTGCTAGGGAGACTAATGTTGAAATGGAGGGAAAGCAAAAGGCATAACTGGACAAACAAGCGAGTCTCAATAGAATCTGTTTTATATCTACAGAATTCACAGATTCACGAGAAGTAGGAATGAAAGACACAGAAGAAGACTGGGTTTTGAAGAGCATAAAGAATCCAGCAGGGCAGCAGAGTGTCAAGCTTGATGGCTATTTGTTCTCTTTGTCACTTTGATGAAACATTCCCCTAATACATGATCTAACTTTATTGTTGTTAAGTGCCATGGAACCAACTCCAACTCTGACTACATGAGAGACTAAAACCTTGGTTAATTTGATCATGGTGCTCACATGCTTTCTAAGTTCATTTTCTTCTGTCTAGAATTCAAGATGTTTCACAAGCCAGTCCCATCATATTTTCTCCCTACCTATTCCCTCAGAATAAATCGTTTGACCCAGGTAGGATGTTGACTAAGTATACAGTAAGATAGACAATTGAATATCCCACAAAATAACTTTTCTGCTTCATAATGCCTCAAATTCGTCACCGAAAGCACATATACTCTCAGGAAAAATAACAAATCAGATGACTGTAGAAACAACTTATGAGTAATCTTTATATAAGAGCATAATTATTTAAAGAAGAAAATCAAGTACATGCATGCCCTTGATCACTAGTGACCTAGGACAAGCAAATCAAAGCAACAATGAGATAATACCTGACATGGGCAATGGCTGTCAAATTAAAATAAAGAAAAACAAATTACAACTGCTTAAGGGACTGGAACCCTCATACACTGCTGGTGGGACTGTACATATGGACAACAATTATGGGGAGCAATATGGGGCTACCTCAAAAAGCTGGATTAGAATTTACAAATGGTCCAGCAATCCCACTGCTGAGTAGACACAAAATTAACAGAAGTCTTTGCAAATATATATATATAGTTTTATAAAATAACTTTTTCATGATCAAAGCACTCTCTCCATGGCACTTAATACATTGGTCAAATCTGCGAATACCCCCTCTTACAAAGAGGTAAGAGTCATAGCATGAACAAACAGATACACACCCATGTTCATGAAGTGTAAGAGCTGAACATACTAGTTAAAAGGCCACCTCACGAAGATAACGTAAACTATTATAATCAAATGTGCCAAGACTTTTGTTGCTGTTGTCAGGTGTCATCCAGTCGGTTCTGTCCCATAGCGCACCCGTGCACAACAGAACCAAACACTGTATGGTTTTGAGTGCTCCTTATAATTAATTGTTGCTATGCCACAGCCCATTGTTACAGCCATGATGTCAGTTCATCTCCATGACAAATCCGTTTCCTGCAAAGACCTCAATTTAGAAATACAAAAAAGACACACTATATAGTAAACTGAAAAAACTAAAGAAAAAATCTAGTATGCGTTGTAATATTGAAAGTTTCTATGGACAAAATATTGAAACATGCATAAACATCAAAATAAGATAAAGAGGAATACACAGAGTCCATGTACCAAAAAGAACCCATCAAGATTCAACCATCGCAACAAGTAGCTTAAGAGCAACAGCCAATGCTACTGAAGGAAGAAATCCAAACTGCCTTGTCCGTCTCCCGGGTCTGGTCCTGCCAGACAACATGCACAAAGTCTTACTATCTGATTTTATGGAAGATTCTCACTATATTTCTTCCTAAACAGATTACTTAACTCTGCTGGCAGTCTGTAGCATTTTAACATTCTCCACCAACATCAAAATTAAAAGGCACCACGTTTTGTGCTGCCTCATTCATCGTCCAGGTTACCCCTGCATCTGTAGCAAATGAAAATCACATGACTTGCGTGCTTTAGCCTTAATGTGAGGTCTTCATTTGGAGCTCTTAGAAGAGAGGTCATATTCAGCAGATTTGTTCAGATCATCTGTTGTTTGATTTCCTGCCCACTGCTTCATAGATGTTGATTGTGAATCCAAGTAAAGCAAAACCTTTTAACAACCCAAAGAGATTTTCCACTTATCACAGTGCCACTAAATGGTCGTTGTGAGGATTCTTGCTTTTTTTTTATGTTATAGTGTAATCCAAATTGAAGGCTACAGTCTTCAATCTTCTTTAGTAAAGCATTCTAGTTTTCTTCACCTTCAACAAGCAATGTTGAATCTTCTGCATATCACAAAATTTTAATGTCTTTCTCCAATCCTGATGTTATGGTCATCCTCATTTTTTTCCCTTTGCCATTAACTTTTTTTGTTGAAGAATAGGTTTCAAAGCTACTTCAGGCATCCATTTTGGTCATTTCTTTCTTTATTGTCTTTTAAATGACCTTTGGCTTTCTTTATCTATGATGTGTTTGCTGTCATCCACAAGTAGTTTGTTCTTCAATCTTTAGTGATCACTGTACACATTCTCGTCTCTCTCCACATGTGGATTCCTGTGCATTTCACCTGGCAAAGTACATGTGTGTTGTTGCCATGTAAGAAGTAGAAATTACTATGGAATATTTGTTGATATTACAAAATGCTGTCATTCCGCTTCCCTCTCTTTCTATCATGGATGTATCTTGAAGCATTTCTTCATTTCCAACTTTCATATTCTAATAGTTAGCAATTATAAATACATCTTGGTGTTTATCCAGTTTTAGATAGCAGAAGTTAGTAAAATATTCCATTTATTCCTTTCTGGCATTCGTGCTTGGTGTATAAATTTCAGCCAAAATTCATATTACTAATCTTCCTTGTAGGCAGGTGGATATTAGCCTGTCATAGACAGCATTGCACTTCAGAATAGATCCTTGAATACTCTTTTAAACTATGAATGTAAAGACATTCCTCTTCAACTTAACCATATAATTGTCTGATTCAGATGAAACAATGCCGGTTCATTTTGGCTTATTAATGTCTAGAACATTGGCCTTTATGCATTATATTTCATTTCTGATCGCTTCCTATTTTCCTAGATAGATATTTTTTACAGTCCAACATTGAAGAAAATTTGTGTCTTCTTTCCCCCATCATGTTTTGAGTCGTGCCACGGCAGCACACATCATTCCCGAAAGTGTGACTCCATCCGTAGCATTAAGGTGAACCCCACTTTGAAGAAGTTGCTCTTCCGCAGTTGTATTTTGAGAGTTTTTCAAGTTGAAGGTTGAACCTTCTGACTTTTTATTAGTCATTGTTCTAGTGCTAGGCATAGGTTCTAGGCAATTAATTTTTCAGAAGTGGATATGCCCTTCTCTCCTGCTACTTGGTCTTAGTCTGGGTGCTTTTCACACTCCACAGACGACACTGCTGGCATTCAAATACCAATGTCATAGCTTCCAGCCTCACAGTCTCATGCAAGCTACCTACAGAAGAGGCCCTGGCCAGAGATTCTAAGGCACAGGAGCCCTGTAATGTCATTCAGGGCTAACTGCATAGTCAAAAGGCGAAAGCTACCAGCTGCTCTGAGGTTGAAGGAAGAAACACTTAACTGTTGTAAAAGCAATAAAACAAACAACCAAAACAACAACAAAAAAACCCTCATTGCCATTTAGTACTGACCCAGAGCGACCTTACAAGACAGGGTAAAACTGCCCCCGGTGAGCTTCTGAGACTGTGACTATTCACAGGAGTAGAAAGCCCTGTCTTTCTCCCAGGAAGCTGTTGGTTTCAAACCACTCATTTTGTGGATCACAGCCCGATGTGTTGCAGTCTGGGAAATCCAAAAGGGAAGTTCTAGTCTATAGCAATCTATAGGATTGCTGTGGGTCAGAACCGACTGGAAGCAGTGAATTTATTTGGGGCCACCCGAGTCTTAGTTGTGGAGGACTGTGCTCTCCCAGCACATCCGGACCTTGATCGGCTTCAATGACCTTCACATCCTGTCATCAGTAGAATCCGACACCCCAGTTGCAACCAACTGTCAGTTTATCCCCAAATGTTCACATGTCCTTTGACAGGCAGAGGCATTGGCTGGTGCGAACCTCCAGTGCTAGAGTGCCTCAAGTGATAACGCCATAAAGGACAAGACCTCCAAGGGGTTTTAAGTGGCTTTGTGTGAACTCTGTCAAAGCACGTTCTGTTGTAAGCCATTCTTTCCTCTGTATAAAGCACAGAACCCTAAATCCTTGTGCTCCTAGATCTGAGGGCCTTTTGGACTTTGTTGCATGAAAGAACTCTGCACATTTTCTGACTGTCATCAGAAGTCTTAGTGCTTTGTTTTTTTAAATGAGCTGCCTTGTCTAGAGGAGCCCTAGTACTGTGGTGCCCCTGTGGTGTCACAGAGTTGCTAGAAGGGAATCGCTGTTTAATAAGCACCACCTTTATGGCTCTTTGGGCAGATAATGGACTATGACACTAGTGGTCACTTTTAGGTGGGTACATACCATGTCATAAGAATAGCTGTAATCGTGCAACAGGGAAAACATGACACTGAGAAAGTGTCCCCAGATGCATCTGGGAGAGAAGGAAGTGGTGCTCTCAGATAATCAACCCACTGTCCAGTGTACTGAAACCATCGCGCATGAAGTACATGCACTCTCATTGTACACATTCAAATAGTTGCAGGTGCTGCATAAGTCACTAAGCAGATTAAAATCACGCATGAAACAAACAATCAAAAAAGTGGTTGGATCTGTTGATTAAAGGAGTTATAAACAGATATAGCAATGTTATTTGGTTCAGAACAATGAATGCGCATCAGATCCTTAGTTGTGAGTATGTCACTCTGAAGGAAAAGGGGGAAAAAAGGTAAAATAGATCCATAAGCTTTAAGAACCTTAACATTTAGTTAGCGTGGTAGAATTAACACAGTGGTTAAATAGGAAACAAATTTAAGAAAATAGATGTTTAAGTATTTAAACACTACATTTAAGTATCATGGAATCATTTCAGAAATGCTCCTTACAAGAAGGCCACACCCACAAGGAGGCACCATCAGGCTGTGACCTGATTGACAGGTGGATACCACCCCTACACTTTTACAGATCTTCAAGCTGACATAAGATTGTCTTTGAGCCTCTGTATCGATGGGTTATGCAAGCCAAGGACGATGGCAGCAGCTAAAATACCTGCTTAGATAGCTGTAAAGACAAATCATTCTCTCTCATAGGACACCAGAAAAAAATGCTGTGTTTGTTTAAGTGGTTTAATGTTTATGTCACAAAGTAATACGGCTTGGGCCAAATGGGTATATTTGTTAGCAATTAAGAATGAATCTAAAAGGAGCTGGAACATATATTCTTCTGTCTTATATAATTTGGTGGCACAATCTCTATAGAATCTGCTTCTGCATTTGCTTTATTTAACCACTCTAATAATTACAAATAGAATAATCTTGGAGAAATTATATTGTTTTACTATTCCTCCACCTTCTCATTAATAAATGGGAGAGTGAGGTTAAATAATCACTGTAGACCTTTCAGACATTAAACATTGATTTAAGTATAAACTTAACTATACTTTTATCAATCTTATTGCATGAATACACAGAGTGCCCTTACCATTTCCCATCTGATGTACTGTCTAAAATGTTAATTAAATATTTGCAACATTTAGTACTTCTAACCACTATAATTATTATTCTATAAGAACATGCCTTACTTTCCCAGCTAAATTGAACATATTAAGCATAGGCTTAATATATTTTGGTAGTGCCATTATTTATGGACATAACAATGATATTCAAATTATTAAAGCATTTCATTCCATAATAAGCTGTCTCCACTTCCAGATCATGGGAGAAAAGGTCCAACACTTATTTGATATCTATTAGCCTAGGTGATACTAATGGGTAAACATTTGACAGCAATCCACCCAGTTGTTGGTTCAATCCCACCAGCCTCCCTGTGGGAGATATTTGAAGCTATCTGCTCCTATAAATATTTACAGTCACGTAAACTCTACATAAGGTGACTATTAACTGGAAGAAACTTTTTGGCAGTGGGTAGGTTTATGTCCTGCACACCTGTCAAGTAGGTAGCAGGTTTCATTTATGTAGGATAAAAGATCTCACTGTAGTAACACAGGATTGATCCAGAAATTACTCTTAGCAAATCATTGAAGCCAGCAGCTATGCATATTTTCTACTAAATTTATTACATACTTGCTTAATAGTTATTTTTAACCAGACACTTTTGGTTAGATTGCTTTGTCCCATCAAATTGAATCCAATGTCAGTGGTTAATATTCCTCTCTTCACCATATATGCACAAGAGGACACAGGATACATTTCAATGTAAAAATCCACCCAGCTGGAAAAATCCAAAGGACAAAGCAACTAGTTATGTAATGTGGCAGATGAGGGGCTTAGGGCACAGCCCTCATAAAATGGATGAGTGTTTCCCTTGAGTGTAGCTTACATTGCCTTTCATATTTCCAGAGATAAAAGGGAAAAATAGAATAAAGAGAGATAGACCAACTACAACCAAAAAAGAAGAGGCTGCCATAAAGTATGCTTTTGATCCAGGTCCCTGTGTTGGAAAACTCCAAAATCCAGGGGGGAATGTATACCAAGTTACAGTTAGCCCAACCAAGAGCACTTAGACCAAAGATATTAATAGGGCATAAAACTTTCCCCGCAGGTAGGACACAGAGATACAAGACTTTCTGGGACTGAAACACTGAAATCTGACTTCTACATTTTTTTAACTGTGAATGAGCAAATAAATGTCTTCTTGTTAAAAAATATCCACTTGTTGTATTTCTGTTGTACCAGCACCAGATAACGTAAGTTCCACCTAAATAAGACAAGTCTTCAATTTTTATCACGAATACCAAATTTGTAGTTGATATTTATAGATAAATTAATATGTTCTGGTGTTGCTCACTTCTGGCGTCTCAAATAATCAGTTAATTTTATTAACATACAAATATAGTTACTGTCCCTGTTACTATAACACATAGTAATTGTGTTAGACAGGGTTCTCTGGAGAAACAAAACCAGGACAGTTATGATTAGATAGATAGATAGATAGATAGATAGATAGATAGATAGATAGATAGATCGATCGATAGATAGATAGATAGAGATAGAGCATGAAGGTAATATAACAGCTAATTAGTCCACACAGCAGTAGAGAGAGCTCAGTTCAACTCACTTCCATGGAATAGTTATAGGAAGTCCTTTAATTTCCCGAGAACTGATGGGTCCAAGGTGAAGAAGCAGACAGCTGAGTCTTTCCTAGGGCAACGAAGGCAGTTCGGCCACAGGCAGCAGGCGGCAGGACAGTTCACCGACACTCAGCAGTTCAGGTGCTTAGCGAAGCAGGCCCAGATGGGATATTGAATTCAAGCAATCCAAGATGACAGGATCCAACAGCCTCAAGCTCAAGCGATGCACACACCAGCAGCATGGCGAAGCAGGTCCCAAAGGAAATTCAAGCTCTAGCAACAAGATCAACTCGTTGGTTGTCTACATGTAACTCACATGTTGAGGCAGAGAACTAGCTAAAGCAGCCCCACACTGGTCTGATCAACAGAGAGCAAGAGAGAGAACGAGAGAGGCAGGGCTTTCTGAGTCTTTTATCTCTTTGCCCCCCAATCAAACTGTGACATTATTAATCCCCCATGTTCTTTTTGGCCAGGTTGGCACAATAAACCTACCTATCAGAGTAATCCTAGTCACTTTCTCTATGAAGCTGGCTAATTTAGTATTTGTAGGATTAATTAGAAAAAATACAGTATCTTCTGAGATACTGAAACAAAACAATGTTATTGATTATAGCTGACAAGTTCACTAATTCAAGAGTATGAGGATACTTCAGAATTCTAGAACTGAGGAGCATATAAAATATGAAGGTAATTCAGACATTATTCAAAAGGAGAAAACAACAAGACTGAACGATTGGCAATGAGGATGGAAGGGAAAAAAGAGATGTGGGTGAGATTTAACCACTTTGTCTCTCTCTGCTGCCTTGGTCATTCCTCCAACTAAATCCTTTAGGTCTTGACATTATCAACTATTTTACCAAGGTCCTTAAATTGTTCTCATGTTTTATTGATGTTCCTAATTTCTTTCCCACTTCCTCCAGCAACTCTATCTGGCCAGGAATTTTCGTGTCCCATTGTGACAGTAACATTTTGATTCAATTACTGAATTCCTTAGCTTGCAGTTTACTTAAAGCAATCACACAGTGATGTGGCGTTGTAATGCAATTGCTGCTTTGCAAATAACCAAGGGGGCAGAAAGGAATAGCGTAGAGTTGAGATGCTTCCAAGGTTGGAAGTAAGTTTGCGCTTCATTCTTTTCAGTGAACTATATCCCATCAACACTGCTGAAAGTTTGATTCAAACTTTAGTCTGACCTCTCTATCTTCTTTTGATGATGATGAAATTTCTCCTGGAAACTGCATTGGTCTTAGAATCTAGATCTAGTCTCATTTCATGCACTAATAGGCCATGCAGTCCTGAGTAATTTATCTTTTGGGTTTCAGTTATTTTATTCATAGCACAAGTATTCGGAAATTCAAGTTTTTCTCATTTCACCTCTAAAATAGTAAGACACACCATTCACTTTTGGCTAATACTATTTACATAATTTGATGGGTTTTTGTTTTGTTTGTTTTAACATAAACCAGATATTTTCCATGGCTTTTTAGGTCAGTTCTAAAAAGACAGATATTCACATTATTTGGAACTCAGAGTTTAGGACTGGGGATAAGAGTGGGAGGGAATGAAGGAAAGGAGAGAGTAGTATATAATTGGTGAAAGAAACATGCCAGTTTAAGAATTATGTCACCTCCCCTCCCCCCACTTTTGTAGGTTAATTTCCAGGTTTCTAGTCACAAGGCTCAACTTTAAAGTCAGCGATCCCAAATCTGCTCATTAAACAAAATATAATATTTTCAGTTCCTTAACTTCACTTCCATCAAGTATTTCCTCTATATGAGTGTAAGCTATTTCCTCTCATGCTCACAATTTCCACTTTGCCAATACCTCTGATTTATAAATTCAAGCTTTCGACTCTAAATTCTCTCTTACAGGTAATTTTCTCTGAACATTCACGTCCAATCAACTGTAACTTGTTCCATTTTTGCCAAAACTATCACTTATTTATCTCCATCCTTAATAGAACTAATAAAAATCTGTAGGGTCATTAAGAGTTGGAATAGACTCCATGGCCAAGGTCGTGATGTTTCACTTAATCTTGGTTGTGCTTTGGGTTGATAACTGCACAGTTGGCAGTTCCAAACTACCAGGTGTTCCTTGGAAGACAGAGAAAGCTTTCCACTCATGTAAAGGCCTGCAATCTCAGAAATCCACCGTGGCAGTTCTGCCCTGTCCTATAGGGTCACAATGAGTCAGAATTCGCTTGATGGTTTGTGATCCAAAAATATAACCACACACTCGCAAACACCCTCTACACTACCCAACCCTGCCTGATGAACCCTTCTTGAAAAATTCCATTCCTTGTTAAATCTAACGAACAGCTTGCTCTGTGTAAACCTGAGAAACTGAACATGGTTGGAGAAGATCACACATGTCTGTCAACTGAATTCACTTTAAATTTATCACCTTGTCAACATAATCTAACTGTACTAGTCTAGTCAATTTCTTTCCCACTGTAGAAAACTACTATTTTGCACATTCTCCATTTTCCTCAACTCTCCAAAGCCCATTCTTCAGTCTGTCAGTCATGGCTGATGACTTCATCTCATTTTCCATTAGAAAAACAGACAAAGAGAAAAATAACCTCATCTAACCATCAAGTGGTCTATCACCTTACACACATCTCTGCCCGGATTGCTTTATCTTTCTTTTCATTATAATAAGGCAAATGTGCCAGCCTCTGTCTGAAGCCCATTCATCCAGACAGGCTGTTGATCCTCATCACCTTCCTCCTGGTCGATGCTAAACAATGACTGTATCTTTCTCTCCTCCCCCATTTTTTAACATCAGCAGCTCCTCCATTAATGCAAGATATTTTCCTTAGCTATAAACTATATCTTAGTATCATGCTGTATGGAATCCTTCTTTGATCTCATTCTCTGTCCTGTCTTACTATATATCTTGGTTTTCCTTAAAAGTGAAACTAATAATATGGTTTCTCCCTACTAAGAGTCTTATTTTTTTCTTTCTCATCTCCAGTCCTCTTCTCAAATCACTGGTCTTAGCAAAGTCAAAAATAACCCACTTTTGCAATATTAGCATGGTAATCTCCTGTCCTCATCAAAATGACCATATGAAAATATTTAACACAATAGATCACGCCTGCCATCTCGAAACACAGTCTGTTCTAGCTTCTTTTGTTACATCCCATTTCTATGATGAGGGGGTCAGGTGGACAGGGAGGATTCGGAAACTTGATGGAAATTTTTCATTATCTTTCCATTTAATTTTCTACGGGTTGTTTGAAGCCCCTTTGTATTTGCTCTCTTCTGTAAGAAGCTATTATTTCTCAGTCTCTTTTTCTAGCCTCTTCTATGCTGAACATACACACTTCTAACCACAGGTGAAGTCCTCTAACCTCATACATTTATGTAATTTCTAATTAAGAATACCCTCCCTCCCCCTCACTGAAAAAATATATTTCCTGCTCAATTGCTTTTTGGAGCTTTGGACTAAATTGTCCAACATCTATATAGCATCTTCTTTTGGATACACCCGGGGTTCTCAAAACCAATATGCCTAATTTAGAACTTGAATTTTACTCTCAAGTTACTGTCATTTTAATATCACTCTTTGGCACTCCTTGTGCCTCTAGGGCGCACTGCTGATTTCTCTTCATTCCACTATCCATCAGTTAACCTTACCCATTCCAATTCCAAGGTGTATCTCAAATCAGGTTACTTCTTACTTACTATTTACATTACTATAACTTCGCTCCACACTACCATCAAGTGCAATCTAGGTTATCTCAATTGCTTCATCCCTGTTTCCTCCTCCTCTTCTCCATAATTCATTCTCCACTAGTTTTATAGAATAATTAGAATGATATTTTGAAAAAATGCAATTGATTATATTGACACCAACTCAACACCACCCCCATGCACGCTTTAAACTCCACTGTGGCTTAATGGAAGGCACCCTGTTGAGAACAGTGGGTTTGTGTGCCAAATTGCTGAGTCAGCAGTTCAAAGGCCACTAGTAACTCCATGGCAGTAAGACCAGGTTTTCTGTTCATATAAAGGTTTGCATGTAGTCTCAGAAAATAAGAGGCAGTTCTACTATTCATATTGGATCACTGTGATTCAGAATTGACTCAATGTAAGCAAAGTTGGCTTATAACTTAATTGGAGGACGTCTTCTGGTGTGATAGTTCAAGCTCTTGGCTGCTAAGCAGGATGTCCACGGGTCAAATCTACTGTTCACTCCATGTGAGAATGATGTGGCAATCTGCTCTCATAAAGACTAACAGCCTGGCAACCCTACGGAGGTAGTGAAAGTTAGAATTTACTTCATAGAACACACTCAAAAATGTGTTCGATATTACAATTAGAACAAATTAAATTTTTTCATGAATTTTTGAAGTCCCCTTGTAAACACCTGTGGGATCCAGAAAACACCCTCCTCTCTTTCATTTTGCCCATTAAACATAAATGTCAGAATCATGTCATTTGCTGAAAAATGTTCTTCCAGTAGCTATTTACATATCTGACTTATTTCCTTAAATCTGATTTTCGTACAAAGGCTTTTTCTGACCAGCCAATCAAACCCTCATAGGTCCAGCCATCCCCTTCATTACTATAACTGTTTCAATGTATCTCCTATCGTCTTATGTGAATTTAATCCCTCTTCTTTCATTTAAATGTAAGTCCTTTGAGGAAAAAGAATTTATTCCTATATTTCTTTAACTCCAGGCTAAGGACAGAGTTCAGTGCATATTGATTGGATGAATGAATATTCAGCTTGCACCGAAAAAGAATAACACTATAAATCTTCAAACAATAGGTAACATTCTGAACTAGGAAAGGATAAATATGATAAAATATTAACGTCTAAAAAATTATCCTGACACAGAGGAATGAAAGTTCATCATTCCTTGTGGAATTATAAGTTGGTCAGTAGGCACTGATCAGGGAGTACAAAAGTTAGAATAGAATATATTAGCTTGGAAAATATGACACTAACCACATTCATCAGGAACCATACTAAGATGCTTTGAAAAATGACCAAAGATTTTTGTATAGCATGGAATATGACACAGTTTTTAGCATAACCAGGACACTAGGAGATAGTTATTAGAAAAGCTGAAGTTTCAAGATATTAGGAACAAATTCAAACCTTTGGCAGTGATCTGGAAGGAAGTGCATAAGGGCCAGGGCCTTGGAAGAAAAGAGGCCAGGATAAGTGAAGATGAAGATAGCAGGTGATTGTCGTCTGCTTCTAGGCAGGTCTGACAGAATTCTTAAAAGGTCTCATGCAAGTTTAATTTATTATTCTTAGATAACAATGTCTCTTGAATTCTGATCCCAAGTACAGCGTCCTTTGGTGACTGTTTGTCAGAATTTTTAAGATAGCTACAAAACTCAAGTTAAAAACTATAAACGTTGATAAAGCAGCTATGAGTTTGAATATATTTATTATTAAATATTTCAAAATAAATGGAAATTATTCAGCACTGTATCTATGTTAATGAGTGTGTAAACATATCTGTACAATGAGTTGTACACATAATTTGAATTGTGTAAATGTGCATGAACAAATGATACTAAGGATGCATAACATGACATATATTAATGTGAAGGATACTTATACATACATATGCGTATAGGAGATTTGCATTGTATATGAAGTATTGATGCATGCTCTCAAAAGGAGGTTATTTAAGAAAAGATCGTTTCCTTCAAAAATTGTTTATTAGAATTTTGGATTTGATGAAAATTTCCCTCTTTTTCAAAAAAATAGAGAAAAACAAAGGCACAGATTAAATATGAAGTGAGCCAATCTGATGGGTATAAACGTTGGATAGTATGAACGTTGGAGTGTGTAAGGTAGAGAAGGGGTCAGAAGTTGGTGGCTGTCTTACAAAGACAAATGTGAAATTTTGCATTAGATCATTTAAACTCTGAAGTTTACAAGTAAACGTACGAGTAAAAGGGCATGAAAAGTCCTACATCTGCAGCTTTATCAATGTTTAATTGCTTTTATAATACAAATGCAACCGTGTTTATGCAACTATTCACTTCAGAGCTGAAACGTGCAGTTCATAGATTGTCAGCAGGAAACGCAGGAGCAACTGATGGGAAAGCCTGACAATACTGGAGCTAGAATTGCATAGCTATCTTAGCATTACTAAAGAGCATACAATGAATTAAAGATGGCGATGAACGCTACTCTTCAGCACACATTTTGCAGGAGCTAAAAGGGACAAAGACAGACCTAGGAAATGAGTGAGGGGGTGAAGAAAACTTGCTGCATATATTTAGAAGGATTCTTCCTGGACTTTTAAAAGTGTTGCTCCATCCCAGGGTGGAAATAAACAACTATTTTCTAATGTAAGCACACCTAAAGTGTCTGCTTTTCTACAGTTAGCAAATAATTATTCCCCCTCAGAAAAGCCTTTCGCCAAAGAGCAACTTAGCATATAGACAGTCTTCCAGGGATCCCACTCTTTTCTGAGAATAGGTAGGAAAAAACGCCCCTGCCAATGAAACCTGCCTCGGATCTAAAACTTCCACTCTGTTCATTCTTTTCTTTGTCATACTCAGAAGTGAAACGTGAAAGGAGGAAAGCCCAGAAGACAGTGAGGTATGAGAAACAGCTAGCAGTGTCTCTCTTTATCCAGGGCTTTGGCACAGCCTCCCTCATTTCCTGAATATTGTTATCCAAGAAACCAGGTGGAGTGGTGTGCAGGCAAACAGAAGATTATCTCAGACAATGCATAGCAGTGCACTGGAGTTAATCTATGTGCAATGGATCAATAGCGTGATCCTTAAGATAGAGAAGTGGCCAAATCAAATGGGCTTTCTGTTCGCTTTGTTATTTAGGCTTTGAAGCTCTATTTTAAAATTTTCACTTTGTCTTGCTTCTTGAAGGTGCTCCTGAAAGTAAAAGACCACACATTCGAGTCTCTGCTAAATACCCCTGGGCCTAATAAAGGCAAGCCAGTGCTAATTTGTAGCCTGGCTCTTTTAGACACAAAGGCACAGTTTGAGAGAGACCGAGTTGTACAGTACCGTTAAGCATTAAATAGGAACTGATCTTTCTGTCACATTGGAGATTTGTTTGGACTTTTAAAATATTTCTATTCAAACTTCTACACTAATCTACTTCTTTTTTGAGTCATACATATGTATATAATATATATATTTATAAATATATATATATATATTTATACACATGAATTTCATTTATCCTCCCTACAACTGACCAGTTAAAATAAAATCATCTGTTGTCAGGTGCCCTTTAGTTGATGGTGACCCACAGCAACTCTGCATACTACAGGGCTCTCTGGCCAGAGTCTTAATGGAAGTAAATCACCATGACTTTTCTTCCACGGCACTACTTGTTCAAGTTTAATTTCCAACATTTAGGTTGAGTATAAACTCTGTCCCCAAGCATCTTAAACATCACCTGGACTCCGCATTCCTTATGAAACCTTGATGGCCCACTGTGTTCAGTGTTGACCTGGTCGTCCCCAGGCCAGTGGTTCAAAGTCAGTGCTGCTCCCTAGAGAAAGTGGAGGCAGTTTGCTCCCATAAAGATGTACAGCCTCCGAAATTCCAGGGAGTTTTTACAGCCTAGTCTGTCCTAGAAGCTTACACTCGATGGCAGGGAGTTAAACAAATTCAATTTTACACATCATTCCATAGAACTCTCACAAGACACAACTAAGGAAAATCGCTGAGAAGTTGGTCTGAAAGCCATATTTGACATGTGGCTTTATTATGGAGAAGGCGAGTCCAATTCCACATCAGTCCGAGGAGGCCTATTGCCACAAGACAGAGCTCAGACAGGTTTTCACTTTCCATCCTCCTCCTGTCCCACATCCCACCTGATTCTGAAGCCAACCATGCACTCAACTCCTCTGCTGGGTTTGCTTGTCCATTAAAATGGCCACATGCAGATTCCAGACAATATGACAGAGGGGCATTCTTAGGGAAGTTAGCAAGTCAGGATTAGAAAATATCAATGATCAGTCTTGTCTGTAAACCTCTTCTCAGTCTTGCTGGGAGGTTGCTTGACCTCAACCTACAGGAGCCACCCTCCTTTCTTGGGGCTCATTGTCTCCGTCTTGTTCTCTGGAGCCTTTGGTGCTTATAACACTTCTGGCAGGGATCTGACTTCATGGCACCTAACAACCACAACAAAGTCATCTAGCTTGTCTTTGGCTGTCTGTGCATGTCTTATTATGTTTGATAATGTAGTTGTGCCATGAACCCATACATTTATCCCCATAGTTTTAAGCAATATTTACAGTTCGAGGTTTTACACTTAGTTCTGTGATCCGTCCTGAGTTAGCTTTTGTATATAGTGTGAGCCATGTATCATCTTTCACTTCTCTGTAAATGGATACTCAGTTTTGTGAGCACTACTTGTAGCAAAAAAAAAAGTGATTATAGCTATTTCGGACCTTCACCAACAGCTTTCCATATGTGGCTGGATTTATTTTTGAGTTCTCTAATTGTTCCATTAGGTTTTGTTTTCTCTCCATATGAAGTCAGTGGTTAGTTGTTCCATCTCTTTCAAGAATAAGAATGAGGTACAGATGGGGATTGCATTATATCTATCGATAGGTTGTGGTCATTTTACCATGTTCATAATGATCATTCTTCTTACCCATGATGATGGTATGTTCTTCCACTTCCCCCATAGAGTTTTGAGACTGTCATTTTGAGAGAGTAGATTATGGGTGGATTTGAACCATCATCCTTTTAGTTAACAGTTAGATTTTAATGATTGAGGCAATAGGAACACTGGTTTATTATCAAAGTTTTTTCACCTTCACTTCGGAAAATAGTTTTCAACCCTTACGGTGAAATTATATGTCTTAGTACAAAAATATATATAGTTAAAAAGGACAACACATGTACCTGCTGGCTTCAGTAGTCAACAATGTTCCCTTGCTGCAGTCCAAAAGTCAATAGTCCACAAAATCAGTTGAGTTGGTCGTGTAACTTGTTGGGTCCCACTCCTTCAGTTCCTGTGGCACCAGAATTGACACTCAAGGACTCACACTGATCAGTTTCCTAGGTTAAACTAGTGCCATTTAGAAGGTCATGCTTGGAGAATGGCTGCAACAATACAAACTCGTTACCCAAGAGTCAACACTGAATAACGGTGACCACGTATATGTAGAACTGACTCTCAGTGATGTTGAGGCTAGAGGTCCATAGGAGGGCAGACTAGCTCATCCTTTTTTCTTTTGGAGTTGCTGTTGGTTTGAACCACTGACATTAGAGTTAGCACCTGAGGCCTTTAACTGTGATACTGTCCAGCCTCTTTATATAATGATTGGGCGGGGGAGGGGGGTGGTGAGCTAAGAATTATATTTAGACTATTCTGCTGTTATTTTAATATGTTTTTTTCAGAGTGTAAATTGGCTACTGAAAGATGTTATTATGAGTGGGCATAGAGCAAATAGGGAAATACAAGAAATAGGGACAAGTGGATAACATACTGGTATTTGCTGTCTCCCACCCAGAGCTCTTTGTTGCTGCTAGATACCCTTGAGTTGGTTCAAAATCATAGCAACCTAATATGAAATAGAACAAAGTACTGATCTGTACATTTATTTTAGTGACTTATCACTAGAAATCATTTATATGTATGGGGTAAGATGGGTCCACCTATGGCTAGAGTAGATGTTGAGCCTAAAAGGAAGCAAAAAGAAAATAACAAACAAACCCAAACATAAATAATTGCGTCTGAGATAAGAGAAGAAATACAAAGGGACTTCACTAAGTCTTACACCAGCCCTAAATTCTGTTATGCTGAAATCCGTGTTTCAGTCACTGTACCTCTGCATCTTGTTGATTTTCTTCCTCTTTTTCATGGACTCTCTGTTTCACCAAACATTGTACCCCTTTCCTGGAGCTGGTCTCTCATGATAGCATGTCCAATATATGTCCGGTCAAGGCTCTCTGTCTTCAGTTCTAAGAAGCATTCTGCCTGTATTTCCTCCAAGGCGGGTTTCTGTTGTTGTTGTTCCCTTGGCAGTGCATTGTGCTTCTCATGATCCAACTTTCACATGCACAAGAGGTGACTGAAAAGAATCACAGCCCTCTAGTGGTGGAATGTCAAGTCCTCTATAGGATACTGTAGAACTTCCCCTTAGGAGTTTCAGAGACTATAACTCTTTGAAAGATTAGAAAGTCTCATCTTTCTCCCTTTGAGTAGCTGGTGATTTTGAACTGCTGACCTGGAGGTTAGCAGTTCAATGCTTAACCCACCACACTACCAGGACTCCTTGAATAAACCAAACTCACTGCCATGGAGTTATTTCTGACTCATGGCAACCCAATAAGGTAGGTTAGAATTGTCTTTGTTAGTTCCTGAGACCACCCCAACCGATAACCACTTTGCTGCCAGAGTTCCCAGAGCTCCATTAAATACATCCATACATACCTACATCTCACTGCCACTGAGTCATTTCAGACACACAGTGACCCCCTCTGGGTTTCTGAGACTGTAGCTGTTTATGGGAGTAAAAATACCAGTATTTCTCCCATGAAGCAGCTGGTGGTTTCGAACTGATGACCATACAAATCACAGTCCAATACAGGACTCCATTAGATGGATGTAAACTAAAATAATAACAATATTTTGTCACCCAAAACTGAAAGAAAACCAATAACAAAGTTGACAAGAATATGAGGGGACTGAAACCACTACACCCTATTGAGATTGTAACCTGACAGAGCCACTATGCAAAAGACTATGGCACTTCCTTCAAAACTTGGGGAAACCAATAATCCCAGTGTTTTCCAATCAGTGTTTTCCAATCAGTGATACTGCCCCTGGAGGCAGTGAGGTGATCCAGGGCGGTTACAAAAGCAGATACCATCATGGTATCCTGGATATAGATTAGAGTACACATTTTTTCATTGCAGGGGTTCTGATTTTTTTCTTCTGAAATGATGAGGTAGGCAAACTATATTTATGAACTTGTGTCTTAGTGCAAGGGTGGGAAACATCCAGCCTGTGAGTCACAGAAGGCCCTCAAAATCATTTGGACTGATCCTGCCAAAGCAACTGAAGGCAGGACTGGAAATTCAATAAATCTAGGACCATTTTTTGATAGCAGCATGAACTTATATTAAATGGATAACAGTAATATGTATTTTTAAGGATAAACAAGAGATGCCCATTGCAGCATAAACAGAATCCATATGAATAATTGACCCAACAGACACAAATGTACAACACTGGTTGCCCTCAGTCCATCTGTCTGTATTACGGTGACACGGGGACAGTCAGTGCTAGGAAAACACACAGGGTACATGTTTTAGAAGTGGGAACACATAGTGGAAAATCTATGATAATCCCTTGATGACGAAACAAGAGACAGTGACATGATTGAGACTTTGATGACCTTGCCTCCAATGACTGACGGCACTGGACTTCTTTATGTACATCTCTGTCTACACAAATGACAACTGTAATCCAACCTTTATTCCCATTGCATGTGGATCCACATGCAAAAAGTTGAAACTCAGATGAAGAGTAAGGAATTTAGTCCACAGAATAGACCTTAAGAATGGATCATGCAAATGTGGGATGGGTTGCACACACGAGACACAGGATTACAACAGCTATCAAAGCAAATGATTACATTGTTGGCCACACACACATTAAATAGTTGTTCAAACTTAAGTGTTGTGTCATTCTACAAACAACAACTACAAGTAAAATTCTACTTGATGCAGCATGTCAATCTGTCCAAGAGAAGTGGACGCATGGTTATTTAGTTTGTTGAAGTCAAAGGCAAACCTGTGTGACTATTTTGTGGTGATGTGTTAGTCACAAAGCAAAGCCAATCTGGAACACCATTATAAGACAAAAGAGGCTGAACTCGTTTCACTGGGAGGTCAAGTGCATCAGTGCTCTTCTGTGGTGTTTAGAATCACAAGTCATTTTCACTAGGGCTCATAATAGAGACAATGTTAGTCAATCTACATAGTTATGGGGTGTCTCATGTGGAGGGAGAGTTTATAAAAGAAGGCACTGGTTGCTGCTGGGGGGTTGTTAGCATCAAAGTCAAATTGTTCCAGAGTGTTAGTTTGCCTCAGAGAACCCTCTCATATAGGATTATTGACTTAGCATAAGCTATTGGGAAATCCCTGTAGGATTCCTCAGGAGACTCCACTCCCCCCACCTCGGGGTTGTGATGAGACAACAGACAAAGCAAATACTGCCCACCTGCCTGGCCTTTGTTGCCCACCTGCCTGGCCTTTGTTTGTGGGACAACTGTAGAGCTTGACACCTAAGAGAGACTGTTGTCACTGGAAGCCATGCAAGGCACAGCAAGAGGTGAGAATGTGCTTGAGGGAAACAAAAACGTAGATATTTCTACAGAGCTTCCCATCTGTAGACTAGAGAAAGGGGAAGAGAGAGGGATGAGGAAGGTAAGAATTGTTGAAGAATTACAATTTACCTTGCTGATCGAACTTATAATGGAGAATTTCCAAAACAAAAGAAAATTGGGAATACATACATCGGGGTGGGGTGAAAAACATAACTAGACCATAGACATTTAGTGATTAAGAAATCACCAGTGATCTTTATGATACAAGCATCATTGAATGATGGGGGCGAAAACCAGACCTCAAAGTGCAGCGAAGCATATAACAGGATGTGAGGACCCCATTAATCATTCTACTTGCCTTGGCAGGCATGAGATCATGAGTACACACACACACACATGCACACACACACACAGGAGTTAGGAGTTAAGAAAATTCAGAATTGCACTTAACTATCAAGACAACTATCCATTTGCCATAAATCATTAGAAGCTGAGTTTGGGGTTCTTAAATTCCAAATTGTATGCTCCTCTCCATTTTGTGTCACCCATACCTTGTGGTTTTATATACTCCATTCTTAAAGGGCCCCACAGTGATGAACACAGTGTTTGCTTTTGACTGACACAAGATGGTGAGTGCTTTGAAAGTCATTATCCTAAATACAAAAAAGATTTTGAATAATCCTTCAAAATGTCAAGGCGCACATCACATCAGCAATTGTTAAATGTTTCCTGTAGGGAAAGAAGTTAATTTAAAGCACTTGTGATGTTTAATGCCACTCAGGACAGTTGTGAAAAAAAATTTAACACCCCAATGCACCTATCAACCCATGCTATCCTTTCTGAGGTCAAAATGAGTCCAGGAAAAATTAAGTTGCCCTGGGGTTCATTTTTGATAGCCCAACTCTCGGCTTTCATTATCTCCCTCTCTACCCTTGGCGCCCCTCTCCCTTTTTTTGCCCTTAGGTGGCTATGCACTTCCAGCTAGCTCATAAGAAATTCCAGCAAAATTTCAGCTGATAATGGTTTAAGGCATTAGTTCACAAAGGGTATTTGCATTTCAAAAAGGAACTGAGGAAAACTAAACACTTTGAGAACCAATGTGGAAGTGTTAAAAAAAAATTCAGGCACTGGTAAGGCTGAAGGGGAAGAAATTTAGGAATAGTCAGGACTTTCTCAAAACCCAGCAATTCAATTTTGGCTCATAGCTCTCTGATTGGTCAGGGTTTTATGCCTTATATGGTGTCTTATACTTGCCCAAGTCTTCCTAGCCTGTCTGTTACAGACTGCAAACCACTTAGGGAACAATATTTCATTCTCACCTGACCTTGAAAACAATTGAGGCCACCTTCCAATAACTGATTCCAAGCCGCTCAGCTGAGTTTACATAAAAAGTAATTTCCACTTCTAGAGAGGTCTATAAAAATATTAATTTTTTTTCTAATGAAAGAAAGATCCCTAACATCTCCTAATAATAAAAAGGTTTAGACTTATTTCAATACTCTAGGTTATAGAAGATACTCAATGGAGTCAGTATCTTGTTTTATCTTCAAGGAGTTTATATCTACTTCAATACCAAGAGAATTAATTTCCTTCATGAGTTTCCAACTTCCTAAGTAAGATCCAGTCATTTACAAGGTTGAAGCAGCATTAACAGAAAGTTTTATGCCTCTAACAATGACAAAACTAAATCTGCGGTTCTCTCATGCCTTTATACAATAATAATACTAGTGATCACTTTTTAAACTTAATTTAGATACGTTATGGTATGCTGGAATGTGTTTGGAACACTTGCTGTCACTGTTGTTAGTTGCCTTTCAATTGATGCTGACTAATGCTCCTCCTTCCTACGCAGAGTGGAGTTGTGTTGTATAGCGTTTCAGAGGCTGGGACCGCTCACAAACAGCTATCAGACCTGTCTTCTGGAAGGCCTCTGTTTGGGTTCAAACTGTCAACCTTTTGACTCTTGGTCAATCTACTTACCTTCACCGATCCCACAGTATTTGTTTGAACATTTGTTGTCAGGCAGTTGCGGTCATTGTCGAAGAGATTGCTGTCAAGTTGTTCCAACTCACAGAGACCTTATTGACTTATTAAAAACAAACTCGCTGCCATTGAATGGACGCAGACCCATAGCAACCAGACACGGCTGGGTCGAACCGCCGCTGTGAGTTTCTGAGACTGTAACACGAGGAACAGATAGCTCCGTTTTCCTCCCAAGAGTGGATGCTGGTTTCCATCTGCTACCCTTGCTTTTGGCGGCGCCACCGTTTCCGCCACAGACGGAGCCCTGCGTGTGCCTGACCCATCTCCACAACGACGGCCATGTGTGAGCCCTGTCACTGCAACTCCTTGAGGGCATACCTCTTCTTTTGTTGACTTTCTAGTTATGAACATGAATTATTTCTCTAGAGATTGCCCCCACCTGAAAACAAAACCAAAGTAAGTAATAAAAATTTAAAAATAGCCTCTAAATTGGCTTTCAGCCAATGTCTCATAATTTGCTTTCCTCCCATGAGTCAATAAACTTATCTGGGCTTCGATTTCTTCATTTCTCAAAATTAGGAGTAGGGTTAAATATTTTATGTTTTAATTGGTTTTTTCTCTCTGGATCCTCTTACTTCTCTAAACATGCATAGTTCTAACAACTTAGAACTATGCCCTCTCTAATAATGGTATTAAATCAGTTAGATGATAGATTGATTGATGATCGGTAGATTGATAATAAGTTTCTCTTAGTTTCGATTTGGTTTTGTTGTTAGGTTCCATGGAGGTTGTTCTGAATCCTAGCAAACTACGGACAATGGAACAAAACAATCCCTGGCCCTGTGCCATCTTCACAATTGTTCATTTGCTTTGATTGGTGGTTTCAGCGACTCTGGGAATCCATGTCATTGAAAGTGTTCCTATCTGATGGCCAGCTATGGATTGTGTTTCAGCTGGACCTACAAAGACCCAACTGATTTCCTAAGTGTGAGGCAGGCGGGGGGGAGCAGCTGAGGTTGTGTTCCATTGTTTTAATGATATTAGCTAAATGGGAAAATGTTCTCAACATAAGTAAAAAGATAAATAGTGAATTTTGGGGGAAATCTCATCTTAGAAGTAGTTAGGTCCTTTTGAGGGAATTTTGACTGATAGAAAAAATGTGTGACAGAGGAGTTGACTTGACTGTAATTTTCATGGCAGCAGGTCACCAGGACTGGTTCCCAGAGTAGATGTGTTTCAACAGTCAGGCTTTGGATTAATAGCTGAGTACTTAGCCATGTGGTACCAGAGCTTCTTCTTAATTTCTAAAATAGCAGCTCTGTATCACTTTAGCTCAAATAGTTCAATAGTTGAAGGATCTACTCAGTGCGATAAGTGTATGTGGATTTTTTTTTCCCTTCAAGCCAAGTGTTTACATATATGCGTTCATTCCAGTGGAACTTAGTACTAATACACAACCTTCACCTTCTTTTCAAAGTTTCCTCTTTAAATTCCCAACACTGTCTTGGTGAGTCACTGTTCCCATGAACAGCTTTTTTTTTTTCTTTCTACTTGCAGACATTTCCACTTAAATCGCCATTTCAGGACCTTCGCTTCCATGGGATTATGCATGTGTGAAACTCATAGAACTCAGAGAACTCAGTGGAAAAGGGCATGCAAAGACCTTAGCACACTGATGCAAAAACTTGCAACTATTAGTTGTTATGCATTAGGTTCCTAACAGCAGAGTCAGCAGTTCAAATCCCGCCGCCATTCTACCAGAAACAAGATGAGGTTTTCTGCTCCCTTTAAGATGTATAGCATTGGAAACCCCTCTGGGGCTGCTGAGTCAGAGTCACTGAAGAGCAATGGGTTTGGGGTTGATAATTACAGTGCTAACTGTATCTTCTCTGTTAATTCTTTATAGCACTAAGGAAAGTGCTTTGCATAGAAGCTAGTAGGCGAATTAATAATTAAATCAAACTTGATTGATATGTGTTATTTTATTGATTAGCCTAAAAAATAGAAAATAGCAGTATAGCTGAAGGATGGAGAAGGGGATTATAAAGAGCTTAGATGAATAGGAGCAAAGTCAAGATAAATCAGAATTTTCAGCAGAACTCTAAGCTTCTATGGAGAAAGTAGCCAAAAGGGAGACCATTTTCTCCTATTGCTGCATCCATTGTCTCTTCAAAGGAACTTTGAATAACTCAAACATGTTGTAGACATGGCTGCTCCCTTTTTGCAATCATTTTGTGCCTTTACAATTTTACAAACCCAATCAACTCTTCAGCTTTTCTCTTAAAATCCATTCCTTTTTCCCATTAGGCTGTTCATAATCATTGCTTTCCCGGCATGCCCATTTTGTCAGGTTATTATGTATTCCTCAGCATTTTGAAAAATGAAAAGTGGAAAAATCACATATTTTTCAGCTGACTTAACACTGCGTAAAGTGCTGAAATTATTAATTGAACATCTTGATTATAAATTAGGTGGAAATAATGTTGAAGACGCAGCCCCTAGACATATAGGATTATTATTAGGGCTACACACGGAATGATTTAAATTTCATTCTGGTTGTAGAACATATAGTTAAGACTGGTGCACAGGAGCTCATAGATTGTGGCTGACTATCAACCAAATCAAGCCAGCAATTGCCTCCACAAATTTGAGGTTCACATCCGACAACCATATGACAGTTGCAACTTTGCCCCTTTAACTGATTGAGGGCTATCAGAGGTCAAGCTAAGACATGTCTCCCTTCTGGAAACATTTCATATAAAATCACATTTTAAAAACCTCAGTAAAATTCTCTCCACTAATTCCAAAGAGGTAATATTCCAAAATGAAACTTGGTAAATACTTACCCTTATGTCGTCTCATGATAAATGTGTTCATCTTGGGAAAAGTAAAACACTGTCCACATTTCAGAAAGTGTTGAACTTGCTAACAGTAATAAATCATCCTCAGACACAGATTAACATTTACCAGCATATAAACATTTAATGTTTAATTATAGGCTACTTTTATTAATTCTTGGACTGGGCCAGAAAAGAGTTCTATCTAGCAGCATTTGGTATGTGTCACTTTCGGTGGGGTTAGTTGAGAAGCTGACACACTTCAAAATGCCAACGGTTTCATACGAAAATGTGTAATCTTACTTACATAATATGTCGGTGTGGGTGAACAGATTGTCAAAGGAGACTGTCGTGATGAGTTTTAAGTGCCTACATGGCTAATAGGGTCTTTGTTGTTAGTTGTCATTCAATCTGCTTTAACTAATGGTGTTCTTCGGTATAACAGAGTCAAACATGGTCTTGCCTTGGGCCATCTTCATGACCACTGGGATGTTTCAATCCCTTGTAGTATCTATGGATCCATCTGGTTCAAAGTTTTCATTTCACTGACAGGATGTCTTTTCATCAATCAAACACAAAATATGTAGATACTGTGCTGGTATTGTTAACATCTAAATTTACTGGACTTTAAGTAAAATAGATTGCCTTCAACAATGTGGATGGACCCCACTCATCAGTTGAATGGACTTAAAAAACAAATGTGAGGAAAAGAAATTTTGCCTCTAGAATCCAGAAAAATCTCAGCCAAGAGTGTCCAGAAGCAGGCCACAGCCTGCAAATTTAAAACTTTCAAGTTCTCAAAATTGCATGGGTTAATTCCTTGACCGAGCATCTTTATAAATATATATGGAGGTATATTTGTAAATAAACATCTGTGAACTTCTCTCCTATGTCATTGTTTCCTAAGGAATCTTAACTGATACAGATCCCAAGCTTAGCCAGCTAGGAGCCCTGCTATTATCTTTTCCATATTAGCTGATAGAAGTGGGCGGGGTGGGGGACAGTGGAGAACCGAGGAAGAGTATGCGAAGAGAAACACACCGAAGATGTTTGCTGAGTCTGCAAGTAATATAAAACGCTATCTGCTTACATTCCCTGGGAAATTAGTAGTCACCTAGCTATCTATAACTGCTGGCAAATCTGGGAAATATTGACATAGAGAATATATTTTTATGAATTGCTATTGATCCCCATGATTATTATTAAAAATGAATAACTAGCAATATGTTTCAACCGCACATTGAAAGCATAATATTGATACATTTGAATTTATATTAATGATTTTATATTGTTTTCCTTATTTAATTATTCCTTGTGCTACTGGGAGTGGGACTCACATTTGGATGTAGAGAAACAGAGGAAAACATCATCTAAGCTGCAGAACTAGCAGAATATTGAAAAAAAAAAGAGCAAAGGTAGAAAGAAGTAAAAATAAGAGACCTGTAATTTGGGAATAGGGGCCATGCATCTCTGAATTGGATGTTCATGCTCTTCCCCTACTCTTCTCTTTATTTGAATCATTACCTTGGTGAACTGCTACATGGATCAGTTACATAGTCCTCAAGCATGTTGGAACAATAGCACAAGTGCTTGATAACACTGTATCTTCTAGTGAATAAAGGGACCAACAGAGAGGAGGTTGTAGAGATAAAGTCACAAGAAGTGTCTTGTGAACAATTTGAATTTTACTATTCATACAATGAAGAATTAAAATACAGTATATATATATATATATATATATATATATATATATATATATATACATCTGTGCCCCATCATACCAATCAAGGATGGATTTAACTTGCATTTTCTTCTTCTTCTTCTTCTTCTTCTTCTTCTTCTTCTTCTTCTTCTTCTTCTTCTTCTTCTTCTTCTTCTTCTCTTCTTCTTCTTTATGTGAATAGGATGAAGCTGGGAAAAGAATTAGCAGAGCAGTTAGGAAGAGAGTTGTACAAAATGATCAATGCAAGGTTAAATGCTGGCTTTCTGGCAGCAACAGTAAATATTGAAAAATAATAAGACATATGAGTAATGTTGTGTCACTAGCAAGAGCAGCATTTAGCACCTCATCACATATAAGATGGATAAAGAGTAGGCACTTCTGAACAATAGGACTTGCTTCAAGTTTTGCAACTTGGTGACTGATAGAGCCTAATGGAAATGGTCAATCTGGACTGCATTGCCAACACATGAACCTCTCAATATGAAAAGTAAAACTAAAACAAACAACACAAACTCATGGTAAATGAGTTGATTCTGACCACAGTGAGACCTTCAGACAGAATAGGACTGGCCCTGTGGGTTTCTGAGAGTGTACATGTTTATGGAAATAGAAAGCCTCCAATTTCTCCCACAGAGTGGCTAGCAGATTTTAACAATGGACCTAGCAGTCAGCAACCCAATGAATAACCCACTAAGCCATCAGCGGGGACCTGGGCCTCCACAAAGAAGCGTGAACCAGAGTGACATGGAGGGTTAGGGTTCTTCAGGATCGTCATTTGCTGAAATGACACAACTCAAAATGAAAAGAAACAGTCATAAACAATGATTCATATTGAGAATGGGAAAGCTGCAATGTATCAATCTAGGAAAATTAGAACTTGTCAAAAATAAAATGAAACACATAATGATTCCTATCCTAGGCATTCATGAGCTGAAATAAAAAGGTATTGACCATTTTCAATTAGAAATGATATAGTCTACTATGACAGCGATGAAAAATTGAAGAATGACCTTAAAAGAACATTTCAAGATAGATCTTGTAGTACAATACTGTCAGTAGTAGAGTCATATTCACTGACTTACAAGGGGCACCGATTGATTTGTGCACCAACCATGAATGCCAAAGATGAAGAAATTGTAGATTTTTACCAACTTTTTGAGTCTGAACTTGATCAAACATGCTATTGACATGCATTGATAATTGCCAGTGGTTGGATGTGAAATTTGGAAACAAAACAAAAGGCTTATTAGTTGCATGATACAGGCCTGCTGATACAAACAATGCCAGAGATTTTGTGCTTTACCCCTCACACGCTCCCAAAGATCAGCCGATTCACTGAAAATATCTCTGTTGAACAGCATCAGTGACACATGAACCTTACTAGGAAAAATACACAGGAATTATACTGGATATATTTGTTATAAGACACAATGGAAATACTTGATATTAGCATCCAAAGCAAGACCAGGAAGTGATTGTAGAGGAGCCCATCAATAGTTCCTACACAAGCTCAAGTGAAAGGTAAAGATCATTAAAGCAAATTGACCAGAGACTCAAGGTCTTACTCTGTGGCTCTGGTTACAAGGATACAGCCAAGGATACAGGCCAGATTCAGAAGGAGACTAGGAAAGAGCTATCATTGTGGATATATAATAGATATTATGTGAAAGTAGAGAATACTCGAAAAATATTTGCTTGTACTTTGTTGCTTTTTTGACTATGCAAAGACATTTGACAGTGACTTATTATGGATACCATTGTGAAGCATGGAAACTCCAGAACAGTTGTGCGCATATGAATCCATTCGTAGGTCAAGATGCAGTCATTCAACTAGAACAATGGTCTAATTAAGAAAAAGCATATGTCTTGGTTTTACTATGTGTTTAATGTGTATGTTGTGCAAATAATCTGATAAAGTGAATCATGTGAAGAAAGATGAGGCATCATGAGAGAAGTTAATTAACAACCTAAGAAACAAAAGACAATATTACTTGCTGCAGGTGACAAACATTTAAGATTGGAGTAAATAATGTTTCAATATCAGGAAAATGAAAATCTTCACAACTGAATCAATAAGCAACAATATAATAAGAGAAAAGACTGAAATTGTTGAGTATTTCATTTCATTTAAATTCATAATCAAATATAAAATAGGCTACACATGGTGCTACAAATACTTTATAAAAGTTTTTAAAAGCAGATGTCATTTTCAGGACTCAGGTGGGCCTGACTTAATCTACAACATTTTCCATTGTCCCACCTATATTCAAAAGATAAGCAATGAGTAACCAAAAATCGATTAATTTGAATGATGGTGTTGCTAAAGAATATTGAATGTACTATGGACTTTCAGAACAACAAGCTAATCTATTTTAGAAAAGGGACAACTAAAGTGCTCCTTAGAAGAGAGAATTTGTGAGACTTTGTCTCATATACTTTGGCCATGTCATGGACGAAGGGCCTTTCTCTGAAGGGCAGCAAGCTTCGTAAAGCAGGTCAGCAAAATGAGGAAGAAACCACATTTATAAGCAGAGTGGCTGAAACAATCAACACAGAAATTGCTAGGATTGTGAAGATGAACAGGACCAAGCAATGTTTTACTGTGGTGTACATAGCGTCAGTATGAGCTGGAACTGACTTCATGACACCTAGTGACAACAACCTATTCACATCAATACGGGACACTTCCCCGCACAGATGACTAGGGTTCCAGGCCATCTTTTGATACACGCAGTGCTGTGAGAGACGAGAGGAGGAGGTGACCCTCACATGAATACCCAGGTTCCTTTGCCATTTCAAACCCTCTTAATATTGCTATTTCCCACTTCATCATCCCAGAAAGACATTTAATGTTCATTAAGGAGATATAAATAGGTTGCTCCCTTATCAACCCAGCAACTGCGTCAATTTCACACTGAGTCATTAAATGTCTTAAGAACTGGCAATCAATCATATTTTAATGACAACTTTAAAATGGTATTTCAGACCAAGAGATTTATATCCCATTAAGAGATGATTGTAATATACTAATATAAGACTTGATTCACCCATTGAGAGTGTTGCTGAATTTGCTGGAGAGTGGGGAAACTACATTGCAATATGGAAAATAGCTGACGATGTCCAAAATTCATTTTATAGTCAGAAATTCTGTGTTCATTGACAAACATGTAGGTAGCTAATATATGGTAAATTTATCAATATGTTAATGGGGGACTTTAATTCATAAAGTGATCCCAAGGATCTGGGGAAAACAAAAGCCAAACTAAAAATTAATTGTATTGAATTTGTATAACCAAACAATATACTTGTTACTAAATAGGTAAATTAAACCCATATATACATGATGACAAAATGGGTCCATATTCAAATAAAGTAGAAATTAGAATTGCAGGACCCATTCTCATGCAAACACACACACACACACATATAATTTTCATGTCTGTCGCACTGCTCAGGCTTGCTGGTTGGCATTTTCGAGGTGATGATCTTTGTATATGCAATTATTCTTTGGGGAAGAATTCCCTTGGATGGCATAAAAATGCAATTTCCTCTGTTTTAATAAAGATAGATGTCCCAGGAGTTAGTGAGCTGGATGGACAGGAATTGGCCAAGTTGAATCAGAAAATTGTATGGCATACTACACCAGAATGACGCAATAAAGAGAAACTGGTGTTTAGTTTATTGTAAAAAAATGACATTCCATGGTGAAGAAATTGAAGAATTCCACCAATGTCTTCAGTCAGATACTGATCAAACATGAAATTAAGATGCGTTGTTGATTTTTGGTGATTGGAATGCAATACTAGGGGACCGAAGAAGAAGGAACAGACATTTAACAATATGGTCTTGGTGATAGAAATGAAACTGAAGATCACATGACAGAATTTTGCAAGAGTAGTTACTTGCAACAAGACAATTTATACACACGAACTTCTCTGATAGAATGCACAGGGCTAAAATTCACTCTATCAGTAGGAAGAGAGTGCAGGAAAACTCAGTATCAGCAGCTAAAATCAGCCTGGGGCTGACTGTAGAACAGACCACCAATTGCTCATATGTAAGTTCAGGTTAGAATTGAAGGAAATGAATAAAAGTCCATGAAATCCAAAATGCAACCCTCAGAATTTTGAAGGCATCTCAAGAACAGATTTGATGTACTTAATACTAGTGAGAGAAGACCTATAGGTGAACATGAAAAGCAAGATTCCTGAAGGAAGCAAAAGGTCATTAAAATACAGGAAAGAAAGAAGATAAGCAAGGGTGTCAAAAATTACTTTGAAACTTACTCATCATCACAGAGTAGCTAAGACAAATGGAAGAAGCAATGAAGTCAGGGGGTTGAACAGAAAAAAAATTAAAGGGCAGGTTGAGAATACAAAGTCAAATATTATAATAAAATGGGCAAAGACAGATCATTAGAAAACCAAAATAGAAGAGCATACTCAGAATATCTTAAACTGGAATAACTCAAGAAAATAATCTAAGCCTTCATTTACAATATTGAACAATTCTATTGGCAAAAAATAGAATGACTCAGGAAGTACCCACCCGCCCAAAAAAGGGACAATAATACACAGAATCACTGTTTCTAAAGGAATTGTTGGACATCCAACAAAACAGTTATTGGACATCCAACCACTGGGGCATACCAACAGAAAAAATTCAAGCTGCACTGAAAACATGAGTCAAAAACAAGGCTCCAGGAATTGATTGAATGGCAAATAATATTCTTCAACAAGCTAATGAAGCATTGGAAGCACTCATCTATGTCAAGAAATTTGGGAGACAGCTACTTGGCCATCTGACTGAAAAGATCCATACTTGTATTCATTCCAAAGAAAAGTGAACCAACGGGACCAATTAATTTGAGAATATTATTTTCAAATTATAGAAAAATAGTGTTGACATCACATGCAAGTAAAACGTTGCTGAATATCATCCAACAGTGGTTGCATCTGTACATTGATGGAACAGCCAGATTCAGAATAGGAAATGGAATAAGGGATATTATTGCCAATGGTAGATGGATCTTAGCTGAAAGCAGAGAATATAAGAAATATGTTTACTTGTATTTTATTAATTATGTAAAGGTATTTGATTTTGTGAATCCTAAAAAACTAGGAATATCCTTGAGAAAAAAAGAGTATTCCAGAAGCATTCATTGTGCTCATATGGAAATTATAAAGGCAGTTGTACATACTGAACAAGGTAATGCTGCATGGTTTAAAATACGGAAAACTATGCATCAGGGTTGTAGTCTTTCAGCATACTTGCTCTATCTGTATGCTGAGCAAATAGCCATACAAGGTGAATTATATGAAGATGCATGTAGCATCAGGATTGGGGATGGCTGAGTAACAGCCTGTGAAAGTAAGGAGGACTTGAGTACTTGCTGATGAGTATTGCAGCGTTCAGTGTAGATTACAACTCACTGCACTGAAGACCCAAATCTTCACAACCGATAAGTAACAAACATCAGGATAATAGAGGAAATATTGAAATTGTCAAGACTTTCATCTGTCTTGGATCCAAAATCTATGCTCATGGAAGCAACAGTCAAGAGATTGAAAGGTAAATGTACTGCACAAGACCACTTTAGAGGATAGAAAAGCAAGGGTGTTACTTCAAGGCAGTGGTTCTCAACCTGTGAGTTGCGACTCCTTTGGGCATCGAAGGACCCTTTCACAGGGGTCGCCTAAGACCATCAGAAAGCACATATTTCTGATGGTCTTAGGAACCAAGATACTGCTTCTCTATCCGACTTCAGGGGGTTCTGCCCACATGCAGATGTGCTGATCTGGAGAAAGAAGCTATTTCAACCTTTGCACTGACAATGGCTTTTTTACTCATACTATGGCAAAATGTAGCAATGTAGTTTACTGTTGTTAGATTAAGACTGTTACCCATGTTCATCATGCTTCAAGACAAAATTTCAATTATTTGTCATTAGAAATAATAAAAAAATCTTACCATAGTGAATGAGGTTGTGCGGTGGGGGGGGGGGGGTGCAGAGTGGAGACCCAAAGCCCATTTTTAGGCCACTAGAAATCCTCTTGCAGAGGGGTCTAGGATAGGAGGCGAGCTAGTCAAAGTGCAATGTAGCACTGATAAAAAATATAGCATTCTTCTAGTTCCTAAATGCTCCTACGCCCCTCCCCCCAATGTCATGATCCTAATTCTACCTTGCAAGTCTGGCTAGAGCAGAGGATGTACACTGGTACAGATAGGACCTGCAAACACAGGGAATCCAGGGTGGAAGATAACTTCAGGAGCAGCGGTATCAGTGGTGATACTGGGAGGGTAGAGGGAGAGTGGATTGGAAGAAGGAAACCAATTACAAGGATCTATAGGTGACTCCCATCCCTCGGAGACGGACAACAGAATAGTGAGTAATAGAGATGTCAGACAGGGCAAGATGTGACAAAATAATAATTTATAAATTCTCAAGGGCTCATGAGGGAGGGGAGAGGGGAAGGGAGGAGAAAAATGAAGACCTGATGCCAAGGGCTTAAGTGGAGAGCAAATGTGTTGAGAATGATGTGGGCAATGAATGTACAGATGTGCTTTACACAATTGATATATGCATGGATTGTGATGAGTTGTATGAGTCCCTAATAAAACGATTAAAACAACAACAAAAGAGGAACAAACAAACAATAAAAGATGAGAATGTCCTAGCATTGATTGTCGAAACGATTGTACAACTCTTCTTAAAATGATTGAGCTATTGAATTGTATTATATGTGAATTATGTGCCAATAAATTTGTTTAGAAAACAAAAAAGAAGTAAATATTTCATAATATAGAATTACAGATTGTTTTGCGACTAATCACTATGCTTTAATTATGTTCAATTTGTAACAGTGAAAATACATTCTGCATATCAGATATTTATATGAAGATTCATAACAGTAGCAAACTTACATTTATGAATTAGCACCGAAAATAATTTTATGGTTGGGGGTCAGTCACCACAGCATGAGGAACTGTATAAAAGGTTCACAGCATAAGGAAAGTTAAAAACCATTGCTTTAAGGACTAAAGTTTGTCTGAACCAATCCAAAGCATTTTTAATTGCTTCTTTGCATGTGAAAGTTGGAAATCGAATAAGAAAGACTAAAGATTTGATGCATTTGCGTACTGTTGGTGGATGAGATTATTGAAAGTACCGAGGCTTGCTAACAGGACAAATTTGTCTCAAAAGAAGTAAGACCAGTGTTCCTTAGTGGCAAGGACAACAAGTGAGATAGTTAAGGTTTATTGTGCCAACCTGCCCGATAAACACGTGGGATTAATTGAAGGGCAGAGAGATAATTGACTTGTTATGCCTCGCCTTTCTGGTTCTCTGGTCTCTTGCTCTCTGATGGTCGGACCAGTCAGGCTGCCTTAGCCAATTCTCTGCCTCAGCAGGCAAGGCTCACTTCCTGTGGGACATCCCTGAGGAGGAGCCACATAGACTTACCCTGATGCAGCCCTGGGTGCTGGAGCAGCCACGTGGGGACCCCTGCCAGCGCTGAGATGCTTACACTACCACTGAATTCAAAGACTGTCTACCCACTAGCCTGTGATCCTCTTGCATTCAGTGTCATCGTGTGTGCTTCGTGAGTTTGAGGAGGACTTTGTAGATCGGTGTCAGAAATATGGGCTAAATCAGACTTATAGGCTTTGGATGTTTTATGAATGTACACTTACCCTTTATAGAAAACACTCTCTTACACTTATATAAATTTCTGTGGATTTCTTTCTCTAGTCTACCCAGACTAACACAGCAAGACTTCATCTGAAAGACGTTGGACGTGTTGTCGGGAGAAACCAGCCCCTGGAGAAGGACATGCGATACTTGGTAAAATATCTTGGCAATGAAAAAGATTAAGCCTTTCAACAAGATGGATTGACACAGTTGCTGCAACAATGGGTTCAAGTACAGGAACAATCTTGTCGATGGCACAGGCTGGGGAAAGGTTGCCTTCTGTTGTACAAGGGGTCCCTAAAAGTAGGGACTGGAGGTCACCTAACAAGAGCAATATTCTATTTAATTGTTTGTAGCTGTGCAAAGCTGTTTCTGTTGCGTTGCTAAGTTTTTAGGAGAATTACAAATCTCTTCTTTTCATCCACTCGTATTGATTCACTGAGATACCCAGCACTTACTTGATTTAACTTCTCCAAACTGCCCAAAGCACCATATAATTATCATTTATGTTAATCTTTGCACCAGTCTGGTTTTATTTCTTTCTGAATATCCTACTTAAAAAGGCCTCGCACTTGTTTGATTTTGCCTTTTATAAATTTAATTTATGAGCACACAGTTAAAGTGTAATTTATTTCATGATTTCATTTCCCAAGAGTTCAAGATAGGGCCTGTCTTGAAAGATAGAGACTTGTCTACCACAGTAACTGTAGTGATGTCTCCCAGGCAGGGTAACGCTCCAGTGTATTCTAATACAGGCTCCATTTATAACCCTTTAACGCTCTCTCTTGCCTTAAAAGTATGCTTAGAAATCATATTTGTAATATTTTTAATAGTATAGTTAAAATATGTATTTTTATCTTGTAAGATCCTTACTTTTATAATTTATAAGGACACATATATAATACTAAGATCCTAAAAAATAAAATACTAAGATCTTATTCAGCTCATATTGCTTATGCTAGATAAATAATTTGTAGACATACCAATAATAAAAACAAAATTATTTTCACCTTGAATTTTCCTTTTTTTGAAAATTTCTCCATCTTCTCTTGCAATTAGCATAATAAATGACTACATTCAAGTTATTAATTATGGTATATATATAAAAATAGTTCCTACTGTATCAGGGAATTTTTAGCAATTAGCATATTTATTGCAATGCTTATTAAATTTCATTTTAAATTTATGCATATTGTAAAAATATGAAATATATTTGTTAAACATTGAATTCATTATTTATTTTTTATAAAAGGGTAAAGGTTTCCATATGGACTACACATGACTCCTAGGGTGACTAATTTAGTTTATTTTAAATTTAATTTCCTCCCTATAAAATAGTATACTGTTCAAATGTATTTCAGGTACAATATTCAATACACCTATAGATTATTTATCAGATTAACATTGCCACCTGAAAACTTAATTCCACTTTTTTGTCAGATATTTTTCTGTGATTCATATTATTATCATTTTCAAAGTATGGAGTAAGGTAATTATTATTTTTTTAATGGAAAGGCATTGGTCCAATAAAAAGAGATGGATGGCTTATGGCACACAGCTATATGGTGATTCGAGCAGAAATAATTTACTATCTTCTCTCTCTACTTTTTATCTGATTTATCTTCATGTATTAGAAATAAATTTCTATAAATGTACTTAAAAGTGTGGACTGTGATATATGTGTAATCCGTAGGTCTTGTTCTGTACTCAACTAAGCTTATGATTCAGTTCACTAAGATCTCTTGTGTTTAGTCTCCCAGAAGGGATGCAAATGAAAAGAGAAAGAAAGTGATAACCAGGACCAGTAACTGATATTCTGTTTGATGGCTATGTCTATTCTTATGTGTTTGACTAGGAAGAAAATGGAGTCATTAAACTGCTAGATAACATGATATAAATAATAAAATCCATATTTGTACATGGAATTAAATAGATAACCTTTATAAATAAGAATAATGCTTGAAGACTGCACTCAACTAATGCACCCAGCTCAAATTGGCTCTGCGGAAAATTAATAAAAGTTAAAAAATTACACTCACACTTTTTCTTATTAAACCTGATATATTTATTTCTTCATGTTAAAATAAAATTCCAAACATATTAATACCTCTTTAAAACACCAGTCTGGGGAAAACAATTGGAGGATGAACAATTTCCTATTGCAAAAGGAGTGAGTATTGGCCTAGATCAGAGAAGAAATCAGGAAGTTTCTAGAAACCAATGAGAATGAAAATACAACGTACCAAAACCTGTGGGATACAGCAAAGGACTTAATCGGAGGAAGGCTTATAGCAATAAATGCACACATTAAAATAGAAGACAGACTCATGGATGATATGCTGAGACAAAATGTACACCAATTAGAGCAGAGTCCACAGAACAACCCTACTAATAGCAAGATGATAGATATAATAAAAATCAGAGCAGAGATACGGAGAGGGAAAACAAGAAAACTATGGGAAAAAATGCTGCTAAAAGTTGGTTCTTGGAAAGAATTAACAGAATTGATAGACCTCTGGGAAACCTAACCAAAGAAAGGAAGGAACAAATGACATGTGCAAGGATGAGGGATGAAACAGGGGACATTACAACGGACCCAAATGGAATCAAAAGGATAGTACCACAGTACTATTAAGGTCTATATTCTAAAGATTTCAACAATTTGGAAACATGGACAAATATTTGGAAACAGAATCCCTCCCTAGACTATCCCAAACGGATGTCAACAATGTCAACAGACCCATAGAAAGGAAGAAATAGAAAAGGTAATCAAAGGATTACCAACAAAAAAATCCCCTGGGCCAGATGGCTTCACAGGAGAATTCCACCAAGCATTCACTGAAGAACTGACACCAATCCTATACAAACTCTTTCAGAACATAGAAAAAGACAGAAAACTCCCAAACTCTTTCTATGAAGCTAGTATAACTTTGATATCTAAAGTGGGCAAAGATTCCACGAGAGTTGAGAGCTATAGACCAATATCCCTAATGAGCATCAATGCAAGAATCCTTAACAAATACTGGTCAATAGAATACAAAAGGATATTAAAAAAATAATTCACCATGACCAAGTGGGATTCATACCAGGATGCAGGGATGGTTCAATATACGAAAGAAAAAGTGCATTATTCACCGCATTAGCAGAAAAATGATAAGAACCACATGATAATATCAATAGACACGAAAAAGGCATTCAACAACATCCAACACTGCATTCCTGTTTAAAACACTTACGAAGATAGGAATAGAAGGAAAATTCCTCAATATTATACAAGCCATCTATGAAAAACCAACAGCTACTGTGGTAGTTAGTGGAGAAAAGACGAAAACAATTCCACTGAAAAAAGGGACCAGACAAGGATGACCCCTGTCCCCACTCCTGTTTAACATTGTATTGGAGGTCCTAGCTAACAACATAAGACAAAGGAAAGATATTAGAGGTATTTAACTGGGTAAGGAAGAGGCAAAATTATCATTATTCGCAGATGATATGATTCTAGATATTGAAGATCCCTGAAAATCCACAAGCGGAGTGTTGGAAGCAATAGAGGAATAAGTCAGAGTAGCAGGTTACAAAATCAGCAAACAGAAGTCTATTGGACTGTTCTACACATCAGACAAGACCACAGAAGAGACGATTAAAAAGGTAGTACCCTTTACAATTGCCAAGCACAAATTGAAATACCTAGGGACATACCTGACTAAAAAACTGAAAAATTTGTATGAGGAAAATTATAAAACACTACTTCAAGAAACCAAGAGTGAACTCAACAAATGGAAGAATATATCGTGCTCATGGATTCGTAGACTGAATATAGTAAATTCTGTCCAAGAAACTATATAAGTTCAATGCTATCCCAATACAAATACCATCATCCTTCTTCAAATAATTGGAAAAACAGATTACCAACTACATATGGAGAGGGAAGAAGCCCAGAATTAGCAGAGAACTCCTCCAGAAGAAGGACAAAGTGGGAGGGCTTGCTCTAACTTATTTTAGCACGTACTATACGGCCACAGTAGTCAAAACAGTGCGGTACTGGCATAATTAAAGATATTTAGACCAATGGAAAAGAGCTGAAGACCCATAAATAAAAACATCAGCATACAGACACCCGATCTTTGATACGGACCCAAAAATATTAAATGGGAAACAGACGCCATCTTCAATAAATGGTGCTGGAAAAAAATGGATATCTACCTGCAGAAAAATGAAACAAGACCCTTACCTCACTCCAAGCACAGGAATAAACTCAAGGTGGATCACAGACGTTGAGATCAAACCCCAAACAATTAGGGCCATCAATGAGGGAATTGGGACAAACCTGAGAACCTTGGCACAGGGATTACATAGGCTATCAGAAATAGGGAAGGATACAAATACAGAGGAGTCACAAATAGACAAGTGGGATATACTGAAATTAAGGCACCTGTGTACAACGAAAGACTTCACCAAGAGAGTAATAAGAGAGTCCACCAACTGGGAAAGCATCTTTAGCAATGGCACATTAGACAATGGCCTTATTACTAAAATCTACAATAATTTGCAAACTTTCAATAGAGAAAAACTAATTGCCCACTGAGGAGGTGGGCAAAGAACCTTAACAGAAGTTTCATAGAGTCTGAAATCCGAATGGCCAATAAACATATGAGAAAATGTTCCCGATCATTAGCCATAAGAGAAATGCAAATCAAAACAACTATGAGATACCACCTAACACCTTCAAAGATAGCCCAATTCAAAAAACCAGAAAGCAACAAGTGTTGGAGGGGCTGTGGTGAGATAAGAATTCTCATCCACTGCTGGTGGACCTGTAGGTATGTACAGTCACTATGGAAATTGATTTGGCGATTTCTAAAACAGATGGAAATTGAGTTACCATACGACCCAGTAATCACTCTACTGGGCACATACCCAGAAGAGGCAAGAAACAGACCACGACCAGAAATCTGTGCTTCAGTGTTCATTGCAGCACACTTCACAATCGCAAGGAGTTGGAAACAACCCAAATTTCCAGCAATAGGCGAGTGGATTAAAAAACTGTGATGCATACATTCAATGGAGTACTATGCATCGCTAAAAAAGCAGTGATGAATGCATATCTATGTATGGGAAGAACTGGAGGAAATTATGCTAAGTGAAGTAAGCCAAGCACAAAGGACAAATATAACATGAGTCCATTGAATGAATATATTATATATATATATATATATATATATATATATATATATATATATATACAGAAAGGTAAGTGCAAAAGGGGCACAGAGAAAAGGTGCTGTATACAGACACTCCAGGGGTGAAGTCCAGGTAGCACGGCAGGGGCCAGACCAAATCCAGGGGTACATATGGTAGCCAACTAAAACGGGGGTGGAGGGAGGAGGGAGAAAGAAAAAAAAGAAGTGCGATGGAGGAATAGGGCACTGACCCATCCTAGGGGAAGTTATTGTTTGTGTCTCCACAGAGAAAGAGGGATTAGATATAAAGCCAGTGCCAGATGAATGCAGAGTGTCGGCAAGGAGTGGGGAGCCAGTGGAGGGGCCTGAGGGCTCGGCCCCCATGCTAGCTATATGGACAACTGCCCCTGACCCCAGAAGAATTTACTTGAGAGGAAAGCCCTGAAGTTGCAGCTTGGGAAGAGGGTCATGTTTGATCAGAGCAAATGGGAGCAAAGAAGGGAGAGGAAGAGAGAGTGGAGCACAACCTGGCCCATCAGGCCTGGAGGAGGATATCCCCACTCTGAACAGCCAATGGACAGAGTAGACAATATGGCTGATCCCACTATGAGACGCACTGCCCCTTGATGGCCCAGGGCCCTGAGGGGCACAACACTGGAGACTCAGGGCTAGGACTGGCCCAGACTGACCCTTTGACACTGAGGCAAACGACTACAAGTGTGTGGCAGAGCAACGGTGGGAGCAGAGCAGTGAGCCCCTGAGGGAGTACAAAGGACAGACTCTGGGGCCAAAGTATGGTACCCCACTGGACCTGACTGAAGGACATGCCTAGAGATCAAAAATCAGACCTTGATCTAATTACAGGTTTTTCTTTCTTTTTAATTTTTAAATTTTTAATTGACTTATTCCTTTATGGGTAATTGGTTTCCTTTTTTGTTGTCATATCTGTGTTCTCACTCATTGCCTATCTTGCTATGACTTGATTTTTGGTGCACATTTTTATCTATACAGACCTATCTAGATAAGATAGACTGGATGAATAGTCTGGCAGAGAAAAAACGGGACCAATGGTTCCGGGGGGACACGGGAAAGGTGGGGCAGGAGGCAAGGTGGTGGTGCTGACAAACCCAGGGACAGGGGAGCAATAAGTGATCCAAAATCAGTAGCAAGGAGGGTATGAGTGGCCTGGTAGGTGTTCAGCAAGGGCAAGATAACTGAGAGAAATTACTGAAACCCAAATGAAAGTTGAGCATGATAGTGGGACAAGAGGAAAGTAAAAGGAAATAGAGGAAAGAACAAGATGACAAAGGGTATTTATAGAGGTCTAAACACTGAAATGTACATATGTAAATATATTTATATGAGTGTAGGGAAACAGATTATGTGCATATATTTATAAGTTTAGTACTAAGGTGGTAGATGGACATTGGGCCCCCACTCAAGCGCTTACTCAATGCAAGAACACTTTGTTCTATTAAATTGGCATTCCAGGATGCACACCTTCCCAACACGTTTGCTGAAGAAAAATGTGTGCATAAGCAAATGTGGTGAAAAAAGCTGATGGTGCTCGGCTATCAAAAGATATAGCATTTGGGGTCTTAAAGGCTTGAAGATAAGCAAGTCGCCATCTAGCTGAGAAGCATCAAAGCCCACATTGAAGAAGCACACCAGCTTGGCTGACCATGAGGTATAGAAGGGACCAGTTATCAGACCTCAAAGAACTAAAAACCATATCAGTGGGTGCCCACCTTCCTAATACAATCACTGACGACAAACGTGTGCATAAGCAAATGTGGTGAAGAAAGCTAATGATGCCTGGCCATCAAAAGATATAGCGCCTGGGGTCTTAAAGGCTTGAAGATAAACAAGCGGCCATCTAGCTGAGAAGCATCCAAGCCCACATGGAAGAAACACACCAGCCTGTGTGAGCACAGCTGTCAAAGGGATCAAGTATCAAGGGGAAAAAGAGCATATTATTGAAAATGTGGGTGAGTGAAGAGTGGAGACTCAAAACCCATTGGTAGCCAGTCAGGGTGCAGGCTAGCAATGAAACATACAACTTTCCTCTAGTTCTAAAATGCTTCCTCCCCCACTATCATGATCCCAATTCTACCTTACAAATCTGGCTAGACCAGAGGATGTACATAGGTACAGATAGCAACTAGAAGCACAGGGAATCCAGGACAGATGACTCCTCTAGGACCAGTGGTGAGAGTGGTGATGCCTGGAGGGTGGAGAAATGTAGGGCAGAAAGGGGGAATTGATTACAAGAATGTACGTATAGCCTCCTCCCTGGGGGAAGGACAGCAGAGAAGAAGGCAGGGGGAGACGTCGGACAGTGTAACATAGGAAATATAATAATTAATGAATGATGAAGGGTTCATGAGATAGGGAGGAGTGGGGAGGAAGGGGGGAAATGCACAGCAGATGCTAAGGGCTCAAGTAGAAGGCAAATGTTTTGATAATGATGGTGGCAACAAATGTACATATGCTCTTGACACAATGGATGCATGTATAGATTGTGATAAGAATTGTATGAGCCCCAATAAAATGATTACAAAATAAATTTCAAAAAAACTAACCCAGTCCCCCTCATGAAGAGATCACTGAAGATATGGGTGCTTTAGCAAAGTGTTAAGCAAATGGCAACATCAAAGAAGCACAAAAGCCTGTTTGATCCAAGGACTGTAAAAAGGAAACTCCAAATCAGAAAGAAGCAATGGCATCAGCATTTAAACTGCAAACACCAGGCAGACAGGAAGCGATGGATGACAATGGAAGTCCCAAATCCATTTGCTGAGTCCATACATGTATTAAGTCTGCAGCGAATCCCATCTGACGATAGCCCAAGGATGTGAATGGTTTTTCTATCAGCTAGAGATCAATATAAAGTCAATTATCACATATGTAGTTAGATTATAATGTAGTACCTTTTCATTTGATCTTCCTTTTTTCAGTTTTTAGTATTTTCTACTATCTTTTTGACTGAGGTTTTTCTATATTTGGTCTCATCATTGTTGTGGGCTCTTGTTTGGTTGTCTGCTTGTTTCCTGTTTGTGTTTTTTTCTGAAATTTATGATAATGACGATTGTACAAATCTTAATCTGAGTAAAAGATTGCATTGCATGATGTTTGAAATACAGGTCAATAAAGCTCTTTTTAAAGGTTATGTCAAATATGGTCATTAAACCATTTCCAATACCAAACCAAATTTTACTGACATCAATTGTAGTTTTATAGCAATTTTTCAAGTGGTAGGGCGTGATGTATCAACATATACTTAAAGGTGCACCCTTTTCTGTTATGTCTCTATATTCTCCATCATCACCACTCATCTGGCAATTTGTTGTGCTGTGGTAACTTGAATGTTGCTGTAATGCTGAAAGCAGTTACCAGTGTTTTGAATACTGATGAGGTTAATCAAGGTTCCCTCATGTTAGAGCTTCTAACCTAATACAGACTAGAAAAAAAACAAAGGGGAGGGCTTCAGAGGGACTAAACACTGACAAAGCTTTGAGTAGAAGCACAGGCGAGTATTGTCCAATATTGGTTAAATATGCCTCAAAATATGCCGTGGATGAGCTGCCTTTTCAAAGCAAGGTCAATCTTAATGACAAGGATGAAACAAAGTTTTTAGGACCATCATTTGCTGTGAGGGCGCCACACAAAATGAGAAGAAAGAGATGCAAACATCAATTAAGACCTCCAGTGAAATGGGTTTACATAGTGGCTGCAACAATGGTCACAAACATAAGAAAAAAGGGAGGCTGAAGTAGAACTGGGTAGCCTTCAGTTCTGTTGAACATCATCATGTCTCTAGGAGTCCAAACTGATGCCGTGGGACCGAACAACGACGCGCTCCATCATTTCTTGTCTGCAGATATCACACAAATAAGCTTGCCAACCCGAGTCATCATGTAAAATGGGCAGTGAAAATTTATGTTGACTATATGTAATTTGAATGAATGTAATCAATCAGAGGGAAATATGGATTGTCGGGAAGAAGATACAACATGGCCAAGTGAAATCAAATCCCAAACCCAGTACTGTAAGGTGAATTCAGACATAGGGGGAACTATGTATGGTTTCCAAAACTGTAAATGTTTGAAAGAGCAGATATCTTTGCCTTTCTCTCTTAGAGAGACTTGTGAGTGTGAAACACTGACCTGACTATGACTGACCCGCTCAATGCTTCACCCCTACAAAGGGAGACAGGAAGTATCTGATTTTGACAGAAGTGGGCAGTTCCATGTACAATTATCATTGTCAAAAAGATAAAACCTAAATAGAATTGGATCTTTTGATCCAAAATTGATCAATTTTTAGTAAATAAAGAAAACTATAAAATTAGAATATGGGTCTACAGTAACAAAACTCAGACTCTGGAAAAGTTACAGGATAAGGGATTTTCATATTTTAACAAATGACTTTCAATGGTAAAACAGAATACTGGGGCAATAAACAGAGAAAATAAAATGTTAAAACATATCCACTATTACGGTGGATGGACATTTTCTGAATTTTGATTTAAATAAATGAAACTTTCAATATTTATTAACCTTATGTAGGAAATAATATACTAACTACATACTTCATGATATTAGGAGTTATTATTATCATTATTAGATATTATAGTGGCATAGTAACCTTCCATTTACAGAGCAGAATAAATAAAATCTGGTCATTGCTTTAAAATAATTTAGCTGGGTGGACATTGGCTAGGAGTTGATAAATGGTGAACATAGACGATGTTTTCATGGGATCCATCAATGATACTCTCAGTATTTGAATTATGTATGAAATTTTCCGTGATATATTTAGGAAAAAAATAAATAATTGGAAATAGGGAACTGAACCCTTGAAAGCATTTTAAACTTCTCAAATCAAATTACTTGGAGGGTAACTATACTGGGAAAATGTAAATGCAGATATTAGACTATAGAGTATATATCTAGATGTGAATCTTTATTTCAAAAGCACTTTAGACGTGATTACTCATAAAATCCAAAGGGTGGGACAAGGACAGATAAGCATAGATTTTGTCTCAGGAGCCAAGAACAAAATAACACAATCCTCACTTTTTATGCCTTTGCAAATGAGTCACCAGAATCAAGTTGTGAGAGAGGCACTTTAGTTTGATACCTTCTGTGCTTTGGGGATAATTTTTGCTGGGTTAAAATCGCTGCTGCTAGAAAACTCAGTGTCAACCGTGAAGTTATTTTGACCCTCGGGGCAAAGGTGAGATGAGAGGGTCAGGCTGAGACATGAAGACAATAAGGGAAGGGTGCAAGGATAGGAGCAAAATGTCAGATAAAACTTTCTCTTTTCTTAATGAGCTGGATTTTCTTCCTTGTACCCAGGAAGGGTTGTTATGCTTTGTCTCAGGAGAGGAGGAGAGAAGTGCCTTTTGCTGCCCCTGCTTGTGTTCTGATCATCCGTGTTAACAGAGTAGCCCTGCTCCCCTTCAGCAGCGGCAGGGAGATTGAGAGTAGTCTCAGATAGGCCCAATTACAGTTGATGGAGCCTGGCCCCCGAGAGAGTGAAAGATCAGCACTTTCTCTTCACAGACACCTGCACCCACAAAAGAACGATTCCTTGCAAGACTGTATTCTTGCAAGGGGTTTATTGTTTTATTTTAGCTACGGTTCCAGATCTACCACTTTCCCTTCCTGAGGTTGAGACCCTTCATTTACCCCAAAAAAAAAAAAGGCACTTGAAAGAGACTTTAGCATTTTCCTTGAATTCTATCAGTCTTCAATGTAAATCTATCAGATTTACGTTGTCAGATTATCTCTGATAAGAATGGATTCCTTTCTTCCTAACACCCCTCTAAATTGCATTACTGTTAGGTGGAGGCACCCCAACTCTCTGAGTGGGAAGAATAGAATACCGCGGACTGAACCCTAAGAAAATTATTGTGCTGAAATTGCTTTCTTGCTTGCTTGCTTTTTTTCTATTGTGCTTTCTATGACTATGATACCTCTTGGAGAAAATGAGATGGTTTCTTTCATAGGGTGAAAGACTACAATAAATCATCCTATTTTGTGACTACATAAATAATCATACTCCACGCTGAATAGTCCTAGTTGACTAATCAGGCTAGGATCCCCTGAAGGGTGAACTGGTCAGCTAGTCAGAAGATTGGAGCTTTGAAATCACAAAGAAGTGCCTGAAAAGAAAAGTCTGGTCATCCTACTCCTGAAAAATCAGCTACTGGGAGCGGGAACAAAAACCTGCCCACTCTAATACACATGTGGTCCCGTGAATCAGACATACCTAATTCAAAAGCAACTAGATTGGAATCTTTCTTAAATTTATCATTATATGCACAGAAGTATCTACTTTCATGCCAATCAAATGATAAGATTCCTCTGTTAAGTACATTTCTGTTTCCCCAGTTACTAGAGGATAAGTTTTCCTCACTTGAAGCCCTTTGTGTACTTTTCTTTTATAGAAATGCTCACAAATCATAATGCCTTTTGATGTAATGTATGTCACTTAATGGAGTACACACGCTGTCTCGTCATTTAATTTCTCCCATGCTCTTCCAGGTATGGGGCCCCTCATCATTCTCTTAGAGAAGTAAAGGGGAGCAGAAAGCCAAGTATTTCTGGGCACCTATGTCTTAGAGCCTTGTGCTTTTGAATTTCCCAAGTACCTGAAGAGTCAGTTCCTTCGTAGGAGGAATTCCAAAGTCCTGCACAGAAAGATTGCACAGGAATGTCAGAGCAGAGCACTTACATGAGGGCTTTGCTTGTTGTGACTAGATTCCCTGTTTTACAGGAATACTGCATTGAGGAGCAGGCTTATACCACTGAAGTTTGTGTTTCCTTCGGCCCTGTTTAGTGTCAGCTCCTGTTTTATCACATGATTACAACACTGTTCTTCAAAATCAAACTTTTGTGAAATAAGGGAAGCTTCCCAGGAACTTCAGTTCCCACATATGAGAGTAAGTCCAAGAGTATTTCCACAAAATCATAGAAAACTTTATTAAAGAAAAATTTGTTTTTTTCCAGTTATAGACTATTATGTTTAAATAATGTTGACACATATTGAATTGCATGCATTTCAGTTTTATCCTGTTAGGTACAGATATTGTTTCCTATTGTTTTGTTTTAAAATTATATGTGACTAAAAGAAAGAAAAGAAAAAGCTCTAAATGTGAATCCAAAGTTTTTGATTTGGTAGCATTTCCATCTCTCTGAACCTGTCCTAACTAAATTTCTCTATACCCTTGGACTGACATCAAGTTAAATGAGAGTTCTGCCATCCTCAAGGTATTCACATAATGTTATTTTGAAATATTCCTTGAACTTGGTAGCTAAAAGAACCTCTGAAGACCAAGGTCAGGCTGTAAGGTGTATGGAGTAAGGTTTCCCAGTAGAATTTCCCTAGAACAGCCCTTTCTACCCTAGGGGAATGAGCAGTTGCAAAGTCATGATGGGAAGAAGAAAAAAAATGGCAAAACTTCCCCGACCTTCTAAAAAATGCACTTTTGATTTTTTTAAATAATATTTTCATAATAAACACCAATACTTGTGCTACATTCCTCCAGAAAATCTATCAAGATTATCCCTTTGGAGCTGCTCCACCTCGCAGTCAGAAGGAGAAGCACAGATCATACCTTGTTGGACAGGTTTGTCCAAGGCACTTTTATTTAGAGCCTTCCAACAAGACTCAGAGAAGTGCCTTGCAGAAAGGATTTGTCTATAGCCATACACTGATCTCTGAAACATATTGATGCTTATTTTTTGGAATAAACCTGTGTATATAGGAACAAGGACCCTCGTAGCAATACTTGTGATTTAACCTCTTATGTGTTCTTGTCTTGTAATTCTGAACTCTTGTTCAGGGGTCAGGTTAATAGCCTGTATTCTGGCCGATCATAGTGAATTTCTCCTTAAGATATTCTGCTGACCCTGAAAATATGCAAGGTTTATCCTGCCAGCTCTAGCAAGTTTCTTGAGATTTCTTTTCCAGGGAGAAGAGAACATCTAGCCCCATTCTTTCCCCCAAGTGTTCCGGGTTTCTCTGAGCTCAGATTAGGAAAACCACAGGTGAAAGAAAGACTACATAAACTGAAGATACATTTGCATTCTTTCCCCATGTAACAGGGTGTCTATTGACTTTGATACATATTTACAAGAGGATGTGTTAGTGTGCTTGTTTCTGGTCTGTTTGTCTTTTCCTATCCCAGTTATGAGCATCTGCTAGAGTGTGGGTGGATTGATAAAGTGCTTTTGGAGCTTGTAAATTATTTTATCTTGTAGCTATAATTACAATACTCATATTTTTATGAGTCAGAATCAACTCAATGGCAGTGTTTGTCTTAGAATTCATTGTTATGACTATTTGATGGCTTCAAGTTTTCTACCACCGCATGTCCTTATTCTTGTTCACTAGGGCAAGGCCCAGACAAATGGTGTGTTTGCAAAATGAATCGATGGAAACCATAAGATTCTCAAAGAACTCCACAAATCATGGTCTGGGTGTCAAAAGGTGAGGAAGAACTGGAGAGGAGAAGGAGGAGGATGCAGTGAGGTACTCTCAGGAGAGCAGGGCTGGATGAGCATGGGGGGAGAAAATAAGTGTAGAGATACTGGATGACCAGAAAAACAGCAATATTGTGGTATTTGAACTTTCTTCTTAGTCTAATGTGAAGATGTACATAACAAGAAGCAGAGAATTGTGTTTTAGAAAGATCACTGGCTTCAGTATAGGGAATGGATCAGAAAGGACCAAACATAAGTGTCCTTTAGTAACTTAGACAAGAAATGACAAAAAAAAACTGAAATAAGGAAATAACAGAAGAGGAACAAAGAAATCAACAACAATGAGACTGTGTAACTATGAAGATTTGGTAATTTACTATAGTCAAATTTGAAGAAAAAAGAGACGCCAAAGTTCACATCTAGCTTTATGCTTGCACAACTATAAAGATGAAAATTCCCTTCATTGTAAGAAAAAAAGAAAGAAAGAAACGTAGGGGAAGAAAGTTGAAAGTGAAAAAGAAAAAAAATTAACTCACTTCTCTACATTAATTTTTATTGTATCAGCATAGGATCCTGTGTATATGAAGTTCTGGAAGAACTACCAGCAAGGAAACATTGGTTTGAAGAAGTTTACCACATAGAGCAGGGATAGTAGAAGGTCGGATCTTGTGTTTCTACTCTCAAATACTTTAGCATGTTCTTAGAGCAGTGAGTTAAAAAAATAATTTCAGGCAATATTGTTTCACAATGGAAAAATGTGATAACTGATCACTGAGAATTAGCATGCATGTAGAGGGAAAAGGGAATGGAATTAGATTTGTAGTATCAGTTTACCCAGATCTGGCTGTTAATTGATGGCACAATCTAAATGGGATTATATAGAACATGCATATATAATTAAAATGAAAAGGAATTGGGAGAGAAACCTTAATTATGTCATCACTTTAGAAATCTAAAGAGCAATGTTGGTTTATGACGTGCTATGATATGGCTTACGAATGACTTTTATGATAGGTTTGTCATGGCTACATGCAGAGTCAGGTTGGAACAGGCTAAACACAAGTTTTTAAAAATATATATTTTTGCAAAGTTTTCGTTGTTTTACCAGCCACATCCCAGCATAACCATTCTGAGACCATCAGATCTTTAATCTGGAGCAGCACTGCCCCATAAAAATATAAATTACAAAACAAACAGCAGATGAAATTTTGAATTTAAATTTTTGCCTTAAAAGTAAAACATTGTAAAGTATGCTTTCACATTTTATTTAATTCTGTTTCATTATAGCAGGTAATTAATATTACAGTTATATTGTGGTGCTTTATATCCTTTTCTGTACTATCTTTGAAATTGAGTATGGCTAACTGAAGACTGGGGAGAGAATGTATGCAGCCAAATTCTCTATGCTCATAATTAAGAGTCTAGAAGGCTGACTGGTAGAGAAAGGCCTTTATATTTGTGAGTTAGAGAATACTCCAAGTCCCATTCTCCATACTGAAAATCATCCCCGCATTAGTGCTACCTTAAAGATGCCTGCTACAAGCACGTGGCTGCTCACTATGTGCTGAAGGCTGTCTAAGAACAAACATGTCCTCATGTTCTCCTCCCATAAAGGATAGTTGACTCCCCTCTGCCTGCCTGTTGGGTTACTCCCTCATTGAGCTCAGGGACAGCTAGGTTAAGGCACTGCCCACCTTAACTTAATCTGTTACGTGTGTGATTGACAGGATCTGCATGCCCCAAGACTATGTAAGTCTGTTGGAGAATACATTCACTCTGTTTCTTGTTCCTGACTTCTAGGAAAGCGAGACCTTGAATGCTTTGTCTATTTGTTTTCCTGCAAATGCACATCTATTCCTTTCCGTTGTGAGGCTGGATTCACAACTGAGTGTACGGCATATCTCAATTCATACTAAGCACGTTTTAAATACCCAATAATCAAATATGACTATGGCTGCTGTATTAGACTGCAAAAATATAACTATTTGAGAAATTAAAGACTCTCCAGCAAAGGGTGCATTAATTCTGCATGACCTTGCTCATTAGTCTCTGTAACTCTGCTGCTACCTTGCTTCCTTCTCAAGGTGTCCTCATATATGTCAGTCCCAGGTGCTGACTCAGTAGCCTGGTTATATTTGGTTTCTCACTACAGGCACTTATTCCCAGCAAACCTTGCGAATAATTTCAGCCACATTATTGGCTACCCTAGTTGCTTGAAATGGGCTACTACCTGTCTACCTTTTCTGGATCCATCACTACTACATCTCTTCACCATATATGGAAAAACTACTGCTTGCGAGGCCCTCAGACACATTGGTGGTTCTCTAGGTCCACTATCCCCACAGAGTGTGGGGGAGGGAGGCAAGAGTAAGAGGGAGAGTATAATGATTTAATAAGCATAGTATCGCTGTAAATGTCATGAGGTAAAATGAGAGAATAGAAAAGGGAAATCTTACTTGTTCTCTGGGATTAACTAATGTTTCCCAGAGCAGAAGGCCTTTGAGTTAATCCAAGGGTTAAGTAGGGTTTATGTCTTGCTTATTTTCTGAACCCATTGATTAATCGATTAAAGTGAAATTTGGCTGCACACAACTAAGAACTCAAATTAAATGTGACTTAAACAAATGAATCTTTGTTTCAAACAAGTGAATAAACCTTGGAAGATCATTCTTATGCTGATACGGTATCCCAATAGTCACTAGTGGCTGGGACCTCCATGTCATTTTCAGTGCTTGACTGTGACCCTCACTCTCTCTGTGTTGTACGGATGCTGAGAACCCTACTACATCACCAGTGCTTCAGGAGAAGGCTGAATGTGAACATGGATGCAAATCCTTACTGAAACATTTGGGCTATGTTTTAGTCTGGGTACTTTAGATAAGCAAATCCACAGAAACTCATGTATAAGAGAGAGTTTTATATAAAGGTTAAGTGAACATCAATAAAACATCTCAACCCAGTGCTGCCCAAGCACACAAGCCCAATATTAATCCATATGACATATACCAATCCAAAAAGTCCTCCTTCATCTCGCAAAACACATACTATGATGCCAACTGCAGGAGGAAAGCTGAATTATTAAACATCTCAGTGCTGGCAGGCGTCTCCACATGGCTGCTCCAGCACCCAGGGCTGCTTCAGGGTAGGTCTATGTGGCTTCTCCTTGGAGATGTCTTGCAAGTAATGAGCCTTGCCAGCTGAAGCCGGGAACTGCCTAATGCAGCTGCACCCTGGTCTGACCATCAGAAAGCAAGATATCAGAGAACTAGAAAGGCTAGGCTCGCTGAGCCATTTATCTCTCTGTCAATTAACCCTACATGTGTTTATTGACCAAGTTGGCAAAATAAACTAACTACCTCACGCTAGAGGACAAAGACCAAATGCTTATGCAAAAAGAGACTATATAGTGTAAGGAAATTATGAGAGAGAAGAAAAGAATCATCAAAGAAAAGAGCAAGTTAGTAGCTATAACAGCAATGTTGTGATTTTAAAAGAAACTAAATAAAGTCAGAGAAAAAAGCCAAACCAACACATTGCCAATGTCAACTCACAGCAACATTACAGGACTGAATAGCACGTCCTCTGTGGGTTTCAAAGACTAATTCTTTATGTAAGTAGAAAACCCATTTTTCTGCCTCAGAGTGGATGGTGGTTGGAAAAAACAAAACAAAACAACCAATAGATATACTAGATAAAGGTATGGACTTTTCATTGATAAATAGGACAATAATTATATTAGGGATGCTATTTTCAATAGATGTGTTTACACAAATTTATTTTCCTCCATTTGAAATTGTTCAGGACATACTCATTCACTAAGAAGGAATTGGACTGTACATTGTTTCTAAACTGAAAACTTGGATTGTCTGTTTAGGGGTGGCTGAGAAAATAGTATAGTCATAGGCAATATCTTTTGAGATACTTGACGACATTGACTTTGGCAAGTGTAACAAAGAATATTTCAGAGATGGGGAACTTTGCAAAATGCTCAGAGTGGTTTGCCAGGTGCTATTCCATCAATTGTTAACACCCATTTTTTAAGGGACATTTGATCCATAGTTATTTCTTACTGGTTTACTTCTTAACTCATCTAAATGTTATATCTCAAGAGCTCTTTGATGTAAATAGTAGCTTTGGGTTTTTTCTTTCTCGTCTTCAAAAGAGGAAGTTATATTTGCCAATGGTGAAAACGGAGGACAGACACCTGTGAATTTTGAAAGGTATTATGGGGTCTGCTGATATTTGAATCTGTGTTAAACATGGTTGCAACTATCATCATGAAAAAATTAGGAAACTAATTTATTTGTGAATTGTTTATATAATCCTAGATTCGGGGTCAGAAGAGACTCATCTATCATCTAATTGTATCTTCGTATGAGGGCTGAATCACCTCTGCAAGAGACCTAACATTGTACTGTCCTGGCACAGCTGATAAAGAGGCCTGAGAGTAAGTAAATCAGTGCCTGCTAAGGTCAACCTTGCTGTTTCAGGAAAATTAAGGACTTATTGCCTGAAATTATTTTTTACTGTAACTTGTATCCTTTGGTTTTAGCGTGCCTTGCTGTATCACATACAATTCATGTTTCTCCTTGTTTGACAGCAATTCACATGTTTGAAAACACGTGTGCTGTCTCCCTAATGCTCATATTATCTAAAAAGTGCCACAGGCCTTAAACTACTCATCTGACAGCATTTTATAACCATGCAATCAAAGAAATCTTTTCCATGCACCAGTGATTGTCAACATTTCTCTTATTTTTTGTCATTTGGGATTAACTAATAGTCTAGGTGTTGTGCCAGCACTTAAGAAAATAGACAGAATGAGAGCCTTTTCCTTTAATCATGAAACATGTTCACATATTTGTATTATTATCATCACTCTACTTTCTTAAGATTCTGTATAAGTGAGCCCTTGGTTGCATAGTGGTCAAGTGCTTGGCCGAGAACCATAGGTCAATGGTTAAAACCCAGCGGCACTTTGGCAGGAAAAGGTCAGGTGATCAGCTCCTATAAAGATTAGAGTCTAGGACACTTGTAAAAGCAGTTCTACTTTGTCATGTAGAGTTTCTCAGAGGAAGAGTCCACTTTACTAGACACAACAGCAACATGTGCAGGTGTATTCCTATGCATGTATGTATACACATACATATATGCTGTTCTAATGGCTAGTGTCCCATTTGTGCAATTAAAGTGATATAGGATACTGGATTGACTAGGGTTATTAATCGGATTTTATATATGGCACCTGAAATTCTCTAATATAGTTTATCCCTCTGACGATAATGTAATTCTATAGCTATAATGATTAAAGCTGGTGAAGACCTTTAGTTCTCATTTACTGATCTCTGTAGCTGAACACGCATTTAGCATCCACCATTTTTCCCAGAAGGCCACCTTGAATTTCTGCAGATGGCATTCTCATTTCCCCCACATAGCTCCCTAACACTTGGCTTGAATTCTAGTTATCTTGTAAGTCAATTGTGGTGCTGTGGAAAGCATATTATCATAAGAAAAAGGGGGGGAAAGATTTTTGAAGCCAACTGCCAGGTAAACTTGTGAAAGTTACCTTAATATATTGGAGCTTCAGTTTCTTGGATAAGAAAAACAAGATCTGACTTTCCGTATGTAACACATATACTAGTGTGATTGTATGAGACAAAGAGACTTAACGAGACCACATGTCAACACATGAATTTCAAATGTTTGAAGACAGATATGCTATCTACCATAATGCTTGATCCATATTCCATGTTTAATAACTACTTAGCTTTTGTTCTTCTATGTCAATAAGTACTTTGTGTATCTTTCGTAAGCTTCACTGTTTATCGAGCAAATGGTGAATGTAATCACACACTAGTAAATATTCTTTTTGCCATGTGCTGAAATTTCTTAAGAGAAGAGCACAGATTTTCACAGACACACACTGTGTTATGTATAGCCTCCCTATCCATTCCATTTACACCCAACCATGGCTATATGGAAATTAAAATCAGATACTCCTAATAATTCTGTAATACAATTTAAAATCACTCTTTAAAACTGCCTGTCAATATAGGATTTAGTTGTGAATCCCTAGAGCCAATTACATTAAATTTTAAATCAAGATATTGTTCCTTAGATTTAATAAATACATATGTATACATATGCATATAAATTTTGTTATTAAGGGGCATTGTGTTGATTTGAAATAGGAATATCTCTATGAACAACACAACAGAATCCTTCTCAGTCCTAGGCCAACTTCTCAATGATGTGCTAATTCACTGATTCAGCCACTGTGTTAATCCGTTTTGGTGAGGGTCTTCCGTTAATTTGCTGATCTTATTCTTCCTACCCCACCAGGCGTTATGTCATTTCCCAGGGAGAAACGTGCTCAACCTGTATTAAACTGAGGAACAAGAACCAAAGCCTCCAGTTCAAAGTTGAAGGATTCTATGGGCATAATGATGAATTCTTCAAATACTAGCAAATGAAGATGAAATAAATACAGTCATTGTAACAAAAAGTATTGAGTAACATTCAACCTTTTCAAGACCTATCATATTTGATGGCATTGAAGAATTGATGGTATTGAAGGAAGAAATCAAACATGCACTGAAAGCACTATGAAAAATAAATAGATAGATAGATAGATAACTCAAATCACACATCACCATTGAGTTCATTGTGACATAAAAAAGTGCATGTAACTGCATTTGAGGAATCCCAAAGGGGGATCCTTGTAATGAAAAAAAAGTACAAGAATAAGTAAAAAAAAAATGTATATGGATATTACTGTCAAAATTCCAGGTCCTGTATGTTTTGGTTTATCTCCTCCCACTCCACTCCCCAAATTATTTGAACATGTCTCCTCAATCATTGGATGGCTACAGACAAGTTTTCTCAACCAGCACTACACTTACCTTAGTTTCATTAGAATACATCCCAAATCCCTTAAAAAAATAACAACAAAATAAAACACAAATCCAGTGACAACATTTCCAAGGGGATCTACTAGGCCAGTTAAATCTAAGACAGATCATCTCAAATGGTTATGGTGACAGTGCTTTGGGAACTCCCAAAGGGAAATTTGAAAAGATTTGCACCAAGGACACAGGATAAGGACAGGGGCTTGTTATGAAAATATTTTCAGAAAATAGAACACTGAATTGGGAAAACAAAGGCCAGAAAATTGAACAAAGGAGATTTCCCATCACAGTAAGCCCTTGTTCATTCTTCCAGGCTAATCCTACCAGCATTTCATTGGGAAACTTTACTTCACTCACCAGACAACTCTAATCTTGCCCCTTCAGACTTCTTGGTATACCTCCAACTGAAAGATCATTTAAAAGGAACAAAGAGGATTCTCTGAAGCATGAAAAAACTATCATTTTAACATGGTATAAATCAAGGAGTCAGATCTTCAAGATGGGACAGAAATGACAGAAATAACACCATCAAAATTGTATAGGCCTAGATGATGGGTAGGCTCACAAAAATATCTTCATATTTTGATGTTCTTGCTTATTAAAAGTTTCTATTTTGGGAGGTGGGGTGGGGTGCTATAAAAAAGTTTCTATTTTTTAAACAATACTTTTGACTAATCCTTGTGTTTTACCTACTATTGAACAAGAGTAGATAAATAACTTTTTTAAAAAAGAAAGCATATTGTCCAGTCTCATCTATAGTTGTCTGATTTCTGCCTCTAACATGTATATAACAAATTCTCTGTAATAGCATAAATCATGTCAATTTTTTAAATGTAGTAAATATCATGTGAAATATACTTCTGGAGGTTCTCTAAAAACTCTCATTAGGAATTTTAGGTTTGCACATGTAGACAGGTGGGGAAATACCTGCCATGCTCACAAAATATTACCAAAGGGAAATAAATCAGCACTTGCTAAGCATTTGTGAAACTGCTCACATAGTAGTCTCATAAGTGTAAATGAATTAGAGGAGTGGATAAAAGGAAGAATGCTTCAGCACACAACTATTCTGATACATGCATTTATTTATTAGGCTATCAGACAGAGCTAATCTCAATGGATTCACTTGGTAGTAGAAATTATTGTGGAGCAAAAAGCTTACATAATCCATTATGAGGCAGAATTTTTATCAAGCCACCTAATTAAAAGTTCTTTATTTCTCAAACTACTTAATGAGGAGTTGAATCATGACTCCTGGAGTGAGTCAGGGGTTTTCAAGGATTTAAGGATGAGGTAAGTAAATGCATAGCATGGTATCTCATTAACCGTCACGTAGGCCCACGGGAATCAAGGCAGCACAAACACTGTAATAAAATAAATAGGGGAGGATGGCTTAGAAAGGAGAAATGTATCATTGATGCTTATCATCACTACCTATAAGAGGAAGTTTTTATCTTAACTGACATTTTCATTTATATATATATATATATATATTTTTTTTTTTAACTTCCCATGCCTTATTCCAACTCCTTCTTTCATGGGCCATCATGCTGATAACTAAAGTACATTAAAAATAAATTTCTCTCAAAAAGTCTAGTAGGAGTACAACAACAAGGTCAAACAGGGCAACAATTGTGCAGATGCGCTGCATGGACCAGCCTTTGTTCATAGTGCACGTTGATGACAATGATGCAGTGATGCAGATATGGTTCTGCACAGAGCACATGGCAACAAAAATAATAAAGCTGTCAATCTCTTACTTATTTCACCATTGTTACTTTGTGAGCAGCTAGCCCAGTATCTCATACCACTGTCTCTAAGTGGATAACATCTAACTGCTTTGGCTTCCAAAGTAGGTGTACATCACATTTTACCTAATCATTATTCTTGTTATCAGTGTTCTCAACTCGCTTTACCATGTGGTCAATGGCTGCTTACAATTCCACTTCCATTGTTGTTGTCAGGTGCTGTGGGGTCTGTTCTTACTCAGAGGGATCCTATGCACAACAGAAGGGATGCTGCTCAGTCTGTATCCATCCGCACACTGTCCTTCTATTAGAGCCCATTGAGTTGCAGCCACTGTGTCAATCCATCCTGTTGAGGGTTTCTCTGTCTCTCTCTCTGTCTCTTTGTCTCTATGTCTCTCTCTTGCCCTGTTCTCTTCTCCCTCTCATTTACCAAAAATAATGTACTTCTCCAGGGACTGAACTCTTCTAACAATATGTCCAAAGTACCTGAAAGAAGTCTCACCATTCTTGCCTCCAGCCATATTTCTTCCGAGAGAGATTTGATCGTTCTTCGGGAAGCCCATCATACTTTCAATATGCTTATCCAACAGCATAATTCAATTGTAGAGACTGTTCTTCCATTTTCCTCATTCAATATCCACCTCGAACATGCATACGAGATGATTGAAAATATAATGGACTGGGTTAGCCACACCATAGCACTCAAAGTATTTTACTTGCTTTTCAGCACTTTAAAGAGGTCATGTACAGCAGATGTGCCCAATGCAATATGTCCTTAGATCTCTTGACTTCTGCTTCCATGGGCATTGATTGTGGATTCAGGCAAGACAATATTCTTGTCAACTTCAAGCATTTGTCCATTTATTGTGATGTTGCCTTTTGATCCATTTGTCAGGATTTTGGTCTTCTTTACAAAGAGTTGGAATTCATACTGAAAGCTTCAATAAACAAGTGTTTCAGGAAGTTGTTTCATCTGTAAGCTGGTCATTAATAAGCTGGTCTCTGACCTTTTATTCCCCTCTAATCCATTTTATTAGGAGCGAATCCAAATATTATACCATTAATCCAGACATATCAAAGCTCAATCGCATCAAGCAGTATTATACAATTGCTACAAAAATCAGCTTTAAAACTTGTTCTTCCTTCTTGAACCCCTTAATATCAGCTTCCCTTTGCCCCGGTCTTCCTTTGCTGTACCTCCCAGAAGCCATTATTCTAGTTGTTGTCTGTACAGGTTCATCCATCCTGAGTTTCATATACCGAAAAACACATCACACCGATTCAAGAAGGCTACTGTCAATGACAAAATGCAACAGAAATAGCCCCACTATGAAACACACACACACACACACAATGTTAAAAACCAGATCAAACCCAAAGTGTTTCAGAGGAGAGAACAAGTGACAAAGTTTTAACCTTTCCAGTCTGATTAACCATTTTGATCTACTATAGTTGGTTCGCCAATCCTCTCTTTCTGACAACCAGGTTATTCCCATCCCTGTTATGGTTAGAGGGAAATTACTGGAGGTTTATTTTCTATGAAGATTTCACAAATGTATTTTGGGCTTCCACTGTCATCCATATCTTTCTGCACACCGGAATCTCAAATTTAAGCTCTGGTACTATTCCCTCTTTCTGATGTGGCTTATATAATTTACAATCCTTGGATTACAGATGTTGGTGTGCTTCTTACATGTAGACTTAGTCAATGCCCACTTAGGAGACTGCTTGTCAGAAACTGGCCTTTAAGACCCCAAACACTATGCTCTCTGGTAGCCAATCACTAATTTCTTTAAATACACTTTGCTATCCCACCTATATATTATGTGCTTCCTCTGATTTTGATGTTACATTCTTCTTCATATGAACCATCTTCTCTTATGATTTGGTCACCAAGCAGATTGAATAAATATGGTGAGAGGCTATGACCCTGACACACACATTTACATCATGCAATAATCGATAGTTCTTGTACAGATTTCACATGAGTACAATGACGTGTTCTTGAATTCCCATTCTTCTTGAGGCTATCCATAGTTTTTATTTTGTTTTGTTTCATCCACAAGTCAATTTTCTTTGCTTAGTAAAATACAAGTACCATTGTCTGGAGTTCTCGCTTTCAGCCAATATCTACCTAACATCACCCATGATATCACCCCAGCCACTTCTGAATCCAGCTTGAATTTCTGTTGATTCCTATCCATGTACTCTGACAACAGTTATTGGATGATCTTCAGCAAAGTTTTGCTTGCATGTGAAATCAATGATGTTGTTCTCTAATGCATACATTCTGAGGGGTCAACTTCTTTTTGTGAATGGGTACAAATACGCATATCTTCAAGACAGTTGGCCAAATAGCTGTCTTCAAATTTCTTGTTATAGATGAATGACTGTTTTCAGTACTTCATCATCTTGAGGAAACACTTTTATTGGTGTTCCATCAATCCCTGGAACTTTTTTTTTTATCCAATTCTATCAGTGAAGCTTGGGCTTTTTGCTTTAGTGTCATTCATTCTTTACCATAAGATACTTCTTGAAATGGTTGAATTTTGCTTATTTCTTTTTGTAGAGAATTTTGCTTATTTCATTTTATACTGATACTTCCTATATCATTCACAATTTTATCTTTTCAACATGGCAACTTGGGGCTTGGTTTTTTTTCATCAGTTCATTTAGTTGAAGATATATTGGGCATGTTTTTCCATTTGGTTTTCTAACTTAGGCATTTGCACATTTCATTAAAATATTTTACTTTATCTTCTCCAGCAGCCCTTTGAAATTTTTCATTCACAATTTGTCTTCACTATTTCCTTATTTTCCTTAGCTACTCTACAATTAAGAGCAAATTTCAGAGTCCTTTCTGACATCCACTTTGGTCTTTCCTTTCTTTGCTTTTTTTTAAATGACCTCTTGTTTTATTCATGTATGATATTCTCCATCTCATTCCACAGCTCATCCCGTCGTCTGTCATTGGAGTTCAATGGGCCAAATTTGTTTTTGTAATGTTCTCCAAATCAAGTGGCCACACTCAAGGTTGTATTTTCACTCTGTTTCAATTTTCTTCCGTTTCATCCTGAACTTAAACATAAGCAATTGATGATCTATTCCACAGTCAGCCTCTGACATCACTTTAGCTATTGATATTGAAGTAACATCTCTTGTCACAGATGCAGTCAACTAGATTTCTGTATATTTCATTTGGAGTAGTACACGCATACAGTCACCTTTTGTGTTATTGAAAAAAATATTATGTGATGTGGAAGTGTTTGGTCTTCCAAAATTCTATCATGCTATCTCCAGCTTTGTTTCCATCACCAAGACCATATTTTCCAACTTCTCTTCCTTCCTATTTGTTTCTAACGCTTGCATTCCATTCTAATAATTATCAACACATATCCATTGCATATTTGAACAATTTCAGACTGAAGACATTGGTAAAATTCTTCAATTTCTTCATCACTAGTTTTAGTGCTTGTTGTGTAAGTTTGAATAATAGTTGTATTGACTGGATTTCTTTGTATTCAAATAGAATCATTTCGCAACAACCTTGTACTTTTGTTAGCTTTTGACATGTCTCTTTTGATGATTAATGTGATGTTATTCCTCTTGAATCTATCCTTGTTATTATTGGCATCAAAAACAAGATGATATTCTGATTCAAAAATGGCAAATACCAGTCTATTTCAGTTCAAAAATGCCTAGTATAACATCTTTATGCATTCATTTTTGATGACTTGCAACTTTCCTAGATTCATATTTTGCACTTTCCAAGTTCCAATTATTAATAGATGTTTACAGCTCTTTCTTCTAATTTGAGTCATGATGTATCAGCACCTGAATATCTCAAAGGCTTTACTTCCAAAGGCTCTGATCTATACATGTCATTATAGTGCTTTATTTTGAAAAGGCAACTGTATCAGCCATACTTTGACACTCTCTGACAGGATCTCACAGCGATTCACTAGGTTTTCAGTATCTGACAAGGTTCTGCTGCATCCACAAGCTTGTCAGTGGCAAATTCCTAAGAAGGAGGTAAAATGTTCCTTCTTTGTAGTTTGTTCTTAGTCTGGAGGCTCTGCTGAAACCTGTTCACATGTGGTAAAACCCACTACTTGGAATTACCAGGGACATAGCTTCCAGCTTCACAGCACCATACAAACCACCTGACAGACAAGGATCCGGATCCATTTTAGGATTGGGGGAAAATATCTTTAAAACATTGATCAAAGAAAATAGCTGCTAGGTAGAATGTGAACAGAACAGTTAAATAAACTACAAAATACTTCCAAAATGCTATTCAGCAAAATTAATCTGTCTTCATTCCTAGTCTGATGTCTCATTATCTCTCTATCATTTGGCATTGTCCAACCCAATAAATGAAAATTTGTCTTCTTCAGCCATTTTAATTTCACTTCCCAGATTTATCATGTTTGAGGACTTTTTTAATATATATTTGAAAGGTTTCTGTGTTTCCTTTATTCAGCTTTCTGTCCATATGTCAAATTTTTTATTGTGGTTATTGACTTTTTTCAGGAAATTATTTATAGTTTCTCTGCTATTATCTTACCATATTTAAATATCTAAAGCATCATAACCCAATGTGTCATTCATTTGTAAAATGTGTCCCTTGGGTATCTCTTTGGTAGAAATGTATTCTTTACATTTATTTTTCACTTTTTGATTATTAAAGTGTAAAATTTACCCTCTCAGTTACATTTTTTAAAAATTTCCATATGTAAAGTCTTTCCTCACAAGGTCACCAAGCTTTCTTCCTATATTTGTTTATATTAATATAACAATTATATATAAATGTAACAATTTTAACTTTACTTTAGGTCTTTAATCCTCCTGGAGTCTATTTTATTTGCAGTCTTTGATAAATATATATATATATATATATATATAAATTTATTTATTTATTTCCATAAAAAGGGCATGGATATATTCTTTATTTTCTCCATTGATTTGTCTCAATGTTACCTATAAGGTCTGTAATTCTTATATATAACTGGATTTGTCTCTAAACTCTGTATTCATGTCAGCTCTTTTTGGGACCTGCTTTCAATGCTATGTCATTGTAGTACATCATAATTTTCATGGCAAACTCCCTCAATCAAATTACACTGTGTTTTTATATCTTTATTCTTCTGCATAAGTATCAGAATGAATATATCAAACTCCGAAAATGAATCCATTCTAAATTTTGCTCGAGACTACTTTTAATATTAAGTATCTTTTCTGTTAAATTTGGAGAATGTGTATCATTAAAATACTTATTTAACTTACTTGAGATCATAGGACTGAATTTTTTTTTAAATTTTAAAATTATAGCTGTGGAGAATTGAAAGGAGGGAGGGAGCAAGCCGGACTGAATTTTATCTCCTGTCTTTTATTGAGTCACTCATGTTTTCTCTATTATTGTTAGGTGCTGGCAACATGTATCAAAGCTGTTGCATTGGTTCTCACCAATACAACAGCAAGAAATACTGTCTGGGCCTGCACCACCATCAGAGTTGTGATGCTGTGTGAACTCATTGCTATACTAGCACTGTGTCAACTCAGCTCCTTGAGAGTCTTCCTCTTGTTCATTAACTCTCCACTTTACCAAGTATGATGTCCATATCCAGAAACTTGTCTCTCCACATAACCTATCCAAAGTACGTGAAACGAAATCTTGCTATTCTTGTTTTTGGTTGTACTTCTTTCAAGATACCTGTTTGCTCTTTCTAACAGTCCCAGGTATTCTTCACCAGCACCACAATTCAAATGCATCAACTCTCCTTCAGCTTCCTTATTTATCAATCAACTTTCACATACATGTAAGGTAATTGAAATTATAATAGCTTGGGTCAGATACACCTATAAAAAGAGATCTTGTTCAGCCAGTGTATCAATGCAATAAGTTGTTTGATTTTTTTTAATGTACTTCTATGAGAATTTACTGGGGATCCAAGCAAATAAAATCCTTTACAAAATTTGATGAAGATATAATGTTAAAGTTTCATAATGTATACCATTATTATGGAAAAAATTATGCTTTGGCCATTGGAATCCCTGGAATCCTTTGATATATCCCATTCTTATTGGGTCCATAGGAAAAAATGTACTCAGGGTCCTCCTGGAAATTAAAAAAAATGTGTACTATAGTTCATAATGCAAGAGAAAGTGTGGATATCTCCTTTGGCTGCACCTTTTGAACACACACACGTGCACACACATGCACACACACACACATCTTCATGTGCCTCCGAGGAGCAGTATCAGTCACTTTGGGAAACATTGATTAAGTTGTATTTTAGTTACTTCAGTAATATTTTTTTAATTTAGCTGATTTGCCTAAAAAGTTTCTTGTAGTATATTTCTATGTATTCATATTTTTAATAATTATAAATGGTATCATTTTATTTCTGAATGTAGTTGAGTTATTTTAAAAAAAGAGTTTATTCTGCAATGACCACATGTTTTATCTTTGTTGGACAGAACCCGATCAGTATTTGCTGTAGAACAATTTCATCCATTCCAGTAGGGAAACCTTCTTACTTCTACCTGATGTCCCTCTAATTACAAAGTTTACCCAAATGGCTGGAGATTGCAGGTATTATTCATTATTTTCACCCACATGCCAGCTTTAATAATTGTGTTTTATCTTGTTGTTTGTTCTTCGGATGTCTTGTAAATAGTCCCCTTTCCAGATGCTTTGATCAGTAAGTTGTTGAATACTCAAGAGGGACACTTGCCAGCATTCCAGAGCTCTCTTTGCAGCTCTCTTCTAGTTAGTATTCTGCCCTTCAAAATACAGCCACTTGGGCTTTGCTCCCTTCGTAGGCACATCTCCTCACTGCACAAAGCCTGGAATCTCCTTCCCCAACTTGTATACTGAAAATTGACCACAGGCATAAAAATATCCAGATTATATATCACCTGTATTTAGATATTATGTGCACTGTAAGTCATTACAAAGACAGGAAAGAGAGAAATGACCAAAATTCAAACCAGGAAGTGTCTATAATTTGCGTTTGATCCTAAAACAACTAGAGAATATGGAAGAAATGTTGCAATAAAAGGCATGTAAAGAAAATGTAAAATGGTGTTTCAAAAATGTCAAAAGAAGACATAGTAAAATATTGAATACAATGTGGAAGTATCTGAAATTAGGATAACAAAAATTTTACTGACCACGAAGAGTACTTGAAGAACTTACTGATAAGAATAAAAAATTGCAGACTTCAGGATGGATTATATCACAAAATTATATATAATATAATATATATATTCCCACACCTAGACCAATGAGAAACATAAGGATTAATGAAGAAAATGTTCAAGTGATAATAAATTTTATTGTATGATTAACATCCATAGAAACATAATTCAAAATATCAAATTATATATCACATTGGGAACATTTTACAAAAAAACCTTTAACGTATTAAAAAGTAGAACAATATGTTTGAGGGTTAAGATCTACCTGACCCTAATGAGGATATATTCTTTTATCTCATATATATGAGAAAGATGGGCAATGGAAAATGAAGACTAACAAACAATCACTGCCTTTGAATTATGGTGTCATCACAATACAGATATATACCATGTGCATAGACCTTGGACTGTCCTGGAAGTTGTATAGATAGAATACTCCTTAAAACTGAAGAGAGCAAGGCTTCTTCACACATATGTTAGCTGTTATTAGGAAAAGCCAAGGCCTGGAGAAGGGATCAGTAAAAAATAAGAAGGCATCCAACCAGGTGAAATGACAGACACTTGCCTCAGCCATTGTGAGAATGGCACGGGACCAAAATGAATACCTTTCTGTTGTGCACAGGTTTGAGGTGAGTTCGAGCCTACTTGACAACACCTAATAAGAACAATAAAAATAAAATTGTAATAATAATGGAACTTTTTTTCTATCTCAGAAATCATTATTCCTCATTACCTGAGAGGTATTTTCTTCAGATCTATAGCCTGGAATTTTTGTCCAGATTATTTCCATTGTAATTATTGCTGGAATTTAAGATGAGAGGATCAACCCAGCTCTTATTACTTCACCTGGAGGAAAAGTGAACATTTGGCACTAGATTTTGGATGGGAAAACATTTTAATTATAAGTATGTCAAATCCAACTAACAGTTTTTTTTTGGGGGGGTGGGGACTGGGGTTAAGGGCTATTATGCATATAGTATCCCCTATCAGCATAAATATCATGCAAATTAAGATGATGTCTCACCATTCATACTTAATTAATTGTGACATGGAAGAGGAAGTTAAAAGGAATCAATCTTAAATGATTTTTTATATGTACTATTCACCAAGAATCACCTCAGACGGACTATGGGCTATCCTTCCCTTCCATTTCTGTGATCATTACTGTGAGCACCCACTGCCGTGGCGTCAATTTTGACCCATAGCAGCCCTTTACAACAGAGTACAACTGTCCATATTGGACATTGAATAAAATTGAATAAAGAAGACCAAAGAGAAGTTTCTGCATTTCAATTGTGCTGCTGGAGAAGAGTATTGAAATCACCGTGGACTGCTGAAAGGACAGACAGATCCGTCTTGGAAGAAACATGGCCAACGTGTTCCTTAGAGACAAACAAGGATACCGAGACTCCATATTGCATCTTTTGGATACGTTCTCAGGAGACAGCATCTCCCGGAGAAGGACAGCACGTTCCGTGCAGCAGAGGGACAGTGGAAGAGCACAAGGTCCGCAGGCAGATGGCTTAACGTCGAGGCTACAACGATGAGCTCCCGCGTAGGAAGGGTTGTGTGGATGGTCGGGACCACGCAGGTATTGTTTTCTTGGTCACTGTGGGTGGGAACTGGCTCTTTGGCGCCAAATAACAACAGAAATGTCTCTGTGGGTCTCTGTAACTTTTTTACATAACTGGAAAGCCTTATTTATTTTAATAAGAGCCATTACCAATACCCTGTCTCCAACACACACTAATGTACAATTAACTGAATCGCTTAATCAAATTGGGTTTTGGTAATCAATTTTTCACATTCAAGGAGTAGTACGTTTTCCTAGTAACTTCTCTTTTTTCCCCCATGCCCCACCTAATTATGTATTTCCTCCAAAGAGTGTAGTGTGGGTTTCAGACTGACCATAAAATGATTCCATAATTACATTTTATCCTCTGCTCTCCAGAAAAATAGAACCCTTGAAACATGTTAATGGTTTTGACTATAGACAGAACTCAACCCTTATAGCAAGAGCTGAGCACAGATCCCTGTTGCTCTCAGAACTTGCCAATATGAGGCAGGCAGCACAGGAGAGCAAATCTCTTCAGGCAGAGGGCAAGGGGGGCTTGTGGGAAAGAGGTGAGAAAATCCATATTTGATTTTTATTACCTATGTTTCCTCATAATGATGACATGATACTCATTGGAGATGTGAGGCATCCCCCATTTCAGCACTTAATGTGCTGCCCCTTCTGCACCAGGGCATAACGGGCACTCTGGCAGGAAAGGAAAGAGATGAAGTGTTGTGGCCTGCATACAAATGTTCCAACTAAAGCTCAACATAAAAAGACAACCCATTTTTGGAGCTTTTTTCCCCTCTTTACTCTATTTGTTATTATTATTTTGGAGTCAGGGAGTGGGGATAATCAAGTTCCAAAGCAAGGTATTTAAAGAGTATGAATGTAGACATCTAAATATGTTCTGTGCCAAGTACCTCTGCATTAGTGGGAAGAAGGGAGAAAGGCAACAAAGCCCTCAGTGACATAAATCTTGTGTTTCATCAAACACACACACACACACACACACACACACACACTCTAAAAGTTCAAGTAACCCAACATCTTTGGAGCATTCTTTGAGTTCTCTAATTCCTGTTCTCAATTCCTAAAATATTTGAAACTGCCTGTGCCACACTGTAATCCAGAGTTATCGCCACAATTACTTGGCTACTGAGTTGTTTGAAAACATTCAAATTACTTTAAAATGCACCCATTTGTTTATTTTATTATAACTACAGCTTTGCTTGCCCAAATTCACTATTCTTGAGAGTCCTGGGGCTTGTTATCGACTACAGTGAGTATACTTTTCCTACCTACCGATTAACATAGTTCTTCCAACATACTTCTTATTTGCCTCTCCATCATTGAATAAGAATTTAATATGTGCAATATTTTCCTCCCCAACAAGAATGTAGAATCTACACTCAGTAAAGAGAAAAGAGAGCAGAAAATGCCTGAGTTTACTAAGTCAGTTATGGGTCAGTGGTTACATTCCCACCTTCCAAGCAGCAAAATCTAAACCCAAACAAGCTCACTGCCATTGAGTTGGTGCTGACTCATGAATATCGGGTAGAACTGCCCCAAAACTGTTACACTATAGGAGTATCAAACCCAATATCAATTCCCATCCAATGATTTCCAAATACTGTCATCATCTATCTGCCATGGAGGCTTGGATGTTAAAGTGACTGGGTTTCAGTTCAGATTCCACACAAAGAAAGACTAGGATGAGAGACTGATTATCTACTTTAAAAGAAAAATAATCCGCCATTGAAAACCTGGCATGGATTACGGCAGTTTGTCTTCTGCTTGCTTCTTTCATCTGCATCTTAAAAACCATGCAACCAATCACAGGCAGGTTGCGGGATGTGGGTATGGTGCAGGAAGGATGCTTTTGTTCAGGAGTTTGCCATGGATTAAGGGCTACATGACATCAACAACATGCTCTTCTGAAAAGAGATGGGAAAACAATCTGTAAATTGCCAAGATATTTACAAGTACAAAGGAAGAATTTTTCCAGAAATGAACTCCATCAGGAAGCCATAGAATATATTTAGAGGATGCATAAATCTTACAATATGGAGGAGGTAAGGAAGATAATTTCATGAGAGAAGAAAAGTATTTGGATCAGACAAACTATGAACTATTAGGACAAATCATTCAGCATGGTTGCTTGTTATTTTTTATGATAATCTTAATTTCATACTTTTAAATATAATCATATCAACCTATATCCAGATTAACTCTAGATGAATAAGCACTGCGAATGTTTTAAATTGAATTTTCTCACACTTTGTTGGAAGTAGGGCTTTCCAGAAAGTGGAATCTGAAACATAATTTAGAATATTTTTAATGGATGTCCTGAATTACTAACACCTTTATAAAAATGGGAAGGGAATATGTCAAAAGATGAAACGTTCACTCACTATGCAGGTCCAGTTACAGCCTTGCTAGAACAAGTTAGCAGGGGCATTGAAAATTTCCACAATTGAGACTGAGGGACCAGTCCCTTATACACATGTTTCAATCAGCCATTAGATATGGGTCCCTTCTGAAAAATGGTTGTCTGAAGCCAAGGAAGCCTCTGAAGCACTCACAGGAGATGGAGAAAATAGGGCCTTCATGGCAGAGATAGCTGGACAGTTCATCCCGATGTCAACCAAAATGATTCATCTTCTTCTTACACTTATGTAGCCTTAACTTTATTTATTGATTTATTTTGCAATGATTGATTTAACACTTGTTTTATTTTTGTTTCATTGCTTGGGTTTAGACAAGTTTCTTAATTTCTTTGGGTCTCAGCTTTCTTTAGAAATATGTGAATGATTAGATCTTTTTTATAGCATTGGTACGAAGATTACTTTTGGAGTATCTAATGTAACGATGGACTATAATATGCACTTAAGGAAAAATAAAAGTATGTTCACCTACAGGCCTTCTAGAACCTGTGAATTTATTAGATTTAGTGAAGTAATATTGAGCCAGAGGTAATATATAAAACAAAATAATATAAACTTTATGAATTGTCTATACTGAAGAAGTTGGAACAACCTCAACACTATGGATTATCAAAGACAAATGTCTATGTGTGTCTGCAGATGGCTGCCACAGAAAAGACACTAATTAAACTCATCATGGCACATCATAAGGAATAGATGATGCTTTTGGCCTTGGGGATACTTCATTTGATGTTCTAGTTGGGCATTAAAGTAATTTAATTATTTTTTACTAAAAAGAACATTACAGAAAAAGTTGAAATCCCTTTTATTACTTTTCCCCAGGAGTAGTAATTATCATAAATTTTCTGTGTAGCCTTCCAGTCTATTTTTGTACACTTAATACATAAATATATACATACATGCTATCTAATATTGCTACATATTTAAAAACATATAACACTTCTCTCACTGTATGTATAATGCTGTAAATTGAATTCTCACTTAATATTTTTGAGACCTATCTATTTTAATAGATATATTTTTTAATGCTTATATTTCAAACCTGCTATAAGAAAGTCTGGGTCCCAGTCCCTGGTTATATGACTATATGAAAGAACCACCGTTCTAAAGCTTGTTAGCCCAAATTTTAATTTCATACATTTCATTTAAAACTTTCATAGCACTGATGTTGGAGAACAAAGGACTGCCCCAAATCTGAATATCGAAGGTGCCTCTAGAGCGAGAAGTGAGCAGAGCAAATGCTTAGCAAAAGGAGAAGTGAAAGGGTGCAGCCAGAGCTGTTGACAATTTTGTGAAAGCCACCCAAGAGCTGACAGAATAGTGTACAACCCCAGATTTGGACAAAAAGAGTATCAGGAACGCAGCGGAGGAAAGAAACTATCTGGACCTTTCTTCCTTATCTTCACTAGGAAGCAAGACTACATTGTGAAAAGCAATGGACAGAAAGCACTGCAGAGTGGATCAGGATGGAAAGAGAGACTGTGCAGAATCAGCTCACTTTACTTCTCTGCACAGTAGAGTACTCTTCCCACATTCCTTGGAAGACAAAACGATTTGATGATTATCTTTCTGGTCTTCCCCACAGCATATTAGAATTCAAAATCTCTAAACTGAAATATGGACTACCTCCTTCTACAGTGGTTCTCAACCTGTAGGTCACAACCCCTTTGGGGGATTGTGTTAGTTTGGGTACTTTAGAGAATCAAATTCACAAAAACTCATGTATAAGAGAGAGTTTTATATAAAGGTTAAGTGCGCATCAAGAAAACACTGCGCCCAAGCTCACAAGTCCAACATTAACCCATTACCCATATGTCCGACACCAATCCACAAAGTCCTCCTCCATCTCACAAAACACACACTATGATGCCAACTGCAGGACGAAAGCCGAATCAGTGAATGTATAAGCATTTCAGCGCTGGCAGGGGTCTCCACATGGCTGCTCCAGCACCCAGGACTGCATCAGGGTAGGTCCATGTGGCTTCTTCTCAGGGTGTCTTTAAGAAAGTGAGCCTTGCCAGCTGAAGCAGGGAACTGCTAAGGCAGCTGCACCCTGGTCCGACCATCAGAAAGCAAGAGACCCGAGAACTAGAAAAGCAAGGCTCACCGAGCCATTTATCTCTCCACCCTTCAATTAACCCCACATGTGTTTATCAGCCAGGTTAGCACAATAAACTAAATACCTCAGGAGCTGAATGTCCCATTTACAGGGGTCACCTGATTCATAACAGTTGCAAAATTACAGTTATAAAGTAGCAATGAAAATTATTTTATGGTTTTGGGGTCACCACAGCATGAGGAACTACATTAAAGGGTCGCAGCATTAGGAAGCTTGAGAACCATTGTTCTGACACCTCCCCATCTCCTCTGCAGTACATGTCACAACCTTTCACTTAAGTATTGGGGGGAAATTTCTGATTCTCCTTGACACCGACTCTCCTAGAGTTTAAATCTAATCTATTTATGAAACTGTGCCCAATCTGTTTGGGAAAGCCACTTGCCTCTCTATCCTAGACTATTGCAATGACCTCATAGTCCTTAGGCCCCCATTCTCTCACCATCATCATCCTCAGAGAGGTCAGAGTGCTTTTATAAAGCAAACAAAGAAATTCATGTGATTAGGCCACGCTATCCCTTTAATGATTCTCCATCAATTTAAGCCTAAATTTGAAGCAGTGTCCATCTCCCATCAGGGAAGGCAGAGGAAACTCTCATTAAGATGAATTGACACAGTGTTTACAACAATGGACTCAAATATTATGAAGATGGCATGCAAGAACGCTGACCACTTCACTCCTCTCTACTCAGACACCCCATGAGGTGACGCTTACTTCCTGCCGCCACCACCATCAACTTCTACATCATCTTGTCCCCAGCTATATTTTATATCCATTATTTCCTGTGTGCTCTTCATTCTGTGCCCACTATTTTGTTGAAATGCTTATCTTTTATTCTTGTTTTCCTAATCCTGAAATGTTCCTTTCCTGGACATTTAAAACGGGCTCCTAGCCTACATTTAGGCTCAAATATTACATTTATCAGAAAATCCATCTCTGGCTAAAGTACCATATCTAAAACATCACTTCCGTTCTGGTTGGTATTATCATGACTCCCTAACATCATTGCATTTATTATTTTATTATATGAACCTCTGAATCACTAGATCGACTTAAGCTATATGAAATAACTTCACTTTCTGGTTACTCTCCAAGGTAATCCAATGCGTCTAGCAGTTCTAAGAAGTGAGTTAGTTATGATAGTTGAATCAGTGTTTGTTAGACTTAAGTAAAATAAAGTGATTTAACCATATTTGGAAGATAGAAACAAGAGGGGAGAAAATAGCATCGGAAAACACCGAATGAAATCATTGTGTATCTAGCTGTACCAGCAGCCATCCTTCTCAAGGACTCCAAGATTTCCACCTCTGGCTCCCTCAAATGAGTTAAGGAAGAATCACATTACAAACCCATGAGAATAAAATAGACTAATACCTGCCAAACACTGAGAGCTACTTGAATATTATTATGACATATAATGTAATTATAACAATTCAATCTCCTGGAAAAAGCAATAACCAGTTTCCTTACTTGGTACAAAGGAAGTGGAGGTGAGCTTTTCAGGTTGTGTAACTTTATCTCAGGTATTCTGTCAGATGAATAACTGCCACTACATAAAATTTGGAGAGGATATTTTAATGGAAGTATACACTCATATGTCCTGTTTTATTTTCACACCCATTTCTCTCCCTCTCTCTCAACACACACACACACACACACACACACACACACTTCAAAAGATCATGAAAACATGATTCCAGGGAATCCTTTACCTTTTTAAGCATAAATCAAATAAAGTAGTGGAGTCTAGAATGGAATGGTGTATATATTTAAACCCATTCCATTGTTTCAGAACTGTCATTTGAATTCACACAATATCACAATTTCAAGATCCTATCTAGCTGACCTTCCAACCTTCTCCACATAAGGACCAATTATGAAACTTGTAAGGCACAGTGCAAAATAAAAATATGGGATCCCTCATTTTAAAAAGTCATCTGAAATTTCATGATGCCAACATCAGAGTACTAAATCAAGATTGGTGCCTTCTTTAGCAGGGGTGCAATGTGAACCACAAATCCAGCCTGATTCCCAAATGAGAACTCTCGAGACCATTTTGAAGACAGTACCAAGAACTCCTAAACAATGATGGTGACAATTATTTTTAAATGATTGGCATTTCAAATCAAATTCATTTTCCGTATTAATAGTTCAACCCGATTTCTTCACACAGTCTGGTTTTCTATAATCATCTGACCTCTAATCTGGGCATTTTTCCAGGCACTCAGAGCTTAGCTTTTTAAAAGTCTTGATAAAGTATCTATTTTATTGAAGCTTATAAATTCAGTTATGTAAAAGTATTATTTTCTCTTTAACAAGAGTCAGGTCTGCTATAAATTGCTATTGTGAGCTATTCACAATTTCTTTCAAATCATTCCCCCAAAATTGACTATCTCTGTTGGTTCAACATTATCAATGGATATGACTAGTACATCCAGTTAATACTTGGGTCAATTAAAGGGGGTGGATGTTAAAAGTCAGATAAATGAGAGTTGTACTGAATTTGTTGATCAATGTACTAAAAATGGCTAATCCAACAGTCCTCCGCTCTACAAGACTTGGTGAGATCCTTGGGAGCCACAGCAGATTAGCAGATAGTGTCCGCTGTAGATGTACTGCTCGGTGCTTCCATTTCTGGCCACCATACACTCGTTCCAGTGTAACTTCTTTCTTTTCTTTTCTTTTTGCACTTCTCATGGCTGTTTATAATCATACTCTCACCCTCAGCTCCAGAACCTGTTCATCTTTCCCTTTTGTTTCCCTTGACAGGTGTCTCCATTCCACTCTCACACCAGCCCTACACACACAACTCTTTCAGAAGCATGTAATCACACACATGCGTGCACACACACTGTTCCTCTACTTCATTCCTAGCCTATCCAGGATGAAGTGTGCAGTGCAAGTGCAAAATATCAAGATGACTCTAAAATGTAATTAATATGGGAGAGAGAGTCAACATGGGGTTGCATGTGAGTGTAGCTTTTATTCAAGATGAGAATATCTGGAGGTAAAATTATCTTTCTCTTCCTTTATTGGTGAAGTTACAAATAGCAGTTTAACAACTGTTAATTTTCCTATAAGAAGCTTCACTTAATCTATGTACAACTGTTTGAAACCAGGTTTATATAATGCAAGGTAAAGTGAAAAGTATTCACTTATTAAGTGTTTTAGGTATTATTGATAATATTTGGCTTTTAAGGAAAATTATTTATTTGTTTTTACTAAATGTGAAATCCTAACATTTTCTAATTCTAATTTTCTCTGTTTCCCTTTTTCTATGTTTTGGTTAACTTTAACTCTGCCTTATTCTGTTTTTCAATTTCAAAAGTCAGTCTAAAGGCCCATAACTATTTAAAAGAAATAATCACTTGCAACCTAAATGTATCTCCTCATCCCCTGAGTCAGAATCAACATGATGGCAGTAGTTTACTGTGTTAGGCTGAGTTGACTAGAAAAACAAATTCATAGACACTCCTAAGTGTATAAGAAAGAGTTTTGCATAAAGAATAATTGTGTATTAAGAAAACATCCAAGCTCAGTTCAGATCAAGTCCATAAGTCCAATATTATCCCAGATATATGATACCAGTCTATGAATTCCTTTTCAGACTCATACAACATGTGCAATGACACCGAATGCAGGAAGATGACAGCCTAGTGGGTGGAAAATCTTTTGAATCCAGCGGTGGTGGAAGCATCTCAGCACTAGTGTGAGTCTCCATGTGGTTTGTCCAGCTCCATGGCTCTACCTCCATCAGCATAACACCTTGTGGCTTGTCAACAAGAATGTCTCACAGGGAGAGAGTGTATCTGGCCTCCAGTGAGCTAATTTTATCTGTCATTTCTCCAAATGAGGCTGTCAAACAGCAACCTGATTGACAGGCTTGACTCCTCCCCTTCCTCTAGTTGACAGTAGATATGATTACACAGTTACTCAAATATAAGCTATAATATAATAATGACATTAAGAAAAACAACAACAATGATTCATAAGAGAAATGTTCCCTGTTAATATGTTGGTCTATTTCTTATAAATAAATAATGTATTCAATTCTAACTTATACCAAAATTTGTTAAATTTGCTAGATTTGGTTACCTTGACATTATTTTAAATTTATCTTAAATATCTTTTATATACACTTATGTGCATCTGTCAAATAAAGTACTTTGAAAATGCTGTCGTCATAAATTAACAACATGAATATTTATGTACACTTGCACATATACACATATATACTCAAAATACACTGAAGTGATTCACCTTCATGATAGTTTTATTTAAATCTGAACATAAACTATAATACATCTGTTTTTCTATATGAAGTTCTGCAAAGCTCTTTAATTTTGACAGGACAGAGACAAATTCATTTTCTTGAGGTCTATAATACAACTACAGAACCTAGTGGGGGGGGGAGAGAAAGACAATGGAGAATTTAATATGTCTTCTGCTCTTCCAAATCACTCAAAAAACAAAATTAAAAATTTCCATTCAGAAAAATTATCTTTGCTTATATTTCAGAAGCTGTGCAGATGTTACTCTTGCTGTTCTTCTTGTTGTAGCAAAATGATCCTGACACAATGAACCCACGTGCAACAAAGGAAGACCTGGGAGTCCTCCCCGTTCTCAAAATTGTCGTTCTGTTTGAGCCTGTTGTTGCAGTTGTGTCAATCCAGATCATTGAAAGTTGTCTTCTTTATTGCTTTTAGAGTCCCATTTCTACACACTGAATGATCCAAGTAAAGTTGTTTTGTTTTGTTTCCCCCACAATTTCATTAGTGAATTTCTAGTACATAACTCTGCATTACTAACTAGGGCTTAGTAAAAAGGTAACATTTTACCTGTACTGCCACTTTCATATTTAATGATTATATTTATCTTCTGCTATGCTGAGAAGTTCTGTATTTCCTAGTGGGTAAGATCTTAAATGATGTCAAGTGAAGACATCCAGCATAATATAATAGAAACACCCAAAATTAAAATAAAAAAAGAAGAAGTTTGATTCTGCCCTATAACACAGACCAGCTCTGTGACTAAGGGCATCTAATAAATGTTCTGAAATAAAGGATGCATGGAGAATTCAAATGACTAAACTGCATGAAAATGCTCTTGATAAATCCGATCCTAATATACCCATAAATGCTCGTCAAGAGGGCATTATTAAAATATACGTGAGAAGTGTCTCTTTTGGACAAGGGGGCTGGCTGTTTAAGAGGTCAGATCCATCCAACCATACGCCTGTGGTTGTAGAGTAAGAGTGAGGATGGTCAAAAGGTAAATCAAGGTGTTAATGGGACAGTCATTATATAGAGAGTGTGTTCAGTCCATGATATGTGACAGGGAAGAAAAAATGGACTTTTTTGAAGAGAAATGTTTGATATGTTTATGTATTACTAGCTGTGCAGTACTGTGGATACTTTGCTTAATTGCTGTGGACAAATAGAAGGAGTAAGTAAAAACATGCATTAGATTGGGTGTTACAAGATGGGAAATGAAACTAGGAAATCAAATGGTCTAGTTTTAATTTTCAAGTCTTTCTCTACCATGGAGGACAGATAAGGTGCAAGACATGTTACACCTCGGACGAGGGAGATGGACATTTTTGCATGTTCTGTGCCTCATTCCCTCAGATTGGCAGATTCTTAACCGTCTTGTGGCTGATTTACTTTCCACCTTGGATTTTTGTTAACACTATGCATTTTCATTAGTAAAAAAAACATGCTGAAATAAGAGAAATTTTATTAAGGCACTACTTACAGAATCACATACATTTACATGGGACACATATTCCTCAAGGGGACATTAGTGGTAGGATTGGTAAAATGAGTCCATTCCTTCAGGATCCCATTGCTATAAGGATGCCTCAAAGGTAGAAGCAGTTTATGAGGAAACCTGGGAGGCTGAAAATATTGGTGGATAGTGTATGACCAATGGGTCAGGAAGGGATTAAAATGAGTGCAAATCACAGTTTTAGTTAGAGAAATTATGTAAAGTATTAAATTATCTTGACTTTATTGTTGGGGGTTAGTAGTTAGCCATTACTGTTTAGATCTCAGCTTCCCTAACGGTAGTAACCGTGTCTTTTCGTCAATGTTATTAGTCTTGCATGGTGCTACAGTAAAAGCCTAACCAAAAACAATCTGCCTTGACCCAATACTGAAATGTCATGTAAATTTTGGCTGAAGTGACCTTGGAAACATACCAAAGGGAAAGGTAAATTCTTTGACACATAGGAAAATTTCCAATGACCCTTCAGAGATTTCCCTTTACAATTTCTCACTATCTTCTCTCTTTAAATCTCATGTGTCTGTCCTTCAACTTTAGCCCCATATGGATCTACTTTCGTATTATTCTGTTTAGTCTACACCAATGTAGGGATTCTATTTAACTTCCATTTCCCTTTCAAGCTTTTCCTTAAAAGTGGAAAGGGAAAGTGACACTTGCTGTACACAGGTCCTATGGGACAGATTGCAGAATGCTTGAATGCTTACAGTGATCTGTTTCATTTGATATGTCTATCTAGTCGAAGTTGGACATTTGCAAGTGAATTTAAACTTAACGCATATATTCCAGAGAAGGGCAGGGTGCAAGATGAAACTGGGCATGAACTCAGAAAATTATTTCATGTTACAGCGGGTCTGAAATCAAGAACCACAGACTCATTTGGAGATCTCTTTACTTCAGATTCTGGCTTAAGAAACTCTTTCACTGTTTATTTCAGTCATGAGCCTCTCTTTTCCAGAGCGGTCACATATTTTTCTTAGATATTCCTAAATTCTCACCTTTGCCTTTCAAAAAGTTCCCAAATCTCACCTTTCTCTTCAATTTTCAACTGAAGGTTGTTTATTTTACTGTTACCATGAAGGAATCACTCAATTGTCTCCCTCCCATGTGATGTTTTTGATTTCAAATACAATAGCCCAAGATTACTTATCATTGCAAGACTTAGATGTACCTTGAAATCTTATTTATTGCTTTAGATCCAATCAAGCACATTTTAAATTAATGGACTTAATAATTATGGAATTTAGAACAAACATTAAGTCAAGTTCTAATTACTCTCTTATAAGACATTATAATCCCACTCATTGGAATAAAGTTTTGCATTAAGTGTGCCCTTCAAAACTATTACCCAAATATAAAAGAAGGGTAGGAGTGTAAAAAGAAACCTTTAAAACATCATGGAAAACACTGATAGATACAGGAACACTTTTAGGAAAATGTATGATAAAACATTTTAGGAAAATGCATATAACACTAGGGGCAGCGCTAGCAGGGGAAAGTGTCTCAGCTCCCTAATTGCTCTCCCTTGGGCATTCCCTAACATAGAAAAGTAGATTCCTTGTGCTCCTCACATTTAGTCCTTTGATCAAGTTTAGTTTCAGGTACCTGGGTGTTTAGTGCTTCCTGAATGTTTGTTTTCATTTAATTTTTAGCCAAGACACTGGGCATTGATTTCTTCTTGAATTTTATTTAAAGTGAATTCACCACTGTGGATGGGAAAATCAAGTCAAAATACTTGCCCTGAGCACAAACCAAAGGAAAATCAAAGCATTTTTGAGAGTCTGAGTTGTTCAGTTAAACTTGCTTAAAAATCATCAAGCAATTGCACTGCTGAAATGGATCCGACATGGAGGCGGAAATCAGAGGGGAAACTCACAGTGTGCCAACTCGTGCAGTAGAATTTTCACATCAAAGAACTTCAAAATAGGATTTTTTTTGCAAATATTTTAACTTTTAGCTAGTTTGCTCAAATCCTTTATTGAAGTAAGCAGGTTATAAATTATAAATGCATAAATAAATCTCATGTATCCAGATAGCACTCATATCAAGATTTGTCCACTTCATCCCAAATCCAGCCATCCAGTTAGGGTCAGACCTGACATTGCTCCATAACTTTGTATCTTGACATATCTGAGTCTGGATGACAGGACAAAATATGTGTATATAGTCACACAAACTTCCTCAAAGAAAGATCAGTGCATGCACTAGAGTGGAGTGTGTGGAAGGGAGATAAGATTAGAAATGTAAATTCAAGAGGGTGTGCTCATCCATTTGAAGCTGTGTAATATGCTTTTGTGTTTTTCGGTATATGAAACCCAGGATTGATGACCGCATAGTGACAGCAAGGACAAAAAGGGGCTCGGGGGCGGAGGTACGGTTATGGCAGTGGGGTCAAAGGGAGGCAATGTCAAGGAGTCCATGTAGGAAAAAAATGATTGGAACCTGATTAGGGTAGCAAATGTACAATTCCACTTGACATGATTAAAATATGGAATGATTTGTTATATGTATTAAATCCCAACAATAAAAATATATAAATAAATTAAATATATAATTTATGAACTTCGGGGAGGTAGAGGAATATCAATTCAAATTATATTCGGAACAGGAATATCATTTCAAGATCTTGTTCTATGAACCAATACATCCTAGTTGCTAGATAATTCAAACTTGGTTTAGTTTATAATGTTTTTTTAATGCTATATACTTGTACATTTCTATGAGCAAATTAAGTTGTTTCAATTTATTCACCTATAAATGATAGCATTCAGATTAAAACACTGAGATGGTTTACAATGGTTATGTAAGCGCACACAAGTACACACAAAACAGGACTGACTTGTCTGTTTGTCCAACTGTGGCGCCTTGCATGTTCGCTGTGATGTGAGAGGCTCTGAAATAGCATTTCAAATAAGATCTGGTTTATCAATGGGGTACAGGTTTCAGTGGGTGTTCTACAGTAAGTAAGAGGCCAGGAAGAAACAACCAGCAGACCACTTCTGAACGGTTAGCAAGCAGAAACCTTAGGAATAGCAATGGAATCTCATTTGGCGTAGTGCTAGAAGATAAGCCTCTGCAATTGGAAGGCACTGAAGACGCAACTGGGGGAAATCTACCACCTCAAAGCAGCCCTAACGACAGAGGAGGACATGGCACTTGGCTGATGTGCCATGACTCAACATTATAAGAAACATCTGCAAATACAATATACTAACATTTTCAAAGCATAAAATATGAATCCAGAAAAACTGATAGTTTATAAAATGGAATGTATAGAGGTTGATATTGTAGGCATTAATGAGCTCTTAGCCAAGTTGAATAGGTGTGTGACTGAAGAGTCATATTAATACGAGGTCAGTAGGGCAGATGGCAGGCCACTGACAGCTCCTATAATGAGCTGGCAAAAAGACAGACTGTCCCCTCCAGTCTAAAGTACTAGCTCTGGATGAACCAGATGTAGGATCCAGAACTGGCACAAACAAAACCCCAAAAACCCAAGCAAGCTTTCTCACAGCATTCCTTTATATAGAAATCTGGACAACCTTTCCCTGAGGAAATTTCCTTTCAATTGTTTCAGTGCCGTGACCTTTATAAGGTGGTTGAATGTTCTTCCAAATGCCTTGCAACTAATGTTCTTACCATGTTTTGGCTTCACACAGTTGATCCCAGAATAAAGTTGATTGCTACATAAGATCCTGGGAGTGACTAGGTATTAATTAACCACCAAATTACAGAGAAGCCCAAACTAGTCCAGCTGACAGATAACATCTCACTGTCACAGACAGGAATGACACAATAAAGAGGAAACGTGTTACATTTATCATAAGCCTCTCACGATTCCCCTCTATCCATAATAGAGGAATGGCAAGAAACTCTTTGCTAAGCAAAGAGAATGGAGAGATGACTATAGGAGATCAAAATTATACACCCAACCCGAGTGGTTAAAACTTTGTCAGTGGCTTCCTCTTCCGAGTCAAATTGGACAAAATGGCAACTGGTTTAACGTTACGGGTATATGTGAGTGTGTGAGTGTGTGTGTTCATGCATATACACGGAAATGATGTTGTGTGGGGGGTATGCATATATAGACACAAAAATGTTGTGGTTAGTTGCCACAGAGTCATAAGTGGCCTTATGTATGACAGAAACATATCTATTGACCAGTACTGCTCCATCACTGCAGTCTATATATACAGGAAAGAGATAAATGAATTCTCACACTGTGTCCATCTTTAATATCTAATCATTAACTGGAATATAAATATGTCTAATCTGTCCAATTGTATCAAGTATGTAGTAAATATGTAAGCAGGTTATAACTTATATCAACAGCTCTTTTTACATGTTCTAATTGTGAATTGTGCCCTAGACTTCTATTTGTTTGCAATTTTATTTTTTCCCACAATTTTATTGGCACATAATTTACAAATCATATAATTGAATACTTCAATCATATCAAGAGGAATTGTACAATCACCCCCACTTCTGTCTTAGTGTCTGACTCCCCACCTCACCATGGTTAAATCTCCTTTACACTGAGTTGTGCAATCATGATCAATTCTAGTGCTCCCCCCACTCCCCGCCACTTCATTATTGACATCTGAAATCCCCTCTCCTTCCCTATTGCCCGTCTCTCACCCCTGCATTCCCTCTAACACTTCAGATCAATTATGATCAGTGTACATCCACTCCTCCAGTGCTTCGCAGCTGGGAGACCACACAGTAGACAATGAGCAACATTTACGCTGAGTCGGTGGAAGACTTTTTGATCCTTTTATTCTCCAATTATGCCTGCTTTCTGTAACCACGTTGACCCCATACCATCTATTAAAGTCACTGCAATATTTAAGACTTTAGGTCAAATTCTTCCTCAGTCTCGAATGTCCGACATATTTTCACGAATGAGTTTAGTATGACAACATTTATACATTTTGTACCTGTCCTCTTTTACTTAGAACCATTTGTAATACAGTATTCTCCACTAAGTTGTCAAAGACTACCAGGAAAGATCCCATGCTCATACTTGTAGCCTTCCCACACTTTTTCCATATTAACTCCAAAATATTTTATACATATAGAAGCTGCTTAGTAATGTGTTGTGAAATTATATATATGCATATACATATATAATTTAGATGATGAAAAAGGCTATAGTGTCATGTGTTAATGATTAAAAGGTGAAGAATTTCAGAGAGATTAATTTAATTATATTGAAAAGATACATAAACAGAGACTATTGGCATAATGAAGGGGCCCCGGGGGTGTAGTGGTCACTCTGTGCTGCAGTTCACATTGTAGGCAGCTTGACCCCACAAACAGTGACTGCCGCAGGAAAAAGACTGCACGGAAAATAGAGTTGATGCTGTGAATTTGGACTTCTAGCCTCCTAAACTTCTGGAGAATAAATGTGTTTGTTAATTAATTGTGATATTTCTATGTTAGCAGCACTAGATACCTAAGACAGAATTTTTGCCAATATTAGAGTGGGGTGATGCCCTGAAAGATACATGAAATATGGAATTTTTGAAATTAGGAAATGAGCAGAGGCTTGAAGAATGTGATGGTATATAATAAAAAAGCGTAGGTTTATTCGAAAATATTGTTGGTAGAATTAAGGATGCCAAAGACATTTCTGGTGACATTTTGGAGGGGGGGGGACTGAAGACAGCTGTAAGAATGGCAAAATGCCAGGCAGTAGCAGAGAAACAGTGATACCAGAAACAAAAGATTGACCCACTATGACATCACAGATGTTCCATGAAAGGAAGGCTCTGAGTGGTACCTGGTAGGAGGATTTCTGAGTGACGGGGGCCCTGCAGGTACTCAGAGATACACATAAGAAACTATGTAACACTTGCTTATGGAAGGAAGTGGCCAGCTGCTCCGAAGAAATCTAAGATGGTAGGTTTTCAAGGTACTGGGAAGCAGAAGCTAAGGAGCCAAAGCGTGAGAAGAATCACTTCAGCTCATTCAGACAGGCCACAGTCTCTGGGATCTCAGAAAGCACAGCTACAAGGTTCTAGGTTCCGCAGAGGCAGATATTTACCAACCTGGCTCCTGAGTTCCAGGAGGCTGAGGATGGAGCTGCTACACAAAGCTGAGGGGCCGGGGCTTCCATGAGCAAGCAGAAGATAAAGGGACCCAATAGGAGCTGTGGAGAAGAGCCAACATCCATTTGGACTAGGACAGGGTCACCCAAAGCCAAGAGAACCTAGTCGCAATCCCAGTGAGCATGGAAGGCAGAACTGAAGCCTGGCAAAGAGAGAAAGTCAAGGGTAGACTATCGTCTATCAGTGGTTCTCAAGCTTCCTAATGCTGTGACCCTTTAATGCAGTTCCTCATGTTGTGGTGACCCCCAACCATAGAATTATTTTCATTGCTACTTCATAGCTGTCATTTTGCTAATGTTGTGAATCAGGCAACCCCTGTGAAAGGGTCGTTCGACCCCCAAACGGGTCATGACACACACTTTGAGAACCACTGGCCTAGATGGTCTCACATCACAAAAGAACACTTTCACAGCTTCAGAGGTAATGTAAATTATTCTGCTGAGTTTGGGAATGCTTTCTTCTTTATCCTTCTTGCTCTTCAATTCCTCCCATTTATATTGAAAATATTCACATTATGCCTGCTCCATATCTGTAGTATGTTATCAAATCATTTGTATTTTAGATGTAGACACATAAAAAATAAATGTCACCCTCAGTTGGGAACTGGATGGAGTTGATTTAAGACTTTTGGATATGATGGAGTGAAAGTGGTTTGCATACAGCGAAGGCATGAATTTTGGGATATTATAAACTGAATGTACTCTCTCAAAACATGTGTCAGATCCTCTGGGCCATATTTCTAATTTTTGGATATTATGGCATAATCTGGCAGTTTTATAATGAGGCACTCATTATGTAATAAGCATTTGGGTATTATGACATTAGGGTGAGATGCAACACCTTTATTCAGGTCATCTTCCCGGAGACAAAGAAAACATGTTTCACTCTTGTGTCCAAATCATTTTAACCTTGCTGTTACCACTGCTAAATGTCCTTGAGTTCATTCCAATTCAGGCAGCACTAGGCACAACAGAATGAAACACTGCCTGGTCCTGCACCTGTTCTTCTGTTAGAGACCATTGTTGCAGCCATTGCGGCAATCCATCAGGCTGAGAGCCTTCCTTTCCTTCACTGCCCCTCCTCTTTACTAAGCATGATGTATTTCTCCAGGGACTAGTCTTTACAGATAATATGTCCAAAGTATGTGAGGAAAAGTCTTGTCCTCCTTGTCTCTAAGGAACATTCTGATTGAATCTCTTTCAAGACTGAATTACGAGTTCTTTTGGTATTTTCAATATTCTTTGTCAGCTCCATAATTCAATATAGCTATTCTTTTTTGTCTCCCTTTTTCAGTGTTTTATTTTTACATGCATATGAAGCTATTGAGACTACCATCGCTTGAGCCAGGTAGATCTTAGTCCTCAAATAACATCTTAGCTGTTCAACACTCTAAAGAGGTCTTACAAAGCAGATTTACGCAATGCAATGCATCCTTTGATTTCTTGACTGCTGCTTTCATGAGCATCGATTGTGAATCCAAACAAGATGAAATCCTTGAAACTCAACCATTTGTCCAATTACCATGATATTACCTACTGTTCCATTTGTGAGGATTTTGGTTTTCTCTACATTGAGCTGTGATCCATACAGAAGGCTGCAGTGCTTGAGCTACATCAGTAGTGCTTCAGGTCCTCTCACATTCATGAAGCAGGGTTGTGTCATCTGCATGTCACAGGTTGTTAATAAACTTTATCCAGATCCTGATACTGCATTCTTCTTCTATAATCCAGTTACTCTGATTATTTTTTCAGCATGTAGATTGTACAGTGAGAGGATATAATTCCTACTCACACCTGTCCTGATTTTAAACTGTATAACACACGCTTGTTCTGTTTGAACAATTGTCCCCTGATCCCTACACTGGTTCCATATGAGCACAATTAAGTGTTCTGATGAGTCCACGGAGTCAAATGCCTTTGCAGAGTCAATATAATGTAAATAAACATTTTTATAGCATTCTCTGCTGTAAGCCAAGATCTATCTGACATCAAATATGACATACTTTGTTCCACATCTGAATCAGGACTCACCCTCTGGGCAGCTCCCTGTCCATGTACCTCTGCAACCATTGTTGAATAATATTCAGAAATTTTTTCTGGCATGTAATATTAATGACAGCATTTTATAAGGTGAACATTCTATTGGATCAGCTTTTTAATAGATACTCATGAATCACTTTGGGTCAGTTGGCCAAGTAGCTGTCTTCCAAAATGTCTGGCATGCACAAACAAGTGCTTCCAGTGCTACACCAGCTTATTCAAACATTGTCATTGGTATTCCATCAATTACTGGAGCCAGTTTTTTGCTAATGTCTTCAGTGAGCTTGACTTCTTCCTTCAGCATCATCGGTTTTTGCTAACATGCTACTTCTTGAAATGAGGGCATGTCCACTAGTTCCTTGGGTACAATAGCAGTGCATTCTTTACATCTTCTTTTGATTCTCCCTTCATTGTTCAATAGTTTGTCCACAGAATCCTTTACTTCACAGTTTCAGGTTAGCAGGCAATCCAGTCTCTTAAAACGTCTTGCTTCCTACCAAAACATGGAAAAAGAGGTCCTAATCCTTTGCGTAAAACACTCTGATAGTGCTGACATTACTATGAGTCAGAATCAATTTGATTTCCATGGCCTTTCTGGTCTGGTAATGCTTGCTATTTGATAGAACTATTTGGAATAAAAATAACGTGTCATATTTCAACCAATTTTACTTCCCAAAGTAAGTAACATTTGTTATGATGTACCTAGGATCACCATGAATCTGAATTGACTCAGATTTACCTAACAACACCTAACTAACTACACTAACAAGCAAGGAATGGAGGTCAAGACTATACCTATGAAGATGCACTATTTGCTTCTTCAAAAGCCATTCTCCTCCTCTCATAGTTAACTCTCATATTCCTTATGAATTGCAACACAATGATCATCCCTGTTAGGAAGACTCAAACAAATCCCTACATTGTTTGAATGTACTTGTGATGTGGTACGCCATCTGAATACTAAGGCTAGCTTTAATTTTTGATTCAAATACTTGAGCACAATTACTAAAGCCGGTATATCACCTGCACCTTTAGAACGTTGGTGTTCAATAAATGTTTACTGACTGAATAAATCTGGAATACCATATCTTTGCACAAACACTTCAAATACTGAATACAATACTCTTCTAGTTACCAATTTTATGAAACGTTTGAACCAATTTCATGTTTTCCAGAATGACAACTTTTGTGACTGAGGCCTGGTAAAGAAACTAGCAAGTATTGATGCTTCACTTTACCACCAGAAACAAAGTCCAAGCTAAGCTGCTGTATTAATTGGACTGAAAAAAAGAAAGAAAGAAAGAATTGTACTGCTAAGTGGAAGGTCAGCAGTTCAAGGTCACCAGCAGCTCCTGGGGAGAGTGCTAAGGTTGTCTGCCTGAGAAAAGGATGAGAGTCTCTGAAATCTTAGGGAGCAGTTTGACGCTGTCGTCTGGAGTCTTTACATGTTGGAAACAATTCAATGGCAGAGGGTTTGGTTTATTGTTGCTGTTGTTTTCATTTTAGTTCCAGAAGGTATACTGTTCTCAGTCTTTGTTCTGCAGAAATTTTATAGGATATTTCTCAGGAATTACAGTGAAAAATCCAAGCAGGCATAGAACTTGCTCTGTAGAAAGGCATGCTCCACATGGTAATATATTTTTCTTAAATGTCTCCATAATCCGGTTTCAAAATTCAAATCTCCCTTGATTTTCTATCCCCGTGCATTAGAATTTTTTTTTATATACAATACCCTCTCACTCTGAGTAGATGGCTTAACTTTAATGCTTGCCTATATTCTTCCTGAATCAATTCATTAAAAGAACAGAAATATGAGAATATAATGGTTCATAAAGAAACAACCCATTATTAAAGGGTATTACTGTTATTATTATTCTCTCATCAAACAAAGAGATGAGATCCTGGATTGCACAACATATGGAAATTGCTTGGACGATAACCACAACGTACAGTCACACCTTCAGCATCCAGCAACATTATTTGCTGCATTTCAGGTGCCAGTGTGGCATACAGCCAGCCCAGGAAAGATGAACTGGCAGAGAGAGAATGACAGACATTAGGCATAAGTACTTTTCATGTCAAGCCTTTGGCATGTTCATCGTCGAAAAAATCTGTTCTCAGAAATGCCTTCCAAAATATGCAAGTTATCTTATCAGGGCATATGATAACTTCTGCCATCCTGGGATATGTTAATATGGACCATCTTGGGAGAAGCCAAATCATTGCCAGGATAATGGTTGATTCCAGATGTCTGTCCTGTTCTGTTTCTACAACCCAAGGGAAGCTCAGAAATTAAAAATGGAAGGTTGCGATGGAATTTTTCAAAGCAAGCTGACTTTTTCTACCAGTCATCAAATTTGAAAGGAAAAAAACGCACAGTGTAAGCCTCTTTAGTCTATGTAAGCAAACTTTCATTTACAGGATCTGAATTTAAGCATGAATTTGAATTTTGTTTATCTTTAAAAGTTAAAAAATGAACTTTTCAAGAAAGTAAAGGTGACAGTCATACTTTAAGTGGTTTTAATTATATTTCATTTTTTCAGTTTCTTCTTACTTTACCCATTGAAATGGACTTTTGCCAAGAATATAATTTACTAAATATCATTTTAATTTTAATTGAACACATAGCATTTTCAGAAAATAGAGAAATGATATGCACATGATTTTCAAACAGATATACATACGCGTAGAACACAGATATATCTTCCTGCATTCAGGTCAAAAGACCTGGAGACACATTTCTTACATGAAAATATTTGTTATAATTTTCTTGTGGAAACCCATTAGCTAATTTCAAATACTGGGTTTTCCAAGAAATAGTTCATGTTTTCCAGCTGGATAAATGGTGTGTGTTATATAAATTGTAAAATATATTTTGTACTCATGTCAGATCTGCTTGATTGTTAAAAATATACATGTTAAAAATTATTCCCCCATGTTTCAAAGGTGAAAGGATTTAGTACTGCAACAATTCTCATAGGCATAAATCATGCCGACAACATACCTGTTTTTTCAGCAGATATCTGTGCTTTAACACAAAAACTTGCCCTAACGAAGCAGCAAATCTAACTCTTCTCCAGTGATTTGGCCTTTTGAGATGTAATAGAACCTTATATGTGAAAATGCTCTTGGAATTTATTCAGAACAGCAAAAAACTCAATCCAAAAGCACATCTGAATATTCATGAAGCATTTTTATGTATCCAAACTTATCCTTGGAAAAACACAGTTTTGGAATAATCACCAAAATATCTTCGTCTGCAAAATGATCTTCCTTATATGCATTTGCTTCTGTCATAGCTGCTGTTAGGTTATACGTGCACACACATACACACATGCATATGCATATAAGGGATTTAAAACACATTTAGAGGTCTGATTACAGTTTATGAACCTTCCATAACACTATAGCTTTCCTAACAACAAATAAAAATTTGGAGTATTTCTATAAAGGAGTCTATGGACTTTCTCCATCCTGGCCTGAAAACTGAGTTGTCAAGGAAAAGAAGGGACAAAAGAGAGGGGAAGGGAGACAGTGGTCAATGTAAAATTTGAAAATAATTAAAAATCTACAATCTATCTAGGGGCCACGAGGGTTGGGGGGGGGAGGAGGAAGGGGGAAAAAAAGAGGAGCTGATCCCAAGGGCTCAATGGAAAGTAAATGTTTATAAAAGAATGACGGAATATATGTATGAATATGTCATAAAAATTGATGTGCCCCAAATAAAATGATTAAAAACAAATTAAAATGATGATGGCAACCTCTGCTCAACGCAATGTATGGATGGATGGATTGCGATAAAAGCTGTACAAATCCCCAATGAAATGATTTTTTTTAAAAAGAAATGATCATTCTTAATGACTTCCCTTTTGACAGATGCGTCCCACCATGTGGGCTTAGGCTTGTAGGGTATTGAAGGTGCTTTTAAAAGTAAGGATGCATGTGCAGTAAAACCATCTGACAAATTTTCACTAAGCGCAGACACGGATTAGTCTTCCAGCATGGCCTAGGAAACGTAATAGGACTCGCCCAGTATCTCTTTGTCAAGAGCGCAACAAAACCCAAGGGTCCAGGGATCCCAGATCTCTCAACATGGTCTCACACTGCTCTTCTGAAATTAGACCCGACAAAGAGACCCTGGGTGGTGGGAATGGTTAGCACACTCATTTCCTAGCCTTAAGATTGAAGGTTCAAGTTTTCCTGGAAGTGCCTAAGAGAAAGACCTGGAACCATCCAAAGAATCAAGCCCTGAAAACCCTATTGAACACACATGTCTTCTGATACACATCGGGTAAGCAAAAGCACAACCCAAACTGAAGAAACATGTATATATTATGACGAGAGAGAAAAAACAAAAGCAAAAACCAAAGAAACCATAAACTACACAAATTAAGGAACAATAAAACTTATTAGTCAAATTAATATAGAAGTGTCATGAGTTGGAATCGATTCAATGTTCATGGATACAGGTCATAAAAGTATAATTGTCTCATCTACTAATCTCTCCAGTGCTTACTTCACTCCATTCACAATGACACCCTTTTCTGTTTGTTTGTTTGTTTTCTACTGAGAATCTTGGTGCACATGCCAGGTCAACGGGTCTTTGGGCATCCTACATACCCCAAACTCCTGCCTGACTCAGTCCATCAACTTCTTCAGACTTTTCTGCAAAGGACATCTTCTTATTTAGGACATCATTAACTAATTTAAAATGTAACCTTGTTCCACACTACTCATTCTCTTTTGCTTACCTTTTTTTTCCATTTAAGTTTCTATCTGGTTCATATTCTAGCTATATATTTTGTTTATTTTCTGTCTTTTCTCACTGGGGTGAAAGTGTCATAATGACAAAGATTAATAATTGTTTTCTTCATTGCTCTATCCTCAGTAGCTGGCACAATGTAAGCATCCAATACATACGACTCACCTTGACAAGAATGCTTTCACACAGTCTTAAAAATCAGGAGTAAGAGGAAGTTACTAAGTATTATAAACCAAAGGTCAAAGAAAGAGCTAGGGTATCCTGGTATATAGCTCATATCCTCATTCAAGAATCAGTTTTGGAGTGCATGTTGTGTGCTAGTGACTGGAACTAATGAGCTGTAGGATCTCAGAGCCTAAAAATGGGAATAAATATATATGTATTAGGTGAGAGAAAGCATATAAAACTATAGTAAGATTAGTAAAAAGTATGATAATTATATATTTTCACACATTACATTTATAAAAATAGTTTTATTATCAAAATATCACTCTTTTGTTTTTATGCAAATGTGTGAACTGGAATGATAAAGTGAAGGAAAATTAAAAATCAGTTTTAATCACATGCAAAGATTAGATTCTTATGTAAGCAATATCACAAGCCCAAATGGTAATATACATGTTATGGTGAGAGAGAGAAAAAAACCCAAAAACTGAAGAAACCATAAATTACACTGATTCAGGACCAATAAAACTGACTAGGCAAATTAATATAATAAAGGCCATGAGAGCCAACAGTAAATTGAACATCTGACATCTCGTCAAAACTGTGGTTGCTTTCAAATGAAGCTCTGGAGAGACAACTTTTAGAGTGGGAAAGAGGTTTGTGAATGGAGGTATGTGCTTTCAGAATTTGATTTTATTCCCTTTGGTTGGGATAAATTAGGATTAGCATAAACAGACCTAACACACCATATACTCTCTTTCTCCCTGATATATATTTGTTGTTATTCTTTCAATCCTTGTCCTTCTAGTAATAGAAAGCTTTATGGAGATATAGTAGGAAGAAAAGCTGCTTAATGGGGCACACTACAGCAAACATTATTGATCAATTTTGTTTTACTTGTAAGAATGATTGAATGTGAAAGTAATTGAGATGTCATTTTGTAGCTTGAGCATTTTATTTTCTAGAATGTGTGTTTTCTCTGAGAGAATTTATTTGAGAGAAAATAAAGAACCAGAGATGATATATTGAACAGGAAAAGCATACCATTTGACAAGAAGATTTGTCTGGGTCACCCTCTTGATTTCATGGTACCATTTTGTATTATCAATGGTGATGTTTTGCCAGCTCAAGGCTAAAGCAAATACTCTGGCAAGCTCACATTTACCATCCCACCTAAATTCTTTACCCTGCCCCCATCAAAGCACCTTTTTGGGTTTTTTTTTTTGCCTTTTCCAGAGATGTTTTCATCAAATATTTTTCTGATAAAAATATCTAAGATACTCATCCCCATTTCTGTTAGACTGGCAGATGTCATGACATATGTGTACAATAAAAGGCGTAGACACTCTCTGCTTACATTTCATTGTCCTGTGAATACACCTAGGACTATCACCAAGCAGCTGTTCATTGTAAGAGAAAATATTTAAGTAAAACAAAATTAAGATGTTCCTTTAGTTGGTTAGTTGAACAGGAAGAAAAATATGCTTTTCCTTCTGAAGATGTAGAGTTAGTTACAGGGTTAGCAATGACTTACTTTGTGTTTCTGAACCATTTTAGAATATAGCCTATTTCTTTCTGGAAGCGTCTAAAATTTCAACTACTTTATCATTTTGCAAAATATGAAGAAAATTATTAGAAAACAGAGAAGAAAAACCTAGCATTGAAATTCTGACTTGAGATCAACCAAACAGGCAAAAACTAGACAGTGTCTTAAAGAAATTCTAACTAAAAAAAAGAAATGCTAACTAAAAATATATATACCAGTCAATTTTCCTAACTAGTATCACTTTTGCTAAAAATTGGTCCTGTCAAGTCATAAAATTGTTCCTAATAAAATTAAAAATTCCCTTGAAAAATCAAAAGTAGTAAGTGTAATAATTGTTTAATATACTATGTAATTGCATTTCAGTCTCCTTCCAAGTAGTTAATATTAATCCCACCAAAATTAAAGCCACATTTGTGAAATATACTTAATATGGAGAAAGTATTGAGAAACAAGTGCGTCTGGGCATCTAAGGAAAAGCACTGTGGTTCAGGAAAGAAGTGCCACAAGATGAGAAATGTGACCTAATAGAGAGACAATGGAAATGTTTGCAAATACTATGATAGTGTCTGGGGAATATATAATTAAAACATTGTGCCTGATCTCAATGTTGGCTTCCATTCTCTCTCTCTCTCTCTCTCTCTCTCTCTCTCTCTCTCTCTCTCTCTCTCAAATATTTGTATTTAAATTATTTTACAACCAACTTAATCACCCTCAAAATATCTCCATACACTTAATACATTTGTAAAATCTGTGATTCCATTCTTGGAAACAATTTTCAAACTCATCTCTTTGGATGGCTCACAATACCTCCCTTGTTTTTTTATTCACTTCTTCTAACTCATCAAATTGCTTTCCTTTCATATCACTCTTCTTCTTTTTTGATAATCATTTTATCGGGGAATCATAAAACTCTTATCACAATCCATAAATGCACCCATTGTGTCAAGAACATACATTTGTTGCCCTCATCATTCCCTAAACATTTGCTCTCCACTTGAGCCCTTGGTATCAGCTCCTCATTTTTCCCCTCCCTTCCCATTCCTCTTCCCTCATGAACGCTTGACAATTGATAAATTATTATTATTTTATCATATCTTACACTGCCTGATGTCTCCCTTCACCCACTTTTCTGTTGCCGCCCCCATGGAGGAGGTTATATGTAGATCCTTGTAATCGGTTCCCTTATCAATCCCTCTTTCCCTTCACCCTCCAGGTATAGCCACTCTCAGCACTGGTCCTGAGGGGTTCATCTGTCCTGGATTACCTGTGTTTCCAGTTTATATCTGCACCACTGTACATCCTCTGGCCTAACCAGGTTTGTAAGGTAGAATTGGGATCATGATAATGGGGGATAGGAAGACTTTAAGAACTTGAGGAAAGTTGTGTGTTTCATCGATGCTACACTGCACCCTGACTGGCTTACCTCCCTGTGATCCCTCTGCAAAGGGATGTACAGTTGCCTACGGTTGGATCTTGGGTCCCAACACCACACTCCTCCTCATTCAAAATTATATGACTTTTTTTTCCTTTGGTGCTTGATACCTGATCCCTTCCACACCTCATGATCACACAGGCAGGTGTGCTTCTTCCATGTGGGCTTTGTTGCTTCTGGGCTAGATGGCCACTTGTTTACCTTCAAGCCTTTAAGACCCCAAAGCTATACTCTCAATAGCTGAACACCATCAGGGTTCTTCACCACACTTGCTTATGCACACATTTGTTTTCAGTGTTTGTATGGGGAAGGTGAGCACACGATGATTTCTTGTTCTTTGATGTCTGACACCTGATCCCTTCAACACCTCGTGATCACACAGGCTGGTGTGCTTCTTCCATGTGAGCTTTGTTGCTTCTGAACTAGATGGCCACTTGTTTACCTTCAAGCCTTTGAGACCCCAGGTGCTATATCTTTTGATAGCTGGACACCATCAGCTTTCATCACCATACTTGCTTATGCACCCATTTGTCTTCAGCGATTGTGTCAGGAAGCTGTGCATCATGGAATGTCAGTTTAATAGAACAAAGTATTCTTGCATTGAGGGAGTATTTGAGTGGAAGTCCAATGTCCATCTGCTACCTTAATACTAAACCTATAAATATATGCACATAGATCTATATCATGTCAGTCTTCATTCATGGAAACAAAAAGAAGTTGCAAAGAGCAAGGTCAGATAAGTAAGGTGCATGGGACAAAAGAGGGATGCTACTCTTGCCAAAAACTGGTGCACTGAGATGTACCAGTTGTCATGGTGGCAGAAGCGGTTCCTTGTCTGCCACAAATCATGCCCTTTTTTGGTCACACCTTGTTACACTAAATAGAAAACTTGATTAACAGTAAGACCTGGTGAAACAAACTCCAAATACACTATGAGGTGACATTTTCATCTGTTCCATAAGTTAACGGCCCTCCAGAATGAGGTTGTCCATTAATTGACATTTCACCTTTTTTTTGAAATGAGAAAACCACTCAGAAACTTGAGTTTTTGCCATAACACTGTCCTTGTAAGCTGTGTTCAACATCACAACCGTTTCTGCAGCACTTTACCCAAGCAGGAAAGATATTTTCACAGCCACACGCTGTTCTCTTAAATTGGTCTTCACAAATAAATGAGGTTCAAGTGAAACTGCTTTTACCTTACCAAAAAAATCACTATGATCAGAGGACCCTCCCTGGTGACCCACTGGATGCACTAACAGAGTGAGTTGCTTGATGCCTGCCTAGTGAGAAAAATGTGTACTCTGGAAGATTTTAGACAGATAGAGAGATAGATAGATAGATAGATAGAGAGTATATATACACACACACACTCTCTCTCTCTAAATATATATATAATATATATATAATCTCTCTAAATATATATATATATATATATATATATATATATATATATATATATATATATATATATATATAGAGAGAGAGAGAGAGAGAGAGAGAGAGAGAGAGAGAGATAAAAAGTAATTACTGTTATTACTCTGAATTTGAGTGTCAGAGAAAGTAGTTCAAACCTTGGTACTGTTTTATCAGCTGTAAATCTTTGTCAAATGAATCTCAAACTCAATTTCATTTTTAACTCTCCACATAAGACAAAATACAATGTTCAAATAAAGTGAAGTTTGGTCTTAAAAAATCATCTATACTGCAGAATGTAGTTGTGCACTATTGTAATAATAATCTTTTAAAAATGTTTGTGTCTTTTTGCCATGTATTAACACTCAATATCTACCATTGGTGTTTGAAGATTGCACCTTTATGTATCCAGAGATGATACAAGAAGTGATGCAATGTCTTCCTTCAGGTTAACAGTATGAGGCTAGAGAGAGAAAGGACCAGTGTCCTAAGAATACAAAAATTCCAAACATTTCCTTAGTTGCAGTTCCTCATCCTAAAGGGCTTCCCAGGATATGTAGGAACTGTCTTTACTTTAAATAAAAGGAACTATATTGGGAAAATAGCTGGACATTCTTCCCCTTGAGAAAAGAAAGTAAACAATAACACCCATTCTCGCCACAATTCGATATTGTACTGGAACTTCTAGACCAATGGTTCTCAACCTTCCTAATGTCATGAACCTTTAATACATGTTGTGGTGACCAACCCCCCTCCCAAACCATGATATTATTTTCGTTGCTACTTCATAACTGTAATTTTGCTACTATTATGAATCAGGTAACTCCTCTGAAAGGGCTCTTCTACCCCAAGGGGGTCATGACCCAAAGGTTGAGAACCTCTGTAGCTAGAGAGAGAAATAAGCAAGAAAGGGAAATAAAGAGAGTCCAAATGGGAAGAGAGAAGCAAATATTTCTCAATTTACAGATACACAATTCTTTACATTGAAAACCTCAGAGGTTTTACAAGACAGGTATTGAACCTTTTCAAAGATGTTCCATCCACATGGCAAGATCTATGATTGGCACACAGACTTAAAAAAATCCGTCTTAATTATCTACTGCTGCTGTAAGAAAAAAATCCCACTGTTGGATGTCTTTAACACAGAAAATATGTTTTTCTCAGTTTAGGATTCAGCAAATCTAAATTCAACAACATTGGTTACTGAAATGGAAGACTAAACATCAACTGTACATGGAAACCACAGGCCCCAAATTACCAAAAGAAAATTGAAAATCAAAATAAGGGGCCTCACACTTCCATTCTCAAAACACCCTATAAATCCAGTCACAGTAATTAAAATAACTTGCATTTGTGTAATTAAAAACACATGGACCAGTTAAATAAAGCTGGTAGTTCAGCAATAAATCTATGTATCTATGAGCAACTGATTTTCAACAAGAATTCTAAGTCAATTCATTGGAATGGAACAAACAAAACCTTTCAGGAATGCTGCTGGCAAAATTTGGTATTCATTTGCAGAAAAATGAAACAAGATCTGCACACCATATAAAGAGCTAATCAAAATGAAACAAAGACCTGAACATCAAAGTGAAAACTATAAAGATTCTAGAAGAGAGCTAAGTCCAAAATTGCAGGACATAATTTGCTTCTGACATTGACTCTCAAATACAAGTGTGTGAACAACAGAGGACAATTAGAAACATGGTGGCTCATAAAAATTAACTATTCTCTTCATGTAAGACTTTATGAAAAGATCAAAAGGAACATGCAGAATGGGACAAAGTCTTCCAGAAGTGCATAGGCATTTAATCTCCAAAATGCCCAACAAACTTCAACAACACAACAATAAAAAGAAAAACAGTCTAATTAAAAGATGGACACAGAACACAAGCATACATTTAGCTGATAAGAACATTCACATGCACAAAAAATGAAAAGATGCTCACTATAATTAATCATTAGATATATGTAAATCAAAACTGCAATAAAATGCCATGTCACCTCTGTAAAAATGGCACTGGTAAAATAAATTAACAGGGAACATCAAATGATGATTAGATTGGGAGGGTTTAGAACCCATCATTCATTTTTGTGGGGATTATAAGTGGTACTACTATTGTAGAAAATAAAATGATACTTTCTCAAAAAAACTAGAAATGTAAAAACTTTATGATTTATAAATCCACTTTTAGGTGTATACCCAAGAGTTCTACTAGCAGTGACGAATATAGGCATATGCACACCTATGCATATTACAGACATATTCACAATTGCAAAAAAAAGTATTTGAGCAGAAGAATGGATAAGTACTTGAGCAGTAGAATGGATAAAGAAACGATGGTGCAGTAGAATAGTATACAGTCATAAAGAAGAATAGTGTGCTCACAATCCCTCTGATAAAATGTATTAATATGAAGGATATTATGGAGAGTAAAATAAGTCAAACATATAATGGCAAATATTGCATGATTGTTTTTTTACGAATTCAAAAGTAGTTATATCTATAGATAGCCACATGCACATTGTTTGGACCAATCTACATGAAGCCACGAAGAAAATCTCAAGAGACAAGGATGGTGTTTCTTAATATTAGGACAAAAATAAATTTTCAGTACAGACAATAACCAATAATATATATGAGGCTATGCAATATGTATATAGGCATATAAATACGTGAGAATGAATATGCACATACATATTGTATATAGGTAGAAAAATCTATAAATGAGTGTGAATCTAGGTATAGATGTGCATACATCTATAACTGAACAGATAATAAAACACATAGAGAGAAAATATAAATCATTTTTAGACATAACTAAAACCTGTGTTATTGGTTTTCTTAGTTTGAAAGTTTAGCCTTGCCTGCTAACTCAGGTAATTGGCATACTGTGGTTCATAAAATGTTTTATGTTCTACATTTCAATATGATTAGTATTAGGAGTCTTAAAGACTGTGAGTGCCCATTTAAGATATAGCTCTTAATAATTTGTCGCCTGGAATAAAAAAGGAAGAAGAAAATCAAAGGATGAAGTAGTCTTTGGGACTAATAATCTACATGAACCAAGGCTTGGGGTTAGTGAGGAACATAATTGAAAAAATTGAGAGTTACAGATTTGGTACAACTAAAAGTCTTCCCAAGATTACTTAACTTAAATGAACATTGAACCTTAATGTTAAAAAAAATTGCTTGAGGTCACCTTGTACTTAAACAACAATGTGGCAGATAAAATAAAGAATGACACCCATTAGTAACGAGCTCTTAAAAATGCCAATAGGACATCAAGTAAAAACATAGAGAGCAGAAAAACTAGAGTGCAATAAAGAATAACACCAGATGAAGTAAATGACAAGGATGACACATTGTGGGGGGTGGGGACATAAGTGAATAATTTTTGTAGAAATGATTAATGGAAACAACTTTCTGGGTAAACTTTTACATTGAATAATGTAAGATATTACTTAAAGAAGAGAAAGAAACTAGTTGTGTCTTAAACAATGTGAAGGAGCAAAATTTATAGAAAGCAGTAAGAAAGTCTAATAATTTGCCTGAGTAGTAAGCCAACAATTTTTTTACTTGTCCTTTCATGTTTTTCTACCCTTCCATAGCAATAACAACAAAAACAAAATTAATCACGGGTAAGTAAGAATATAGAATTACTTTCAAATGAAAGAGAGCTGTACAAGGACATCATTAATGAGTTAATTTGGAAGACTTTAAGTAGAAATTTCCTATAAGCAGATAGAAATGATAAGCTTAAACTCTGGAGAGAGATTTGAAATAAGAATATGAAATATGAGCTTGATTTAATAATACTTCAATCCAAACCTTAAAATATGTTCACCGTCATTTAGAAACATATAAGTTTGAACTCAATAGTGAAAAAGTTAGGGGACAACGAGTTGGAGTGTATACTTCGCTTAAAATTATTCAGTGTCTTCCCAGTGTCCAAAATGTGGAATTCACACTTACTAAATTGGTTCGTGTCATTCATAACCTAGTTTCATTTCTTTATGCTAAACTGATCTTCACCATGCTTACATTCATATTTTATGACCGAACAGAAATATAAGTATGCAACTCAAGGAAACAGTCCTAAGTGTTGTCTAAGTTTTGAGTGATGATCAATTAGTGGAGAAAAGGAGTTAAGGGTGTAATGAAGGTAAAGAGAAAGGATTTATTCAAAGAAGTAGACGCAAAATCATTGGCCCCAGAAAGTGTGACCCACTTCAGTACCTTCAAGAGATTAAATAAAATAAGGGATGGTGATAGGCAAAATAAATATCAAAAGTAAGAGTAAAATAAACACTTAATTTTCTCTGTATTATTTCAAAATATTTTCTGTATATTTCCAAAGGAACTATAAATCAAAAGAGTTTAAGTCATGTGTTTCTTAGAGACATGCTCAAATGTAGTACTTTGCTACCCACCAAATACTTCTTATTATAAAGTTACCATCATGTTAGGGGCAGGAGAAATTATAAATTATTTCCACACTAGCTAATTTCTAAATATGTTAATTTTTCCATGCACTGTGTAATCACAATAACATGATTTTCATGTGTTGATGATTTTTCTATGTTGGGTCTACAGTGAGCATCATGTCTACCTTACAAAATTGGTAGACTGGTACATGCACAAGGGTACAGATAAGAGCTCTCGACACTTGGAATCCAGGACAATAATGGGAGTAGGGATACCATGAGGGTAGAGGGAAAGTGGTGAGGGAGCAGGGAGAAAGCGGGAACTGCTCACTAGGATCAACTAATTAACCCCTCCACACCCTTGGGGGACAAACAACAGGAACTTGGGTGAAGGGAGACACCAGATGGTGCAAGACATAATTTTTTTAGACATTTATCAAGGGTTCACAGGGTGGAAGGGTGGGAGAGTAAGAGGGAAAAGAGGAGCTGATAACAAGGTCTTAAGTAGAAAGAAAATGTTTTGAAAATAATGATGGCAACATGGGTACAAATGGTCTTGATAAAATTGATGTATGGCTTGTTCTAAGACCAGTAAGAGTCTCCAGTAAAACGATTTATTTAAAAAGTAAAAATTAAAAAATAACCTTCTTCTTCTTAGTAGAACATCATGGTCATCCTGTGTCCTTTGAGAATATCTATCAGGATTCTCTGTTAGCAATCCCCAAAGCAAGTCTGCATAGTCTTCTGAGCCGATCACTTTGCCTGGAATTGAGCTGAGCCAGCAGAGTTCCTTGTAAGCCAATTTTTGGATCACAGCTTATTTGTTCGCTAGAAGACAACCGAAGGAGACTAAGGTAAGTGTAACACCGAGACATATTGTCTGCAGCCAATTATTGAATACAAGACATGTTTAAACACGTTCTTCTTGGAATAAGCTCATTTCTGTACCAACTGGAACCATAGAAACAACACTTTTTGACGTATTCCCTATATGCACAGAACATACAAAGGATATGGTGTGTGTTTTTTCCCCTAAAATCTAGAACTTCACTAAACATATACTCAATTATAAAAATCTGAAATTCTATTTCACATAATTTCAATCCAACTGACAGGGAAAAGGAGTAATTATCAAGAAGTGTAGCAAGTAATCCTTTTACAAAATGTAGACAAAGACACTTCTTTCTTACTGTTCTGCCAGAATTTTTGACAACCAGACCCACAAAAGATGGCTTTAATGGCCTTGCCCTTGAAACTAGAAAGACCATTATGATTGCCTCATCTAAAGAGTAGGACATTTGATTTCTAAGTGTTGGTGGGTCTCTAAAGGTAAAACAAATTCTATTTAAGGCTCTTTTGGAATGTTCATTCTTAGAAATCAGTCACCATGTGTTAAGGTAAAATGGGCCACAGGGCATCCTTTGGTACGCTTCTTTCACTGATCATGCAGGTAGTATGTATGCTTGAGTATCAGCGGTCCTGAATATCAGCTGAGGCACCTAATTTTACCACAAAAACCTGAGAAAAAATATTGACTCGAATATAAGACTAGGGTGGGAAATCCAGCAGTTACTGGTATATTTCAAAATAGAAGTAGATGCCAATAAAATTACATTAATTGAGGCATCAATAGGTTAAATGTTTTGAGTACGTATTTCAAAGAAAAACAGTAAACTCACTCTGTAAGTGGAAAAGAGGGTCAGCAAAAACAATATCATATCAACAATAAATATACATGCTGTTTCGCTGCATGTACTGCATTACTACATACACTGCATTACTGCATGTACACAATGCAATTTGTATAGTTTGAGGCCTAACGCAGGCTGATGATATTCCAGAATGTGATGACATGCCTGTCTGCATAGAGCAGCCAGTGTTAGGGCTCATAATATACATGCTGCATTGTATACACACTGGTTACTGCATACATAGGGCTACCGCATATGTATCGGAAGTGCTAACGCAACACATACAGTAGCACAGTGCATACATATCGCAGCATGTATATTATGAGCCCTAACACAGTCTGCTGTATGCAAGCATAGTCAACACTGGGTCCAGATAGGGGTTAATTAGAAAATGAAAAATAAAATATAGAGCACGAAATACTGTAAATAACGTACTGCATATCCAAGACCAGAGCTATACAAGTACTTGTATTCAGCTATGCTTGGGCGGAACAAGGGGGCGTAACCAAGCACGGTTAAGACTTTAAAGGCTACGTCATTGGTCACAGCCCTGGAGAAGAGCAGGAGAAGAACAGCCACATCTGACATTCATCTGACAAGGATGCGGTGCACACCACGTGCCAGCACACGGAAGTGGGTAGGTTCTTGCCCAGTAAGGCACAGACAACACAGAGGCTGTCCACGTGCGGGTGAAAAGAAGAGCAGTGATATCAGCAGTCATTGTACCACCCACAGAGGCTGCAGGCATCTGCGATGAGCGGGGGAGACCAGAGAACACCCACACTGTACTGGAGAAGTTAAGTGGGGCCCTCACTTTAATACAAGCCAAGGAAAGCTTTTTAAGCATAAAAAAGTGCTGAAAAACTCAGCTTATACATAAGTATATGCGGTAATTATTGTTTTAAGACAACAAGTAAGACATAATGAGAAGATTGTGGGATCAATCAGGCCCTATTGTCTGTCCCACTGTAGGTGGGAAGTTCTCTCTGCTGATAAGGATAGAGGATTACATCCCTGAAACAGAGCTCAAAGAAAATGTCAAGCCAACTCAAAGAGGATTGGTGTTAGCTGCCATCTTGAATCTAGGATCCATCCATCTTGTCACTTGTGTAACCCTAGCTCATCCCCTTCCTGTTCTGTGTATGTATGCGTATTAGACAGTACCTTCCTCTTACTTATGTGGTTACCTGCAATCAGGGGGGTTTGCACGCCCCCTAGTATATATAAGACTTGGTTAGAAATATTTTCCCTCCTCCTCCCTCTCTCTGTGTGGACCTGGCTGCTGAGATCATGGTCATCCAGAGATGAGCCTGCTACTATGAAATGTGCCTGACTCCTTTATTTTACTCTCTCTCTATGCTCTATGACTTTACTATGATCTTTATATTTTATAACAGTACAGTTGTGCCTTTGGATTCCTTGGTTGTTAGAGACTGGTGCACTCTGCCATCAGACTGCCAGAGTAGTTTTAGTGATTTTGTCTTCACTTATTGGCTCATTGTGTAATAGTTCATATTTGTGATAATAGGAAAAATCGATTATCTGACTGGGGCATTAATGATATATGTTTGTCAGCAACATGCATCACAGTAAAATACTTATGTGTGAGGCGAGAGTAATACTTATTTGCACTGGTTAAGTTTAGGTACAAATGTTTGAGCCATAATCCCTAATGGTTTGGCAGTTATATAGTAGTATAACGTAGCAGGCATGCTGGGATGTAATCATCTTTCATTTTCTGATCTTATGTAGCAATTCTCCACTTTTGCATCATAGTACTTTTCACACAATATCCCATTCATTGGATCCTATGTGTAATAGGTAATCATTAATCCTAGCTGCAATCGTCGATTGGAGTTGCTATAATAGGTAATTATTTATCATAAATTATTTGTTACCTACACAAAGATGATACAGTACTCATTTTTTAAATAAAAATTCTGCTCTTTTCTAGTGATAACCATGATTTTGACTTATTTTGCCATAGTGATGTTAGAGTTCATGACTGACAATATTGATTACCAGTAGGCCTGTTTCTATTATTTTTTTCTCGATTTATTTTATTAAATCTTGATTTCTCCCATGAGTGATCAAAAATCCCACCCATTGCTGTCACTTGGATTTCCAATCATAGTGAGTCTTTAGGGCAACGTTCAGCGGCTCCATATGTTTCTAAGGCTCTAACCTTTTCCAAAGTTGATTCTCGCTTTCTCCCATGGAGCAACTGGTGAGTACAAGCCACTGAACTTTAATGGCTCAGTATTCACTTGTGTGCTACCATGGCTCGTGTTATCTTTGAGGACATTATTATGTACAGAAACATTGGTGCTGTAATGGTTACATATTGAGTCAACATTTCGAACACACCAGCCACTTCCTGGCTATCTATTCCAGTAAAGAGTTACACCCCCTGATACCCACAACGATAGTATTACCTTGTTCTAGAGCAGTGGTTCTCAACCTTCCTAAAGTCGCGACCCTTTCATACAGTTCTTCATGTTGTGGTGACCCCCCCCCCCATCCATGTAATTATTTTCGTTGCTACTTCATAACTGTCATTTTTTCTACTGTTATGTATCAGGTGACCCCTGTGAAAGGGTCGTTTGACCCCCAAGAGGGTCGAAACCCACAGGTTGAGAACTGCCATTCTAGAGGGTCTCTATGAGTTGGCCTTAACTTAATGGCAGTGTGTTTGCTGTTTGGTTCAGTTAATGTGATTGGAAAATTACAGCGAAGAATTGAATCTTACCTTTGGTTCTGTGTGAACTTAACTAACAACTAGGCCTCACCAGGACCATCCTTGCAGGAAGCCCTGGAATAACATGTTTGTGTCTGGGTGTCCTGTGCTGCAGAAGGCCTGTTTGGCTTCTTGGGAATTTGTGGTAACTTCAGGATTACGAAAATGACTGATTCTGATGGACAAGGGCAATACTGCAAGCTGAAGTCACCTTTTGTGGTTTCACTCTTTTTCCAGCTATTGACTCATCAATGTGGAAATTCTTTAATGCTGTCAAATTGAATGTTAATATTAGCTCAAAATTTCTAGTCCTCAGCAGAAATCTTATCCAAAACAACTTAGCCTGCTCTTGTTCGAAGAACAGATTTTTAATATTTTGTTTGAAGAACGGGTGTTTTAAGCCTTTGAAAAATCACAGAATTCTGGAGCTAAGGGTTTCAAGGAACAGACCCAATGCCTCAGGAAAAGAGCCCTAGAGAAGTGGTTGGATTGCGTGTTGCATTGATAACCACATAGTGAGCAGTTTAAATCTATCAGCTACTCTCTGGGGGAAAAAATGGAGCTCTCTGCTCCTGGAAAGATTTGCAGCTTGAAAGCCCAAAGGGACAATTCTACTCTGTCTTATAAGGTCCTTCTGAATCAGAAGGAAATCAAAGGCAGTGGGGACATCAAGCCCATTTGGGAAAAGTGAATTAGTGACATTATGAGATAACTTCTAATTATCTGTAGACAGAAGTGTATTTAAGAGTTTATCAATAATTAATTTCACTTCCAGTGTCAGAAGGTCATAATACTACAGTTCATACACTACCTCACTTTATTATATTTTTAAGCAGAATGAGCTTGCAAATTCTAAACCCTCAATATCTATACAAATTCTAAGAATCCTAACTAGCAAATTATTTTGTCTTTGATATTCTTACATTTTAGAGTTCCTATTCCCATACCTTTTGCTATATCTTTAAATGGCTGGGTACACCAGGCCCTTCTTCTGCCTCTTGTGTGCATGATCTTGCAGTGAACACACTTATCCCATATAGATTCAATGGTTTATAACCCCTTGGAGTTTCTTCTACCTGAATGTATTCTCACAATAACCATGTTCCTTTATTTAATATCTGTTTAATTTTTTTCTTATATGCGATTATGGTGCAACCCAGATTTTCATGTAAGAAAACACATTTTTAAATTGTCTACCCATTTAATTCTAAATGTGGTTGTGTTTTTTAAGATAGTATATTGTATTTTGAGAGTAAGGCCATGGTTATATATATTTAATTTGACATTTTTAAATGCATAGCTATTTTTTAAATCAGAAAAACAGGGTACTTAAGATTCCCAAAGTATTAGTATTTCCAAACAATAAAATAGGAAGGGGGAAAAATCTCAGTAGTCTTTCAGAAGATATCTGCAATTGCATTACACGATATTATTTCCAGCATTTGTGCTACAGTTTCTATATCATCCCAAGTATGAAATGACCTTTCTTAATAGGAAGAAAAGGTGACACACCATTGCTAATGTGAACTTCTTGAAGCATGGATGACTGGTGGTCTATGCTAGCAAAATATGCTTTGCTTGCAAATATAATTCTTCCATTTTTTTAACATTTCCATTTATAAATGTATATAACTTGCTTGGGAGAGCAGACCCAAAAGTGTTCTTGGCCAAATTCCCATCTGTTTAGAAATATGTCCAGTTCTCTGAGAGTTCAGTGAAGGTCAGATAAGGTTCTAGATTGGTTATTTTAGTGACCAAAAATATAAAGAAAGAAAGTACATCCATTCGGCTTGTTCCCCAAATTGTTAAACATCCAGGCTAGATGAACAGAGAAGTTATAATGCAGAGACTCCAGTATGTGCCACTGGTCAAAGGTGGATAAAAGATTCAGCAGACAGGGGGTTGCTGGACCAGCAATATTTAGTTTCCCATTGATGTACTGAAAACATCTCAGTGCTATCCGGCACAAAGAAAAACCCAAACAAAATGGACCCGCAAAATGGCTTTCAAGTTCAATAATAGTGAGAGATTTAAATATAGCCATAAGGAATATGAAAAATAAAATTGTAATGCAATCAATACACATAGAATTTTTTTAAATGTGTTACTGTCAGCCATGTAAAAAGATAATTGTAGAAACAGTGAAATTTCTCTGAAAACTAGTCATAACACTAGTTTCTCAAGTAAGTGAATGTACTTAAAATTAGCCAGTATGAATTAGAAATAATGAAAATCATAATAGAACATATCAAGACTTACTTTAAGTTTTAAAGTAGTGTTTACTAAGCAATATTTCTGTGCTCGATTAGGAATCAGTTTAACAGCTGCTGATAATGGCACATCAATGATTATAAGGGATATCATGGTAGAAAAATGTTTTTCCTTAAACTACTATATTATTTGTAAGTTATCAATTATTTTGAATTTTTAACAAGTCTTCTTAACTCTCCTTGGCAAAGTCAATCTACTTCTTATTCCTACCCCTAGTTTGTTGCACTAGCAACATTGCATTGGATAGAAAACATGAGTAAACATTTTTTAATGTATGTGTTGAAAATCAGAATGAATAATTTTAAATCAGGTATTTAGAGCCATCTACACCTGTGACTCACTTAACAACATGGCAAGATTTAGAAAACCAGGTCTTTATACAAAACTTAGTGTCATGGGAAAATGGAGTGTTACCACATCAGATCTGGAAATCAAGTATGACTACATAAGTATATAACTGACAAAGTACATAATTATATACCTGCCCAAATTCACTGCTAAGCTACTGAGACTCGAGGTCCAACCAAGTCAATACATAACTGCAACCACTGCAGCCGGTATTAATCACACTTCATGATTTGGTGCCCAGTTCTGCTGGCTATCTGTCATTAATGCATAAAATAGTCAGATAATATGAATTTTAATATCAGTGCAAATGTGAAATGTCAAATAATGAGATAGTTAATGAGTTAATGAATGAGGAGCACATTTACTAGGAATGAATAAATGGATGTGCGTGCTATGTGATATTTATTCTCAATGATTCCAAACTTTAGTGTTGAGATTCTTATTTTATAGAATTTGACATATCATATATATGACAAAAGGAAAATTGAACAAGAGAGTCATTTTGTTCAGTGAGAGTAAATTAGGTTATTTACACTAATATACTCCAACTGATTACAATGAGAAATTCTGGACAAAATTAAAATGCATATAATACAATTGTGTGTGTGTGTGCATGCGCTCGCACACACATGCACACTTTTACTTGGTCAATGCATCTGAAAGTTAAGTCAATCATGAGACATTCCTAATCTCATTCCAAGAAAGAGTAGAGTCAGCCTATACATTTTATTCTTGTGTATTTGGCCTGTTTTCTCTTGTAGGAGTTTGCCAAATCTGGTGGTGAAAGGTGAGAAGCTAAACAGCCTCTCTGATAGCCCAGAGGCACTGTCAGATAAGAGTGATGTAAAATCGATGACACCTATTTTGAACTGAGTTACCCGAAAAAGTAAGCCAAGATACTCAAAGAAATATGAAGGACCACGGAAAGTTAAAAAGGCCCTTTCAGAGACTATAGTTTGGCTTTATATACCTCATCTCCCCCAAATGGCCAAAGATGTTTTGGATTGCTGATGCCTACAGATGATCTGTAGCAGCAAAATTAACCATCCATGGAAGCGGTGTGTGTGTGTGTGTGTGTGTGTGTGTGTGTGTGTGTGTGTGTGTGTAAATTAGCATTCTAGGATGATAGATGATATGTATACAAGGGTAAGTCAAAAAGTATTGCTATAAATTATTAAAAACATTATTAGAAATATTAAAAGATTTGTATTGTTCCCCAATATCTCCTCCATGTAGATCTGTGCATTTCTGAAGGTGAATTTTTTTAATCTCCGTAACTCTTCCCCAAAAGAAATCTGCAATCTTCAGTTTAAATCACATTAAATGGCAGTATTAATATCCTCAAGGATTCAACTTATGGTTTTATTCCTTCTCCTTTGAGTTTGGGTAACAATGGGGAGCACACAGGGGGAACTCAAGGATTTAGAGCAGATGAGGTATGGTTCCCAATAAATCCCTCATAGTATAGTCATTGCTAACCTCCAGAATCAGTAGCTACTTTGCTATTATAGAAAAAAATCATTGGGGAGAAAAATAAAGCAAAAACAAAAAAAAATCATTGGAGCCGCTTTCCTGTACTTTTCTTACCAATGTTGTCCCCAAATTTCTTGAAACTCTTCTTTATTCCCTGTGGTTGTCCTTGGTCTTTCTGTGAAATCTACCAAATTGCTGCTTTTTACTTCCACAAAAAAGTCACTGTAATCTTCTGAGCTGACTGATCTCAAGTTCAACTGATCCAGATGACCTCTTAGGAAGGCATTGTTTTGATTTGACTGTTTTTATGCACTTTAATGAGACCAAGACAAGTATGTTACTGAGATAACATGTGTGTAGCCATCCACTGATAACAGAAAGATGTTTATGCCTCTTTTGTTTGAATAAATCAATGCACATATGATTTGAAACACTAAAAGCAATGTTTTTATCACTCACTGCCACTGAGGTCAATTCTGAGTCATGGCGACCCCATCGGGCAGGGTGGAACTGCCTCTGTGGTTTTCTGAGACTGTGACTATGGTTGTTAGGTGCCAACAAGGAGGTACATACCTGTAGCAAGTCTATGAACAAATCACTGCACAATCCTGCACTGCCCTTACCATTGTTAATATGTCTGAGCCCATGATTACAGCCACGGGTCTATCCATCCCATGGAGGGTCTTCCTCTTTTTTGCTACCCCTCCACTTTACCAAGTATAGCGTCCCTCTCAGGAAACTGGTCTCAACTGACAATAGGTCCAAAGTATGTAAGAGGAGGTCTTGCCATTCATTCCTCTAGGGAGCACTTGGCCCTACTTCTTCCAAGACAGATCAGTTTGTTAGTTTATCTCCCTGTGGTGGCTTGTGAGTTACTGTCATGCTGGGAGCTATGTCACTGGTATTTCAAATGTCAAAGGGGTCACCAAAGTAAACAAATTGCAGCAGAGTTTCCAAATTAAGACCAGACAACGAAGAAGGACTATAAAGGACATAGCCATAGAAAACGTTATGCATAGCTCCACAACATCCTAACTCTTTATGGGAGTGGCAAGCGTTACATTTTTCCTTCCTGGTGGCTAGTGGTTTCAAACAACTGACCTTGATGTTAGCAGCCAAATGTCTAATCACTATTCACCAGGACTCCAAATGATTTCATACTTGCCCTCTCAGAGATATTCCATGAGTGTGTGTGTGTCTGTGTGTGTGTGTGTGTGTGTGTGTGCGTGCGTGAGAGAGAGAGAATTCCTCAGAGATAGAGTTTAGTTCCAAAGTCACTGGTTTCTCAGTGTGCATAAAGCTTATGTCTGAGAATTTTATCCTCTAGTTCTTTAAAATTTCCTCCTTCCACTAATATGGCCATAGTTTTATGTCATGAATATTGGTAGACCTGCATTTATACTTTGGTATGATCAAAATCTTTCGATGTATAAAACTCAAGATAGATAAACTCCTCAGAAACTGCTAGTGGAGTAATGAGTACCCGAGGATACAGTAAGAGAGGGGGAAAGGGGAACTGATATCAATAATGACTGTATAACCCCATCTGATTGGAACAAGCATTAGAAATTTAGGTGATTAGATAAATGGGATCTTGGAAAGTATGGCAAAACAGCAACATTAATAATAATATATACTATATTGAGGGATTGGGGGTTTGGTATGGTGGGGCAGGGAGTGGATAAAGGGGAGCTGCTATCAAGGAGTTTAAAAAGAAAATAAAATAAATTGAAAATGATGATGGCAGCAATTGAACAATTATGCAGGATCTACTAGAATTATTGATGGGAATAATATCTGTAAGGGTTCCCAATAAAATGTTTTTTAAAAGGTTATGTATGCACTATAGTTTGGAGCTCTAACCTGTCCAGAGCCACGGAGGGTGACTGAATTCCCCAAACTTTTGTCTCGAGATAATCTTTAAACCATGAACCAAATATATCCCTTGAAGTCATCCTAAAACCAAACAACTGTGTAGTTTATTGGTCAAGCATGTGTATCTGAAGCATTGTTCCCTCTGAAGAATCGTCTAAGTGGGATCCAGCTGAAAACAGCAATTTGGAAGGTCAAAGAAGAACCTCAGGGAAATATCAAACAAAATAAATAAAACTAAACAAAATCACTTAAGCAAATCTCAAAATTTTAAAATACAATAAGAAAAAAGGAATTCAAGTAGGGGATAAGGACAGATTAGACATAGATAAATAAATTACTAGTGAACTAAAAGATAATATATTATATCAAATGAAGAATCATTATGAAGACACAGTGTAAAATTGATAGAAAGTGTGATAAAATAAGTCTTATAGGAGGGTCCCTCAAGTCCAAGCAGAGGGGAGGAAGAATGGGACAAATCAAATATATAAATAGAAATGGTGAAGAATTTCTAAACTGATTAAATATTTAAAGTTATATATACACACACATTTTTATTTCATGGCTAACATAATCGTATTTGAATTTCTGAAATTTAAAAACAAATAGGACAGTACAAAATAAGCCAAGGAAAACATGATCGTCAAAACATTACTAATGAAATTGGCAACTTCAATACAAAAGCACAAGAAGCCAAAATATTTTTAAAGCACTAGAATAGGTTACTGTTTCGTCTAGATGACCAAATCCAGCAACAATTGTCCTCCAAAGTGAAGGCTGGGACTGTCAAAACTTAAACAAATGGTGATCATCAGAATTTCAAATAACAAAATTGTCCCTTCCCCTTTGAAAACAAAGAAAATAATATGTACTCATAATGATACGACTTACACTTACTATAATATCTGGCATTCAATGCATGCTCACAAATGCTGCTTAAGGCTATTGTTATCATGAGCACATTTGCCATCCTATTAATTGTTTATCATCATAAATAATTTAGGAAGTTAGAAGAGGCAGAGCTGATAGCTTATGAGTGTCATATGAGATCACTTTCATTGAAAATGGTGCTTGCATAGCATATACCAAGACGAGCACGATGGTGACATTACTATTTGGGAGCTGAAGATCAATCCTACTGCAGACAACAGAAGATGACCTGACCACCCACCATCTGTGTTATGGGATCTCTAATGTCCCCTCTTGCCATTTTGGTGCCTCCTCCAAGGTTTTACAGACTACCCAGTGGATACAAAATTATGAAAATCATTTCTTTTTTCAAGCATCAATAATCCAATATCTCTGCAGATAAAGAGGTAAGGACTAAAGTCTTGATTTCTGTCACACTACACGTTTACATTGATTTCTTTCAAAAAGGAAAATACTGGAAAACCAGAAAATACAGAAGAGTGGATTATTATTGTGAAGGTTCCTTTTAGTTGGCTCCATGTCATAGCAACCCCTTGCTGAACACAGTGAGATACTGCCCCCTCCAGGTTCATCCTCACATTAGTTGCTGCGTTTGGAATGATTGGTGTAGTCACTGTGTCAGTCCATCTCACTGAGGCTCTGTTTCTTCTTACTGACTATCTTACTGAGTAAACTATCTTTCTCCAAAGGTGGTCGTACCTGTGACAGTTCTCAATGAGAAGTGTCTCTGTCCTTGATTCTTCGGAGCATTCTGACGATCTTACTTCCAAGACAGACTTGTTTGTCTTCTAATAGTTCATAATAAATACCGTATTATTTGCCAACACCATAATTCAAAGGCATCTGTTCTTCTCCAGGGGTGGCATTCTAGTGTACAGGAGACAGGGCACCAGGAAGAAAGGCACAGTGATGAACAAATATGAAAAATAACCAACAGTGAATGGGTAGCAGTTTTCTGTGTGTGCTTCTTAAAACCCAGAGCAATAATAATAGATAAGGGGAGACTGTATCCAGAGGAAATTACTTACTCTGTAGAAAATAAAGACTCATTTCAGAAATAGCATCAGATAGGACAAAAAATGGATTCACACTATTGTTTTCAACAAATCTGGAATACACTACACTACATGCCTGCCCAATATTCACATGAAAGTGTAAAAGGAGTTCTCTCCCTGCCTGTGTTGATTAATATGATGTGTCAACATGACCAGACTGTATGATTCACAGTGGGTTGGCAGATCTTAGACTAGTTCTTTCATAATATATAATATCACCTTCTGTGATATAAACAGCCAATCACTTGAAAATGGTATTTTTCTGAGTGTGGCCTGCCTCCAGTATTAAAATGGATTTTTCTGGTTGAAGATTTGTCTGTCTTCTCTCTATCACTTATGACCTTTTTGTACTACATTCTCTGTCATCTGACCTCCAATTCCTGTGACTTAATTCAGCTAATGTTTCTGACTTGCCACATGACTTGTAGAATTTGGACTCAAGAGCTCTCAAGAGCCAGCAGGCATCTCCAACCAGACACCTGATTTCTAGAAGTGGGATTTGCCAGCCCCCACAATTACATAAGATACTTTCTTGATGTAAATCTCTCTGTCTGCATTTCTATGTGTGTGTATCTCCCTTTTAAAAAGAGTGTTTAGCAATATATATTAACTGGCTTTGTTCCTCTAGAGAACCAGACTAGGGACTCAACTGAGAGAGTATTTGGGAAAATGAGCTTACTGTTGTGGACTTTAACACAATCAGCTTTCTTATATATTCCAATGGAGGCGAAAGGAAAGATGCTGCTAATAACGACTTTCATCTGGCACCTTGGTATTTCAAAGCACCTCCATAACCATGCTCTCTATTGCAGTACATGCACTTGGGTGTTGTTAGCTTTTTAAAGCTTTACTAAACTTTCATAGGGCTTTCTAGGTAGTGCCACACAAACGTGATTCGTTTTCCCCAAAGATAGTTGACTCTAGTGCCTCACGCAGAAAAAAAAAAGAATGCAATTAAAAGAAAATCAAGTTTTCAAGTATGTCTTGCAGTTTATTCAAAGTGGAAAATAATTCCCGTTATGAGATTTTTTTACTCCAGGCTGCACAGTGTGAATGTTTTTTTCCCTTTAATAATGCATTTCTAAAGCTTGGGTTTTATTTTATTCTTTAAGAATAGAAAGGTTTCAGGACAGGATGGAGCTATAATGAATATGATTGGGTTTATATTCTCTTTAAATTATATGACAAGATAGTCGGACCCAAAACACAGCCCTTGAGAGTTCAGCTCTCCCTTGACACTCCCTTGTCCATAGCTTTCACCCTGGTTGGGTAGAATCAGATTTTAAACCCTGCCACTTTAAATCAGCTTTGAATCCTGAATCCAATTCTTCTCCTGGGCTTTAGTGCCATATTGCAATGTTAAAGTGTAAAACTCTGCATCTGCCAAGGCATTTGGCTGGAAAAGCAAGTATGTCAATGGCCGGCCCTCGCTGCTATCACACATATGGAAATTCTGTGTTCAGCTCTGCCATCTGGTCGTTAGGCCTAGATTCACTCTTCATTGAATAAGGACCATCTACCATATCAACGCCTCTTACAATATGCTATCCTTTCCATGGTGTTAGTTTGCAGTTCTTCCCTGATGACATTTTGTCTTTCTCCACCACTTTGTGTGTGTGTGCCTTCACAAATACTCTATGAAAAGTAACCCTTAACACCATTTTGGAAAAAAATACACATAATGCAATGAATGTAATCAGAATAAGAGCAATCAGAATTCTGAGTAGCTCCACACACAAAACCAGGAATTCCATGATGAAAAATGCTGTATATTACATTTTAAAAGTGTACAGGATTACCTATTGACACACGGGAACTTTAAAAAAAGAACGATCACTTAACATTATGAAAAGAATCTGGGATAATTGTTCCTGCCACTCCATTTCTCTTTTTTCTAACTGTCATTTTCATGAGAATAGATGATATTTTCTGTTCTCATTCTAATTTCTATCACAATCACTTGACCTCAAAATGGTACGCAACCCCTTCTACAATGCATACATTCTGTCATTGAACTATCTGCACCCTAGAAAGACACAAATACCTGATCCATTCATTTCCCCACACAACTCATATCCTTCTTGGAAAGGGCAAAAGCTCCGGCAGAATATAAACATGAAGTTGATTCAAAAGTGTGTGAGTGAACCCTTCAGCAATAAGTTGACATGATTCATTAGCTAATCAGAGATAGAATTGACCTGCAACTTTATTAGCATAATAGTAATGAGAAAATAAAAGCTGTGTTCAGATTCTTTGAAGAATTTGAAGAATGTGGTAATTTAGGATTGGCTTAAACAATTCTGTGTAATTGAATTTTAAATTCTGAGATCCTTCTAAGCTTCTCTACCCTGATTTCCAACTTTAATAGGTAGCTTTTCCATGTCAAAATATGTTTCTTTCTGTCAGGGAACTGTGAGTATGTGGGCTCAAATTGAATTTTTTTTAATCATTTTATGGAGGGCTCATACAACTCTTATCACAATCCATACACATATCAGTTGTGTAAAGCACATTGGCCCTCAACATTCTCAAAACATTTGCTCTTCACTTAAGCCCTTGGCATCAGCTCCTCCTTTTCCCCCTCCCTCCCTGCTCCCCCCTCACTCATGAACACTTGATAATTTATAAATTATTGGAATATACATCTCTGTAGCTGGGACTGGATACCTGGCTGATGGTTGGTGACCTGCCTTGCTGTTTGCTGCCTGTGCTGATATAGCCTAGCTCTCTCTCTACAGAGGACTATCTGGTAGCCCTCAAGACTTGAAGAACTGCTAGTGTTTCACAACTCTCTCATGGGAGTGAATTGCACTGAGCCATTTGTACTGCTTTATAATTTAGCTGTTCATTTTTCGTATTATCTATCTATCTGTATATAATTTAACAGTTCATTTCTTATGTTATATATCTATCTGTCTCTCTCTCTCTCTCTCTCTCTCTCTCTCTCTCTCTCTATATATATATATATATATATATATATATATACTATAAATATATATATATATTTACTAGCAATCTGGTTTTGTCTCTCTAGAGAACCCTGCCTAACACATTTTGGTACCAGGAGAGCTTCTAGAGAAATAAAACCAAAACTATGGATTTCTTAAATTGGCTCTCCAGCCTGATTAGTCTTAACAGCACTAATAATGCTACTTCAACGCCCCAAAGGATGGATAATCTTCCTAATCCGTGGTGTGAAATAGCGAAGATAATACCTACAGTAGCACCACCGATAGATGAGGTGCTGGTTAAAGGACAGGCTCTGAGTGATTGTATGTTTAATATTTTTCCAGGAGTTTTGTAAGGATGACAAGTATAGGGAAGCTGGTTGGCTGGTCCTTCTTAGAATGGAAAGTGTGATTAAGGAGAGGTATGATCTCAGAGCCTCAAAAGCGCACCTCAGGTTCAGACTAACGGATTTGAAAATGTCCATCTGTGCCACAAAGGAAAGGCTTCTCTCGTCTAGTAAAAGAGCTGACATTGCTGAGAACCAGGTTCAGAGTCTCATTATACGAGTGGCTGAATTACAATGGCAGCTGAATTGCAGTTCTAGAACAGGGTCTGAAACCAAAGTAAGGGCATTGATAGGGAAAAGTTGGGACCCTGAAGCATGGGATGGGAACATATGGGCTGATGGTCCAGAAGAGGAGGATACTGAGCCCTTAGAAACACCTGAGAAGATTAGCCAAACTATACAAGTTGATATGCCAGGTGGTGCTGCATTGCCTGAGAGAGATGTCTTACAAGATATTGCTGAGAGCACCCAGGAAACACCCTTACCACCCATTATTTCCACTAGACCTGCCACTAAAATTAAGTCTCAGAAAGCTCCTAAAGGTGAGGTTGAGATGATTACCCAAGAAGAAGCATGCTATGCTCATAAAGATCTCCTCAAGTTTTCAAATATGTGCAAACATAAGCCTGGGGAATATCCCTGGGAATGGTTACTAAGGGTGTGGGATACCGGTGCATGAAATGTAATATTAGACCAGTCTGAGTTTCTGGATATGGGAAACCTAAGAACAGACTCTTCTGTCAATGTTGGTGAAAGAGAGGCTAAATGAGGATCTAATTCTTTATTTGGTTGGTTCAATGAAGCATGGACTGCCAGATAGCCTAGATTAGACCAACTTGAAATACCTGACCTACCTTGGTACACTGTAGAGGAAGGCATCCAAAGCTTAGAGAAATTGGTGTGTTAGAACGGATCTATCAGGATCTTCCCATAGACCCCAAAAGGGCCTGTCCTGAGGACATACCATTTACCATAACCATAAGGAAAACGTTTGTGAAGTGGGCCCCAGCATCTCTGAAGACTCCTGTAATTTCCATTTTATGTGCACCAGGATTAACAGTGGGCACTACCCTAAGCAAACTCCAACATTTGCCTACAATGGGGCTGATTTGTCCCTGTGATGGTAGGCGGCAGGTGTCAGCACAGAACTAACAAAGACAGGGTGGACGTGGCTATAATAGAAAACAAGGTTTCAGTAGTAATAAAAACAACCAGTCTTGTGTGGAATTATGGCATTGGCTACTTAGCCACGGTTTCCCTAGGAATGAAACAGATTCGAAACCTACTAAATATTTATGTGATCTATACAGATGGAAGAATGATAGATCAGGTGAACAGCAGAATAGACAGGGACAATTGCTCAACCAATTCCCAGACCTGGGCCAGTTTACAAACCCAGGTCCCTGAAGAACCTGTCTAACACAAGGTTATATGTAGATCCTTATAATCAGTTCCCCCTTTCCATACCACCCACCTCCACCCTCCTGGGATCACCACTCTCAGCACTGGTCCTGAAGGGATCATCTGTCCTGGATTCCCTGTGTTCTCAGTTCCTATCTGTACCAGTGTACATCCTCTCCTCTGGTCTAACTGGATTTCTAAGGTAGAATTGGGATCATGATAGTGGGGGAAGAAGCATTTAGGAACTAGAGGAAAGTTGTATGTTTCATCATTTCTACACCACAGCCTTCAGAAAGAGGATGTCCAGATGTCTACAGATGGGTCTTGGGTAGCCAGTCTGCAATCCCCCTCATTCACAGTGATTTAATTTTTGGGTTCTTTGAGGCCTGATACCTGATCCCTTCAACACCTCGTGATCACACAGACTGGTGTGCTTCTTCCACATGGGCTTTGTACTTCTCAGCTAGATAGCCACTTCCCATGACCCCCAGAACCATCGGTCCCATTATTTTCTCCTCCAGATTGTTCATCCAGCCTATTTTATTTCAACAGACCTGTGGAGATAACAACATGCACAAAAGACAGAGCAAAACAAAGCAACAAAAGAATACAAAACAACAACAAAAAGCCAATGACAAAAAAAGAAAAACAAAGAAGAAAGGCCTGTAGTTAGTTGAAGGCCTGTTTGTTGGCCGTTAGTAGTGTTTTCCAGTTGAGTCTGATGGGGTGCCAAGCCATCACCCCAAAGGGTATATTTGGTATTCCCTGGGGAATACCTTGGTGTGGTGGGATCAGATTGAGCGAAATTCCCACACGTTGTCTCTAGTGTTGTCCTCTGTAGGGGTGTGGGTCAGTGAGGGGGGTCATGTCTCACAGCGGGGCCAGCTATATGGTCTTCTCTGTGGATTGTTTGCTCTGAGCAAGAATATCACCCTCAAGGCATGTTGCACCAGGATTTGCTCCACTCTCTCTTCCTCCCTTTTCAATTGCTCCCATGTGCTCTGATCAGGCATGTCCTTCTCCCTGAGCTGCAGCTTCAGTGATGTCCTCTGAAATTAATTCTTCTGGGGGGAGAGGCAGGTGTCCATGTAGTTGGAATTGGGGCTGTGCCCTCAGACCTCTCCACTGGTTACCTACTCCACACCGGCATGTTGCATTCACATATTGGGGCACTGGATTGAAGTCTGGTCCCTCTTTCCCTGTGGAAATATAAATAATACTCTCCCCTTGGGTGCATTAGTGCGCTGTTCCCCCGCTACCCATTTATTTTCTTATTTTTCTCTATTGTGCATACAGAATACCTAGAGATTTTGTTGGAAGGATAACCAGAGCCTCTGCATTTCTAACAGTCTCTTGGGTACTACATGTGCTCCTGGTCTGAGAGAACTGCATTCATGGAAGTCTTCCTGCATGGTAACTGAGAGCACCTTGTTGTTCAGGTGAGAAGTTAAGGGCACCTACCAGCAACAACAGCAACAAAAATACCATCTCCCAACACACTGTTTCCAGGTGAGGTCACAGTGACAGGTGCTTAATGAAAATAAAACTAAATTTACTGTGAGTGGTTGGTAGCTTTCAACTGCCAGGGTCCCTGTTAGTAGTCGGATGTGTAACATGTAACCACTGAGCCAATCAGGTCTCCTCCTAGAGTTCAGGATTTAACCTAACTTTTTTTTTTGGGGGGGGGGCAATTCGATGTATAACCGTTACATATTTTAATAAACTTCCTTTTGTTAAAGTGAAATAAATGGACCCACATGAGGTAAACTTCTTTCATAAGAAGTGAGAAAAAGTGGCAGGTAATTACTAAAAGTTAATCTTCTGGCAAGATAGAGTATAAATTCAAATGAATGTTTTTCCCATTTACTGGTTCTGTGATTCAAGTCATGATCAATTTTGTTCTGAAAAATACTTTCGATCCCAGTGGTTTATTATGATAATTACATTTAAAGACAAGACCCTTAGTACCATGATAGCATGCATTATGCCTTCAATGAGAGATAGCTTTTATTGCCATTATAAGAGAGGCCTAATAAGAAAGGTCAGCACATGTTTACTAAGTGGTCATTAATGATTTCACCAGAGGATGTGGCAAAATCACATGAAAGATTTTGTTACAGATTGATAAGAAAGCACCAGTAAACCCATGCTTGCTATGTTACCCTGTCACGGATTAGACAGGAAAAAATGTTCTGAATGGGCTGTGTTATTGGCAGGGAGAGACATGCCAGCTATACTTTCCAGGTTCTAGAAACTTGGATGTGGTAAATAAAACTGCAAAACTTTCCACTACAGATTAGTAAGTAAGCACCAACAATACCATGCTAACCATGCTTATTGGGAAATTGGATACGGTATGGCATGTAAGTCTTACTTTTAGACTTCCTGACTTAATTAGTAAACCAGTAGTAAAAAAATAAAAAGCAACTTGTAGGTAATTGTAATATTTAAGAATCATGTTCAAACTGCATTCTAGATCAATCAAGTGAGAATCTTCATGCGTGAGACCAACCCATTACTGTGCAGCTCTTTCCAGGTGACTACAATGGTCTCTGTGCAGGACCAAGGATTTATGCTTGGTGACCAACGAATAGTACCGTGTAAGAAAGGTCTAGAAATTTTCTCCTGTAATGATCATTACACAAAAGATTAATATATAAACACAAATAAAAAAGTAAAACCTATGGTACTCAGTTCTAATCCATAACACGTGGAGTTGCCATGAGGAAGAATCAACTCAACAAGAACTTGTGTGAGTTTGGCTCATAATGTACAACCATGTTTGAGAACCACTGCCGTGCATAGTATTGACACTCATGGTTTTAAACCCAAAGCACATTAGTCTCATTTTAGTTAACAAATGCCTTGGCCCTTTCCCCCAGATTAATGTATGCATATTTGGAGATTAGGAGTCCTGGTGGCATGGTGGCTATGCACTAGGCTATAATCCACAAGAACAGTAGTTAGAATCTACCAGGCTCTCCTCGGGAGAAAGACTGTGCTTTCTACTCCTGTAAAGAGTTTCAGTCTCAGCTATTCCCAGGGTAGTTCTACCCTGTCCTATAGGGTCTCTATGCATCAGAATCAACTAGATGGTCCTGAGCCTCTTTGGGGATGAGATGTACTCATCTGTCATTTTTCAAAGCTCACATGGGTGATTTCTTATTTGCAGTCAGAATTAAGATTCATTATTCCAGTGACTCTCCAATTCCAGTGTCTATCAGAACCGCCTGGTTCCTGCACTCACCCCTGCAATGCTCAGTGACTTTGTGTGTAACAAGAAAATGTCGCCCAGTCTTGGCACCATTCAGGCTTCTGTGTAATGGCTTCCCACCTAGGGGATTTATCTTCTAGCACCACATGAGATCATTTTCTTTTGTGATCCTAACAGTTTTCCAAAACTGTAAATCTTTATGAGAACAAATAGTCTCCTCTTACTCCCGACCAGTGGCTGTTGGTTTTAAACCACTGACTCTGCAGTTGGCAGTCCAACACTTTCTGACAGTGCCACCAGGACTTTTCTTAGCTAGTCCTACCCACTATCCTTGAGTGGATTCTGATTAACAGCAAACTGATAGGATAGCGCAGAATCCTCCTCTGAGTTTCTAAAGCTGTAGCTATTTACAAGAGCAGACAGTCTGACCTTTCTTCTGTTGTGTGAATGGTGGACTCAAACTGTCAACCTGACAGCAGTTCACCTTAACTCCCTATCAGATGAGATTTCCAAGCCAGTATAATCAAAGTCACTGCCATCAAGTCGATTCCACATCATAGTGACCCTACAGGACAGAGGAAATTATCCCAATGGGTTTCTGAGACTGTAAAATGATTTGACCAGAGTAAAAAACCTCAGCTTTCTCCCACAGAGCAGCAGAGTTTCAAACTGCTGACCTTGTGGTTAGTAACCCAACAAGTAGCCACTATGCCACCAGTGAAATTAGCATAATTTCACTCTATCAAAATTCTTGTTTGATACATTTAGGGCTTCAAATCAATTTGAACCCCTGCTTCAGATATTTTGAGGTGATTTTTGCATACAGATAAGATTCTGATTCAGAACATCTGGAATGGAAAAGAGAACCCTTAGCAAGGGTTAACCCAGGCTGAGCTGATTCAAATTATTGCTACATGATAGCAGAAGGGACAACTCAGAGAAGCTTTGAGGGAGTTTAGGTCATAGAGTTTAGGAAACTGACGTGGTTTGAGTAAAATAGTCAATGAAAGTAGAAGAGGAAGGATAAAATAAGGCTAATTCAAAAGAGAAGCTAAGGTGTTTGGGAGGGTCTTTGAAAAAGAGGATGATTGTAAAGAAGATGGACGGACACAGTGGCTGCAACAATGGTCTCAATCATAGCAATTGTGAGGAGAGGACTGGACAAGGGAGTGTTCCCTTCTGTTTGTGGTACATAGGGTCGTTATCAGTCAGAGTCAACTTGATGGCACCTAATTAAGCACAAATTTAAATTGAGCATTCATGCAACTGATTTGATATATTGAATGACTACCATAAAAGCAGATTGGAAATAAAGGAACAGATCCAACACATACCCTGTATGATTCTACAAAGAGACTGGTGTATAAGATCAAAGCCGACACAAAGGCCACAATACAAGAAAGTAGAAATTGGGAGCTCATTGGAAATGTTCAGGAGATCAGCAGGTGATCGGTCTTCTCTTGATATTCCTCTTTGTCTCTGATAATGTCCTATTCTGCTTTTTTATTCCTTTCAGTTGATCTGTGACTTCAAAGTTGAATCTTGAAAGCTCAGAGGCTTGTGGAGAATATGATTGAGAGGGATGAAAAGGGATGCCATGACAAAGACTCAAGTATGAATGGATTGGAGGAAAACAACCTAAGTGTCTTAACTACAGGTAGTCAGACTCAAAGTGTTGAAGAAAAGTGGACTGATCCAAGAATTGAAGAGAAACATTCCATTTCATGAGTTACTAGACGTGGTGAGGAAATGAACTCCAAATGAATTTTGTGGTTTGGTCTTAGACTGATAAGTTCTGTTTCGGTTATTTGAAATGTTGATAACAAAAGCAGACCAAAAATCATTAGGAAGAGTCAACCTACGGAAAGTGCAGGTATTGAATATTCCTCCTTTGGCATTTGAATGTTAGTCCATTTATGAGATGTTCAAGAGAACTTGTTCATCTGGTGAGCAGATGTATATGTTTGAGGCTAGGAGGCTGTCTTGTCTGGAAGAATCAGCTTTAGATATCATTATGCTCCTAGAGTTTGTTAAAACCATGATATAAGATGAAATTTCAAGGGATGAAGCCTGAAGAAAGAGCGAGGTGGTAAACCAACAAATGTCTAGGCAGCCAGAACAAGGCATCCGGAAATACGAGTAAAAAGCAGGTTGAGATGATCAATAAACCAGCTGCAGATGTTATCAAAGATCAGAGAAGGGTGCCCAGAACACTGGCACTTGTTTCCTCCCTTTTATCACTGTTTCCCACAGCAGCCAGAATGTTCTTGGAAAACCAGACACCAGAACCAGATCAGATCACTCTTTGGTACAATGCTTTTTGAGGCTTTCCATGCCCTTTAGAATGAAACAGACTCATTTCCTCAAACCCACAAGATTCCTATGGGTTTCCCAGCCTCATCTCATGCTAATTTGCTGCTCCTCATGCATACGAGGACACACACACACACACACACACACACACACACACACACACACCCTGCCCTGCAACCTAGCTAGTCACCTGGGTCTTTCTTGGGTTTTATATCCTCTGTACTTTTACCTCACTACACACAGTCCGTGAGAAAGAACCTCATGCTTGGTAAAGTAGAAGGGCAGAGACAAAGAGTAAGACCATTGTCTGAATGGATTGACACAGTAACTGCAACAAAGGGCTCAAACAATGATGAGGACAATGCTGGATCTGGAGGAGTTTCTTGCCATCATCAATAGTGTTGCGATGAGTCGGAACCAACTTGGTGGCATCTGACAAAAACAATAATAATACCCACTGAAGAATGTGCCCCTCTCCATGTTACTTGACATCAGCACCTCCAGAGAGATCTCCTTCCTCCCAGCATGGAGGCCTCAGAAAGAATTCACACATCTGCTGCATCTAAACCACTTCACCCCTGTCATTCTCTCCTTCCAACCTTTGTGTCTTTTGTAAACTGTACTTCAAATTTGACTTAATTGCTAGCCTATTTTCTAGATTATTGCTACGCACCAGAATGAGAACTCCATGTATACGTGAACCTTGCCTTTCTTTTCCATCTGAGTTTTTCCACCACCTGACACAGTGCTTAGACCTTGGTTGTTTTCCAATGTATCTGTGTTGGAAGAATAAAGTGGATCTCGGATCCTCAGTGTTTTTACCTCACTGAAAAGCAATTAAAGTAGAATTTCAAGTATAAAAAGACCATCAGATATTGTTCCATTTATTCATTCATTCCTCTTATTAACCGTCATGCATACATACACACACAGAGTATTAGAATAGATTAGAAAGACTATCATGGATTAGAAATGGGAGAAAGGGACCCCTCATCTATAATATGTAGTTCTAAAAAGAGATTGGTGTGCATGCTGGTGTATGTTTTTGACAGATGTACAGAGGGCCTACCACGATGAAGGTACTGGACTGGAAGTACCTAGGGACACAGTGTATGTGACTTGTCCCCTATCATTAAGAAGTTCAACCTCCATCAAAGAAGAAAAGTTGCATAGGAAGACCTACCTAAAAAATCTGGAGAAATGCCGGCCGTTAAACAAGCACCATCTTTGGGAATCTAGGATGTTTCACACTGGACAGTCAGAAACGTGTTATAGCTGCCCTTCATACCTTACCAGATGCGAATTCTTGAGGTTATATTTTTCTGACCATCTTCATTTGAGGAAACAAGAAAAAGGGTTCAGGATAGATTAGAAGAGAAAACAGAAGGAAATGTTTGCTGTATTTGAAAGAAAGTTGATATGTTTTCTACACTATAAACCTAATCCTCTTCTTATGTGTCTTTAGATAATACGGCTAGAAATCCCAGTATGTAGGTACTGGTGAGACACTGCTCAGCCCTGATGCAGCAACCTCACTTTCTACAGACACCACATGGAAAGAATATTCCTTGACATATTCTTCCTATGGAGTTGGGGATAATACAGCTCAACCACAGATGGGAAAGTAGTTTTAAGAAACTACTTAAGCATGTAAAGTTTTAAGAAAATATTCTTGAAATGTTGATCATGGACTAATATAAGCAAAATGTTGAAGAGCGCAGAGATATCATTCTGTGCAAGGCCCTTGGGAGAGTGAATAGTTAATAAGTATTCCCTGGTCAGATAAGCTCTGGACTGCTTATTTCAAGGTTTGCATTTCAAACCCAGTAGCAGCACCAGTGGATAAAGTTGAGGCAATCCTCTCCAGTAAAGATTTTGAGGCTTGGAAACCCCTTTAGGGTCCCCGTAAGTTAGGCTCAATTTGATGACAGTAGCTGGGTGGAAGAGTAAGAGAAAAGAAGCTCTTGTAGCCCAATAGTTATGTCTGTGGCTGTTACGGAAAGGCTGGCTGTTAACACCTGCCCGGGCTTACTTTGCCATAAAAGATCGCTGTAAGTGAAAATCTGCTTGACAGCACAAAACCGGAGTAATAGTGCGGTGTGAAGGTTGCATCAGTACATGGAAAGCATCAGCTACGAGGTTTGGAATTTTGAAGATAAGTCACATGTAATGGGGAATGTAGTCATCACTGCCCCACCTTACCTTTTGAAACAAAACATTTTGGGACACATCTTGAATTCAATACCTATTACAATTAGGACTACATGATTCAAACTTTACTTTTCTCTTTTTTTATCATTTTCCTGGATATATCCTTTAGTTTCCTTAAGCTCTTCAATAAATCTCTGTGTTAAAGCAATACTTTAAAAATAAATAAAGTCGTGTTCTTTACCTAAAACAATGCCATCTGAACTATACAAGTTTAAATTTCCTCAAGTACATAATGGCATTCTCTAAATGCTGTTTTTGCATTCCTTCCAATTGACTAAATTTAACTTCCCCTCATGTTATTATTAAATTGATTTAAGAGAGTTTAATATCTCAACAATTTAAAAATTATTTCTCTTCATGAGTGGTCTCATTTATTAGAAGACCTATTTTTCTGCAATATACCTTTGTAAAATCTAATAAGCATTTTCTACCTTTACTCTCTTTTGTTAAGGTTAGCATACACGGTTCTTTTCAATTTTTCACAATGTTGATTTTGTGACATGTGCCATTATTATATTAATTTGAATTTTCAAAGTGTAATTTGCACTAATCATTTTTGTTCTTTATTTCTTTTTCTTAGCAAAGAAACCATTTGTACCGAATCATATGCCTGAATGTACCACACAGAACAAATAAAGTGGAGATTCTTTGGTTAAAATGAATGCCATCGACTCTGATTCTGTTCCTTTGGTCCCGTCTGGTATCTGAGAGAGTCCTCCAGAAATGTCTTCCAATTTGGTTGACCACAGCTTGAAATCCAGTTCTACAGATGTTGCTTTCTATGGGTCATTTACCTGCAATAATAATAACTATCATTGAGCAAGTGGTTGTATCTTTTGTTATGGAATGTAACTTGTGAAGTTTCCATTTCCCCAGCTATAACATATAGAAAATTGAGAAATGCATGCTCTTACATATGAACACACATGTACGCACATTAGCATTAAAACAAAGACATAAGCATTTAGTAAACATTCTATTGGTCAATAGATTTGAGACAGACACTTGGTTCAAGGAGTCCTGGTGGCAGAGCTGTTCACTCACAGGTGGGCGCTTGGAGCCCACCACCCGCTCCAGGGGAAAGAACGGAGGCAGCCTGCTGCCCTTGAGATGTCTGTCCTGGACGCTCGTGAGGCCTTTCTCCTCTGTCCTGGGGGATGCTGTGAGTTCAGATATATTTATAGGCCATTGAAATGATACTTGGTAAATTATGTGAAAAGTTTGGAATTGTGGATAAGATTCTTATATTTCTTTTACATTTTAACGGTGAGCAACTGCATTTATGATAATCTGTTAAATTTTCATTGTAAGAATAAACCCTTTTCTTGGAGAGTGAGTTTTCTAATAAAGTTCTACCTCATCCTTTTTCATAAACCACAAGCACTACTTATTTGTTGACTGTTACAACTGGTACTTCCTTTAAAAATTAAGGACTTGTAAGGTCCTGATAAAGTGAACTGACTCTCTCCTATTCTTATGCAATGTATCTTTCACAATTAGCTGGGAATTATTTTAAGGCTTGTATGTATTAAGTACAAAGTATGTGATTAGGACTTAGTGCAAACTCAATGAAAACTGGAATTGTAAGTATTATTATCATCCAAAATAAATGGATTGCTTGGGCACCTGCTGGTCTGGACCAGTCCTGACAAAGTTATGATGTGGACTTTGGTGTGACATATTGGAATCTTGTGTGTCTTGTATATCAACAATAAAACCTTTTTCTGGAAAAATCTCCAGATGAAAATAACAGTGTATTTGATATTGAGTCCTCAGGTGGCAGCAGATTATGAAAGAGAAGTCTGGCCTATAAAAATCATATTGAGTATATTTGTGCAGCCTTAGAATGTGGGCATCAGAGAGCTCTGACTGCAATTTTTGACTCTGACATTCTTTAGTTATTAAGCCTCAAAGGATGCAAGAGAGCTAGCTGAGCCTCAGTTTCCTTATCACTTAAAAATACTTCTTCATAGTCATTATAGAGATTAAGGCAATGTGTATGAATAGCTTTGCACATGCGAGTTGACAAATAAATGATCACTGTAAATTAATAAGCTTTCACATATTACAATAATAAATAGGTCAGTACTTAGAAATGCAGAATATGAGAAACTTACTAGGCAGAGGGAACAAAAAGGATAAAGCACTTCAGAAGAGAAGACATAAAACATCTGTCTTTCTATTGCAGTCAGACATTCCCTACAGACTTCCTTCTGGACTAAACTTGCAGGGACACACTTCCAAGTGGGCTGATGATGCTTAGGCAAACATGCACATGACACAGCTGCTGGAGTCTGGATGTCACCATCAGCTCTGTTAACCACTGAATTCCTGGTGTTCAGCACGCCACTGTAGGTGATGGGCAATTCTTAATTGATATTCTGAATGAGCAAATGAGTGAGTAGTTTATCCTGATGACGGGACAGTCTGCTAATTATAACTCTATGTAGTATCAATCTTTATTTAGGGTATGATTCCCTACTGATCTCTACAGCCTACTTAAAATCCACTTTGAAACTTCTCTTAAACTTCAATCTTAGATATCATTTGGGTAGTTCTTTGTTATTTCTAATAGGGGCCCTAGTGATGTAGTGAACTATGCATTGAGCTGTTAACCATAAGATCAGCAGTTCATGTCCCTCAGGCTCTCTGAGGAAGACAGATGAGACAGTCTGCTCTCATGAAGTGTAGTGCTCAGAAATCCAGAAAGGAGGTTTTACTCTGCCCTAGTGGATTGTTATGAGTCAGAATTGACCTGATGTCAGGGAGTTGGTTGGTTGAGTTGTTTCCAAAGCATGCTGGTGACGGTAGCAGTTCAAATCCACTAGCTGCACCACTGGAGCTAGATGGGGTTGTTAGCTCTGAAGATGACCCATCTCAGAAAGCCCATGGTGCCGTTCTACTGTGTGCTACACGGCCAGGATGAGTGGGAATGGACTGGAGGGCAGTGGGGGTGCTGCTGTGATTGTTCCTCTCTCTTTCCATTGGTATCCTTGATCTACCTCTGCTCTAGCAGCTCATTTTCAAAGGACCTTCATTCAGGGAGAGTTTTAACTGTCATTATGCCATAGCTACCCTGGGGCCTTACTATTTCTTCTTAAGTTACAATCAACAGAGCATTTGTCTTTTAATATCTACTGATTTCTGGAGCTAATATAAAAATTTCTTAGACAAAATACAGAAGACTACACATATTTTCTTTGTTCAGCTTTTAAATGTGTAATTGACATCAGTATATATTTTAACAATAGTGTAAGTTATTCAAATGTTCTAGCCCTAACTTGTGTATGGCTAAGAATGGTGAGACAGTGAATCTCACAAATATGATTCTATCATTGATTCAGACAACCAGTAATAATTGAGCAATTGCTACATTCTTGTCTCTGAGCTAAGAATTAATATATATTTGTGAATAATACATAGGTTTTCAATTCTCCTATTAAGGAATTTGTGTTGGTAAATTTGAGATGAGATAAAAGTAACATTTATTTTAATTAGGGAAGTATGTTCTTTGATATTCTATATGCTGTTTTAATTTTCTGGTTTCTGTTTATATTATTTGAAGTGTTTGACAGAATTATGTGCAAAACCACATGATCAAATTTGTTTGTCTATCACTGTCTTAAAAAAAAAAAAAAAACAGCTTGCTTATCTCCCTTAAGACACTTTATTGTTTTATATGTTTCAGAACCATGATTGCAGATTTCTAATAACTTTGTCAAGTTCCTACTTTTCTTTATCTTTTTAAAAGAAGTAGTGGTTATGATTTCTCCTTTCCAAAATTGGTTTGATGAGACAAAGAGTCTTTATCTTCATAATTCAGAATCTTGAAAGCAGCATAGAGGACTCTTTTTTGTAAGTTGGCTTTTCAAGTCATTTACGAAAAAGAGAAACATTATTCCTACCAGCAATGTGTGGTGACCTCTTGATTTTTCCCCATATGGTAACAGAAGACTACGTGTCCTGAGGTAAAAATAAAGCTGCTACGCAACTTTCTTTTCACAGACTATGCCATAGATTTCAAATGCATGTGGCATAATCAGTGTTCGCAATGTATGTCCTCTGCACCTCCTACCACTCCTCACGGTGCATCTCACTAATTCATCACCGTCCAATCAATAATCACCCCTGCTGCGAGGGGCAAAGAGAAGGATGCCTTTTCCTTTCACATAAATATTTGAAATTGGCCTAATTAAATTGTCCTCTGCTTGGATGCAGTGACAATAGCCTTCCATTTAGACAAGCAGAGAGATACACAGGTGGAGAAGTACCTAGTTAGGCAGATTAAATAGAAATGTTCCACTGAAGTGTGGCACTGCAGAAGCCATCATTGGCCTATATTCCAATTGCATAAAAATGAGTCCCGTGAAGGAAGCATGATATCAGATGGAAATCAACAACACAGAATTGTGCACTTCTCTGGTATTACACATGCAGTGATCTTCATACAGTCTTTCTTTTTATCCCTAACCCTTCCTCTTCCTTTTGACGTCACAAATATGCTGTTAATAGAGATATGCTTGCTGGCTTCTACTCTTTGGACCCTTCCTCTGTATCTTCCTCCTTTATCTTCTTTCTACCTCTCCTATTGGAGTTGAGAGGAACAATAACCAGGACTGTGCTTTGGAATACTCAGTGTTGAAGTACTAAGAAACATGAACTTCCAGGGAATGACTCTGCATGCATTGAAAATGATTGGAAAGAACTTTTCAGGCAAGAGGTAACATATCTAAAAGCGATTACAAGAGAAGGGCAAAGAGAGTGAGGATGTGAGATGTGGTGTAAAGATAGAATTGACAGTTGTCCATTTATAGGGGGAACTGGAACATGCTTTCAGAGCACATAGGGAAACGTTCACACATTATAACCGTGAATTTTCCAACTGCCAATTCGGTCATTGCAATGTGAACTTCAGCAATCTGCCCTTTATATGCATAACAATGTCATAAATAAATCAGGGGAAAGCTAATGAGAAAATATATATCAAAGAGCCAAGTAAGCCCCATGCAGAAAATCGACAACAGTTTGTAATTCAGTTCAATCATGTGCTGGGTAATTGCATATTATACAATCCAAAAGCATGTGCATATTCTGTTGTAAAGCAGGTTGAGTGCTGAATGTAGTCTGTCGGTGAACACACACTTTTGTGTATAGACTATGGTGGATTTTCATGTTTAGATGTGTAAAAATATACACTTGGAAAAACACACGTGCACACACATGCACACACATATTTCTCTCTTATGACCTTTTTGGAAAAATGATACCACTGGGCATCAGGCCTTGGAAACCCACATGGCACGGTTAATGAAAAGCCAGGAGTTTGTAGAGAATATTGAATTTGAAAGTCACTGAGAGTGTTCCCCAAATGGGTTGTTAAGTCCCTGTGACAGAGAACATTAGTGCTCGATGATGACAGTCATTCGATTCTAAACACAAACCATATTGTCTGTGATTAAAGGCAGCTGCCGGAGGAGGGCGTCCAGGGCATTGTGGCCAGAGGAGCGTTAGAATGATGCCTTGGCGATTGCAAGGATATGATCAAACAATCATCATCACCATCATAAAATAAAGCAAACACCGCCCATTCCTCCCCGCCCCCCCCCCCACCCCATTGACAAGTAAGTGGCTATGAGTTTTGGAGAGCCTAAGTTTCCACATTTTGACTGCATTTGTGGAAAGTCACCAAAACTCTTCTTTATTCCCTTTCCCCCGCCTCTGTTTCCTTCTGGGATATAAACATCAAAAAATGAAGGACGTCCAAGTCCCAGCAACAGGTTATCCATCGCCATCATCCGGAGGACATGACAGTGCGTGTCTGCTCACCGAGGGATCTGTGTTGAGCCTGTGTGCTGTGCTGTGCTGTGCATAGGGGCAGGGCAGGTGATTGGACGTGTTTTGCCTCTATAAGGCAATCATTGAGAAAAATAGTTAGAAATAGTTTGTGTGTTGATGGATGTTTTTTCCTTATGCGCTTGTGATAAAGTTGGTGAAATGTTCTATCATTTTTCTCAAACTATAATTACAAGGTTATTGTACCACGTAGAGAGCATTTATTAGAATTATTTAGACACATCTTGTAACTCTCATGCTAGATGATAAATCTCTGGGGAGGGGGTGGGTGGTGAATGCTCTATGTCACCAACATTAATTGAATTCTTATTCATATGCCAGCATGTTATATAGGAGGTGAAGTAAAAAATGCAACAAAATCATAGAAACTTTAATTAATTAAAAATATCAAAATGTGAAGATGTTGTTTCTCAGCATGTCCTTTGGGTAACTGTGTGCACGTTCCTAAAAAAGTCTGTGCTCTCTGATCCTTATCACTTCAAAGACCTCCGTTTGGGTGTCCTGACTCTTGAATTTGGCGGATTCTGAATGGTCAAGATCAGGGCATTAGAAACTCTCATAGGACAATACTTGCTACCCCTACAAACAAGCAAACAAAACCAAATAAGTAGGTGTATTGCTACGATGGAACAAAATCCCTTGACACACTTTTTTCTTATATTTTCCTTATCAATGCACTTTTAAATCTTTAACCTTTCTTTCTAGTAAGCCCTTGTGATTGACCTATGCCCTGGAAGAAAATGAATGAAGGTTGTCACCCAAACCAGTAGTCATCATCTGCTGAGCGGATCAGCCTTGATCCGTGAAGTCATAGTATAACCCTGTGTCAGTGTTGTGACCCACGGAGTTTTCAATGGCTGATCTCTCAGCAGTTGGCCAGTTTTTTCTTCCACACCACTTCAAACTTCCAGCCTCGCGTTAACTATTTGCGTCACTCACAGAGTCCGTGTGTGCAGAAAAGGATAGCACAATTGTCTAAATAAAGGACAACTCAAACCCACACAGATGTACCGAGAAATAAGCTCCGGTGCTCTGCTTCTCAAAAGCAGAGCCTTGAATGCCCTATGGAGTGTAGCTATACTCTGTATACTTGGGATCACTCTGCCTGGGAATCAACAACAATAGACACACTGATGAAATTCAGACCATAGGAAGTTACATACCCGTGTGCTATTTTTACATCTAATCTTGTAAGAAACAAAGCAGAATAACTCTAGAAGCTTGCTTCTTGAGAGTGTTTAGAATGGAGGCAGTACGATGTTATAGACAGGAAGGGTAAGAAAAGCAATTCTGTTCTTCCTGTCTCTATTGTGCTCTGTAGACTAATTAAACTAATCACAGTAACCTAATTTAAAATACAGCACTTATATATAAGTTTTCTTATTTTGATAAAATAATTTCAACAATATCACACTACCCCTATTCTCTCATCACTATTCAAAGGGTGACTTGCTGACACTCCAAGTGCTTCTGCTAGAGATAGAAATATATTCCCTAGCTTTAACCTACATCGGCCTGGATTTCATTTGCACAATTAAAATATGAACATGCTATGGAGCAAGGAGTGGTAATATAGCAATTTCATTTTTCAATTCAGATGATAGAATTAAACATTTAGATTATGATTCAAATAGATAAATGATATTGTGAAACACAAATTCCACAATTTGAGATTTATTTATATTTAGGTACTATCATAAATTGATTCATTAGTTTTAATATATTTGCTCAAGGTGTTGAATCTGCACAATCTATAACTTGACTTTTTCCAAATGACATGCTTTATTTATTAAAAGCAATGTATTTTCTATTAATCCTTTTGATTATTGTGCTACTGTCTCTAATAAATCTCCCCCTATGCAATAATTGGGTACATCATTTCTATATTTTTCCTAGAACTTATATAGCTTAGATGTTTGTATGTATTGTCAGCTTGTCCTACTCAGTGTCGCTGTGATGCTGAAAGCTATGTCGCTGATGTTTTGAATGCCAGAAGGGTCAACTCAAGAGAACAGATTTTGCATTGTCAAGTGTAGAGGATTTCCTTTTTCATGAATCCACAAGCACTGCTCCTGGAAGCAGCAGTCAAGAGATCAAATGACTCCTTGCATTAGGTAAATCTGCTGCACTACACCTCTTTAAGTTGTTGAAAAGCAACGGTGTTTCTTTGAGAACCTGGCCCAAGCTGTAGTATTTTCAATTGCCTCATATGCATGTGAAACTTAGACACAGAATAAAGGAGACTGAAGAAGGATTGATGCATTTGAAATACATTGTTAGCAAAGTATCTTGAAAACACCTACAGGCTGTCCAAAGAACAAACAAACCTGTCTTGGAAGAAGAATAGCCAGAATACTCCTTACAGGCAGGGGTATTTGGTCATGCTTTAAAGAGAGACTGGTGCCTGGAGAAGAATATTATGTATGGTAATGTAAAGGCAAGCTAAAAAGAGAAAGGCCCTGGACAAGGTGGGTTGACATAATGGGCTCATGCCTAAGAACAATTGCGGCGATAATTCAGGAGCAGTGGTGTTGTACATTGGGGCACTATGAGTCGGAATCAAGTCCATGCCACCTAACAACATGATATATTTCCAGTTTCCATTTTATTTTGGTACAAGACATAAGAAAGTCATCTAGGTGTTGTTTCTTAATAAATCAAATGATTCTTTTTAAAAACAAAACTCACTACCATTGAGTTCATGCTGACCCATAGTGACCCTATAGGACAGAGTAGAACTGCCCCTGTTAATTTCTGAGATTGTAGCTCTTGACAGAAGTAGAAATCCCTTTATCTCTCCTTCAGAGCCTCTGGTGGTTTCAAACTGTTGATCTTCCAGATCAGACCCAAATGTGTAACCACTACATCACCAGGGCTCCAAAACTGTTCTTATAATTGTTATTAAAATAATCCTTTTCATATTTTAACTGATTTGTTATACTTGTCAAATATCAATAGGACGTGTATTTGCGGGTCCATTTCTAAACTTACTTTTCTGCTGCACCGATGTTTATGATGGTCACTTTTGAGAGAACTATCCCGTCTCATTTACAGTAACTGTAGAGTAAACCTTGAAATATTTGCTAAGTCCTCTGGGTAATTTCTTTCAAAACTTTTCTGATTGTCCTCGATTCTTTGCATTTCCACAAAAAGCAGCATTCTACAAAGAAAATCTGACAATATTTTAATTGTCATCATGTCGAATTTCTGGCACATTATAGGAAATTTGGTTTGAGAGGACATCACAACCACATTTTTGTCATTCAAATGCATGATTTCTCTATTCACAACTTCGTTGAGCACAGAGATATTTTCTAATTTCCTATACATAAATCTTACACATTCTTTTTTGTTATTTTTACAAATATTTTGATGATGATGTTATTATAATTAGGTGTAATTTTCCAATAGTCTGTTGGTCATATATAAAAATAGGATTTTGTTTTTCCATTATATATATATTATAGCTATAGTATCTTTAAAGCCTTGCTAAACTCTGACAGGTTCTAGTAGTGGTTTTGCAGTATATAAAAATATTTGTATATGTAATTAAATCATCTGCAGACTGAGACTGTTCCCTTCTTGCTTTTCAGAACCCAAAACTCAGAGCAACCTCACGAACGTCAGAGTAGAACTGTGCTTCACAGGGATTTTCAGTGTCTGACTTTTCAAAACCAGATCACCAGCTCTTTCTTCCTAAGTGGACTCACACCTCCAAGCTCTCAGCTCCCAGGCACTCACTTTGTACATTTGCAAAATGCAGGGACTCCTGTAAATATCTCAAGGAAACGCTTATCCGGATTTACAAAAATTTCCACTGTTTACCTCCTTCCTTGGCAATATTCTATCCCATAAATTCAAAATCACTCTAAATTCCTGAATTCTGATTTCTATATACCCAATTCATTGGGACTTCCATTATTCTTTATGCAGTTATTGTTAGTGCACTCCAATCTAAAATGTGTCTCCAAGCAGGAAATCAGGTTAGTGATAGAGAACACATTTTTTTTTTCTTTCCTTCCTCTCAAAAAGGAAAGTGCTGCACTTACTGACTGTGTCTAGTGTCTGGAAGCTGTTATTTCATAGAATGTGTCTAAGTTTCTGCATAGGGTAGAAAGACAAATATACCTCTTCATCTTTCATGTCCGTGAGCAGAATTGCTTTGTGGTGTTTTGGGTTCATGATTTATTTAATACAGTGACTGGATTATTTTATATGACCCTTCTAGCGATAGTCTTTGAACCAAAATACTACTGCTAATAGTAATACCTGCTACTCTTGGAGTAATTTATGATGCATAGTGACACAAGAGGGAGAGTACAACAGTCCCTTTACTTCTGAGATTTTAAATCCTTATGGGAATATACACAGAGGGAGTGGAGTCTTTGCTATTAGCAGCTCAGTGATTCATCCACTACATCACAGGGCATGGAACCCACCAAGTGCCTGGGTGGGAGGATGCAAAGGGAGGGGTGGGGCTTGTGACTCACTAAGAAAATGGTTAACTTGGCCCTGGACTGAACAAACAAGGTATCTGAACTGCGGTAGCACAGTGATTGCTGAAAGGGGAAAAGATGAAGCTTTCTAGTTCTTAAAGGTTTTAAGGTCTCTGAAATCCAACAGTGCATTCCTGCATTATCCTATGGGATCACTGTGAATTTTGACCACTCTGTGGCAGTGAGTTTGGTTTGGGATTGGGATTCTAACTGGGAGCTTTGGTCAGTTTTGAAAACTACAGCTTCCAATGTAAAGTCTACCTCAATATGGAGAAAACAAAAATCCTTACCAATACACCAAAATGCAATATTATGATAAAATGAGAATGATTGCAATCTTCAAGGATTTCGTTTTTCTTGAATGCACAATCAATGGCTCTGACATAATTATCAAGAAATTACGTTATATATTGCCTTGAAAAATAGGGCTGCCCATGACCTATTTAAGCGTTGAAAAGTAGGAGTTTCTATAAAGGCCACCAGATAGCGACTCAGAGGGTCTATGTCTCTTGAACCCCGCTGTTTGCTTGCTTACTTGCTTGCTTTTAACTTTCTTTTTCTTCCGGAGAGAAGCCAAGAGTTCAGCTACTCAGAATCCCGCAACCATCAGCCGTGGCTGCGCTGCTTGGTGCCCTCCCTTCACCCTAAGGGCACTGCCTGATCATAAGTCCTGTCCCAGTCCACCCAGCCTAGACCAGCACCTTGCTTGGTGGGCCCTAGGACCCTTCCGTGGAGGACGGGCTGCGTGGAAAGTCTGGCATGGACTTCCTGACGTCCAACTAACAAAATGTGCCACTGTGTTAGATCCAGTCTCCCTTGACCCCTCCACCCACAGCCCAGGGCTGCTGACACCTGGCGACTAGGTTTCCTTGCCAGACAAGCCAAGGAAGGGGCATGCTTGTTTGCCCCTTAGCTTCTACTCTCTGCTTTTATTTTATTGTAAATAGGCCGATATCCCTTTTTGGCTCCCAAGACCTCTCTTCGGTGGGGGCCACCACCAACTGCAGATGTGCCAAACTCGCACACAGGGGAAGGCCGACTCCGCCTACCCAGACCTTTAGAACTCATCTCCAGCTCCCCAGCTCCCAATGCCTGGCTCCCCTGACAGCAGAGCGCACACCTCCCCCCACCCCACCTCCCGTGAGCTCAGGGCTATCCCTACACACATAGCCCAGCTCCTGGCAAACATGTACTGAAAGCAGATTCCAGGGAAAGGCTGCCACAGACTCCATCATAGGAAAAGCCAAGCCAGTCCCCTGAGGACTCAAGACTGCCCATGTTCACTCCCACTGGCTACAGAGCACCAACCACACCCAACACACCTGTGAGTTGGTCCCCACAAAACCCACGGGTCTATGTTTGTTTCATTTCTAGACTTGAATTCTATTTTTATTATTTTGTATATGATGCACATCACTCTGACTCCCAAGGCCTCTCTTTACTTCAAACCAACTCCCTGGCAACTGTGCACCTCGCAGGAAATCTGCTCAGGCAGCTTACTGGAGTCCCAGTGGAATTCTTCAAAGCCTGCCCTCCTCACAGATCTTCACTGCCGACCAGTCAGACCATACACCTCCCCTGGCAAACCCTGTCAGCACCCACACAGCCCTGCCACTCGCCTCGCTGCCCTCACGGAGCGGTGTGGGGATGGCAGACTGCAGGAGAAACCTGATCAGTTAGTGAACGATTGCATGTGGGGATAAAGGAAAAGGATTACTCAGGTTTTCATTCAAAGTGTGCCATTGGTTGAATAAGTCAGGGAACAAAAAGAGAAAACTGGTTCAGGAACTTGAATGAAATGATTATTATCTTGTTTTCAGATACACTGAAACTGAGATCTTAGAGTCCAGGTTTGAATGTTGAATACACAGTTAGGTTCAAGTTGTGTGGAGAGGATGATAAATTATGTCATTGACAATAAATAGTCACACAGGACATGAATATACATTTTATAGTCAAAGAAGAGAGTGTGTAATTAAAGGGGAAGGAAACTTAATGAAAGAACAAAGGAATTATAGGTGTATTTGTGTAGAGGAGAACAATAGCAGACATAAGTGAATCCAGAAAGGTGTAAGTAAGCAAGTAAATGTAATCCCAGGGAGATGACAGGAGCGAGCTGCCAATTATGTAAGCACCTTTAGCGGTACATACCCAATAATGATGGCGTACATACCCAATAATAAACTTTGTCTTCATTTCCTCTGTTTTTTCAGTCTTTGCCTTGGACTCCTTCCGGATGACAGTTTCCTGGTTGGGAACTAAAAGGCAGGAGGTGTAAATCGAGGAACAGGCACCTCAGAAAAGTCGAACATTGACCTCTGGACAATGAGTCCTTCAAAACCCGTGGAGCACAATTCGACTCTGGCACCAATGGGATCTACAGGTTTAAGAGTCGACTTGACAGCAACTGGTACTGATATTTGTGTATCAGAAATACTGGATTTTAAAGAAAAAATTAGTATTTTCTTTATATAAGGCTAATTACTAAAAATAAATGAATACACAATGTAAACATCTACAGATGATTCACATATTAGAACAGCATCATAGGCAGTCCTAGCGAACGTATAATAGAGGTTTCAGGTCATGTATCCTCAGCCAAGAGGGTGTATGAAACACCTAGTCTCTGCACCCAACAATTATTGTTTTGGTAAGAGATGCTGACTATTTTTTATGAATGTCTTTTACATCAGGACTGCTCATAGAAGTAATCTCATTACCTCATATCTTATCTTCTATTTCAGTTTCTTCTTTTAAATAACATAAATCATATTTACTTATGAAATGCTAGGAATGAATTTTTTAATTTGATTATCTATAAAATCTACAGAGCACATTTTGATGAGTCAGTTCCATCTTTTAAACAGGGAACCAAACTACTTATGGTGTACTTTTGTGTAACGTGGACAACTGTTATTAAATTGTAACGATCTAAGGATGATTGTCTATTTTAATATGTTTTCCTCTTCTTAAATTTTCCCTTACTAGAACATAGGCTATAAAACATCAAATATTTAGTTAGATATATGGGAGAAAGTATGAAATGGAAAAAATTATATATTGACTCATTTCTTCTAAAACTAACAACACCAGCTCATGTTGAATTTGATAGGGATAATATGAGTCTAGTTTATAAAGCATGGAAGTTCCGTTTCAGTCATTATAGTTGGACATGAAATACTGATCAAACACCATACTACACTTACTGCTTAATATTCAGAGCACTGGCATAGTCTATCCTTGTATACCCAATAATGAAACTTCCTTCACACACACGGGAAAGAAAGGTAATGGCTCAGATTTGCTGGTGTTCTATTGAGTGATCTTCCAAAGGTAAAATCCTCAATTCAATACTATCAACAGCAAGCAATTTCAAATAATTGTCCAAAGACTTTTCTGAGTGGGATATGAGAGAGAGTAGATATTAAAATTCTGGTTTAAGTGTTTGAACTTTAGGGCGAGGTCTAGCTATTGGAACTTGAGGGCCAAGTTACACCTTCAGTCTTCCTCTCTTATCCTTCACTTCTGAGCAATCTCTCCTTGCAGTGTTCTAAGTTTTGCTTCATACAGTGCGCTCATCCTCCCTCGCAGGAATGGATCCTTCCTTCCTAAAAAATAACCAAGGTAGAAGTAGTTCATATGGCACAAAAAGGGCCTGTTTTGTTCATCTTTTTCTGTATTTGCAAAGTCTATACCCGCAGGTAACAACTTTTATTTTTGTTTAGTTTTCCTTAGCTTCGAAAAAGAGTCCTGATATTTCTCCTCCTAGTGTTTATTTTAGGATTGATGAGTGAAGGGGCAAGGTTTAGTTCCCATGATGAGCTTTATTCAGATCTCCAAATAAGTGTTTCATGTGAATAAAATATCAACATAGCCCCTAAAATGGGTTGCTCAAAGTAGCTGGTAGCTGTCCCATGAAATGAAAGACCTGGAGATCTCTCAAATTAATCTTTCATTCATACTCAGAAAGCATCAGGTGCACCAAGCTCTGCACATCAAAGCAAAACCTATCAATTATCCACCCCTAACTGGCCTTACCTAATGACTGCCTTAGTGGTGCCTTGATTAAAGCAATGGGACGCACATTTTTAAGTCACTGATTTGAACCAGAAGGTTTTCCAGAATCATTTTAAACTTTTCAAAGAACTAACTCCTTTGACATTTATTCTAGGCAGTAATTGTCCATTCATTTTTCTACATCATTCCCACCAGCCATCTAAGGAAATCTTTTGATTTGTGCCCCCTTGCTTCCCTAGGGCCTGTCAATGCTCCTTCCCAGCTTCTGTAGAGTTTGCAGCACCACACCCTGGTCAATATCTAGCCCTGCCACTTAATAAATTTAATTCTATTATTCTGTTTCTTTTAAATAGGGGTGCAAATATGTTGTTTTTCTGTTTTGGGGGAAATGTAACTGCATGCTTCTTTAAAGATTCATGACCTTGGTACTTCTATAGGGCAGGTCTACACTATCCTACAGGATCACTAGGAGTCAAACTAGACTCACCAGGGCTGTGTTAAGTTTTATATTTAGCTGACCTTAGTCCTCCTAACTGGACATCAGCTTTTTAATTCATTACCAATTACATGTTAAAATAAAACAATAATACATGTAGGATTCAAAGTATTCATGGAAAATAATCATTGTTTTTACATTCTAATTTTTCCATCTACTTTTAAATCCCCCTCTTGTATGCTAAACATATTCAGAGACCAAAAGGAAAAATCAAGGTGAATTTTAAGGAAAAGGGGTATTTGAACACCTTTTTGAAAATTTAAGAAAGACAAACTTAAAAGCAGGTACTTCTAGGCGAAGCTCAAAGAGGTAGGTACAAAGGTGATGTGATGTCATGAAAATGACATCATGTGGAAGTTTTCTTTCAAAATAATCTGAAGACTTAGAATGAGGCCAGGTAATAGATGCTATTTACATCAGCCATTTGGTCTTGATGTCAAATAAAGTAGATAATCTATCTAATAAGCAACGGGCTGGTCATAAAATATTATGTTTAAAGATGAATAGCTTTCCCCTATTTCCTCTTTGAGTCTGCAAGTTTGCTTTGTTTTTCCGTTTGCCTTGTTCTCATTGGTTATGGATTCCTTTGCAATTAGTGCTAGAGTTGTACCAAGTATTATTTTATTATGTGCTAATACCAATGAAAATCTGCACTATAGGGAATCCAGGACAGATGAACCCCTCAGGATCAGTGGTGAGAGGGGCAATATCGGGAAGGTAGAGGGTAGAAAGGGACTAGAGAGGGGAACTGATCACAAGGATCTGAATGTAACCCCCTCCCTGGGGGACGGACAACAGAAAAGGAGGTTAAGGGAGACATGAGACAGTGTAAGACATGACTGGATAATAGTAATTTATCAATTATCAAGGGTCCATGAGGGAGGGAGGGTAGAGAGGGAGGGGGGAAATGAAGAGCTGATATCAAGGGCTCAAGTGGAAAGTAAATGTTTTGAGAATGATGATGGCACAAATTTAGAGGTGTGCTTGATGCAAGGGATGGATGTATGGATTGTGATGAGTTGTATGAGCCCCCAGTGAAATGATCTTTAAAAAAGAAAAACTACAGTGTAGATAGGTGGGGCTTTCTTGATAAAATTACCATTTATAAATGCTTTCCAGTAGCCTTAAGAATCGCTACCATAGAAAGGCTCAGCCTCCCCCTCCACAGCAGCCATAAGGTAAGGCATGCAAGGTGAGCTGTGCTGGTATCCAGAGGGTCTGGTTTTCTGGGTCTGCATTCCTAACAAAGCAGAAACTTCTGTGCCAATTCTGAAATGAATTAATTAGTTGAAGACCAATCTTGGGTGAACTTTTCTTTCCTTCCTTCTCTATCATTTTTTTCTCACAATAGTGCATGTGGTGAGACCCTCAGGGAGCAATAAGACATTTGGATAAGCCAGTTGTAGATTAAATATAGACTCCCTGTGGCAACTCTTATCTCCTGCCTTCCCTCCTGCTTGCAAAGATGCAGAGACGGGATTATTGCCACAGCTGCGCTTCCTAGAAGACTAATCAATGCAGCTATAAGAAGGTCTGAAATGCAGCAGGATTTTCAATTCTAAGGATAAAAATTTTTTAAGTGAAGGAAAGAAAACTGTTCTGAAAAGTTGTAATGCTGTTAAATCAAAACACCCATTAAAGACAGCAAATAAGTCTATAAAATTTGGCCCATTGTCCTATTTTGGGTACATATCAAGCTGGGAGTGATAAAACCTATCAACAGGAAGCCAAATAATGAAACTAAGTCCCCAGAGAGTGCCAATTCTGTACCTGAACCCCGGTTATTCTAACAAAATTGGCATCAGTGCACGGTGACATCAAATGCCATGGATACACCTCCAGGGACATCACATTTACTTTTGATTTCTGTACACAAGTTCTTGTTTGTATCCTGCTGTCTTGGAAGCATTTAAAACAGATCCTGGGTCAATTGATTCAAAATCATAAAGAAATGTAGAGAAAGAAACATGTTTTGATTGAAGTCGTTTGGATTTAAAGAACCAAATGGGGACAGGAGTCTGTGGAGGGGCACCTGAAGACACTAGCCAGGGAACAATCTTACCTATTTACACTGGCTTTGATTAGAGGTCTGGTTGCAGGGATGAACCATTTAGGAGTGGACTCGTATCCATACATTAGGCCATTGACGAGACAAAGATGCTCTCCTTTTTCCCTTGCGTGCTTTTCTGGTGACCAGAGACGTGTGGCCCTCAATGTCAGCCAACTGTTGTCCTACCTGATGATCTATGGAATTAGTTCATGTGTTGTTAGCCAGTGAGCTTGTAGTGTTCATGCTAAGAAAACCCCCCTATCCTGTGAAGCTTGCCACTTTGGGGCCGGTGTTATATCTTTTTGCATATCATAAGTCACTTAACTTCCATTCTGCAAAAGGGTTATTGGAGATTGATGCTTATGCCCCTGAAACTTCACTACGTCATTGGCTGGAAGCACATTTTCCCACAGTTCACATGCCATTAACCCACCATTAACCTCTCTATGGTACATGTTGCATGATCATACACACGCAAACACACACACACACACACACACACACACACACACACACACCACCTTCCCACTCCCCTGGCACTGGCAGCATACACTTTCATGACCATGCATTGTTTACACTCCCTCATCAACCTGATGATTAGCAATTCACCCTTGTACCTGAGACCACCCCACTCCTCTAGTAAGAATGGGCAAGAGCTCCCATGGATCCCAAGCTGTGTGTCTGCCACATCAGCATTGGTGGGGCACACTTACACCTGCAGCCACTACATACCTCTGGTGAATAGCAGCACACTGTCATCGCCTCTGTATTGCACTCCCCAATCACTGATCCAGTGAACAGCAGTGCAGCTACTTCCCTGCTTCCTGGTGTCTAGAGTTGCATGTTCCTATAATTGGCATGTCATATGACTTCTGCCACAAAACCCTTTTATAACTAAGCGATTAACTATATGCCCCTCTACCAACCACTCCCTCCCTCTGTAAGTGGAACTTACAGACTGCGGTTCCATGTGCATCTGTCCATTACCCATATTTACCTGACCCAGCAAGCAGGAATGACTGCACACATGTGCATATGACTACCCAATTTCTACTCTCCTGTTACCTTCTGCCTACCCCAAACAGATAAGTGACATCAATTGATTCCCTTACTTTCTCACCACCCCACCACATCACTCACTCCATAATTGTCACTACTTACTCTTGCATCATTAGACCTATAACAACTGGCAAAGACAAATGTCAATGCACACTTGCCAAAACCAACTGCATCTGCTGTCAATTACCAGGAATAGAACCCACGCTTTAAGCCATTACTTCACCCACCTGAAGACAGGTAATGAACACACTGGTGCTACAAAGCTAGTCAGATTATCATATCTGACTTGTCGGGACAAATATATCTAAATAAGCAAAACAAAAAATCATTGCAAAAAATAAGCATATGATCAATATATTAAATAACACATTAATAACTCAGAGACCACTTTAAAAAAAGAAACAAGAAAATTTAACATCAAGTCAATCCTAATTTACAGAAATTCTATAAAACAGAGTGGAATGGCTTCATGGAATCGCTCCATTAAGTTTTCAAGATACTAATATGAGAGCAGACTGTAACCTAACAGAGATGGTGTTAGAACCACTTACATTCTCCATAAAAGCTTAATATTTTGACCATTTCACCAGCAAAAATCAACATGAAATTCCCACAAAGAACCAGGAAAAGATAGCTCGAGAAAATTACTAAAGAGCCAGAAAACCTATCTGAGAAAGAAATGATGATGGAACTAACAACGAAAGAATTTTAAAATCTTGCACTTAGGACACTTCAAAAAATCAGACAAAATCCTTAAACATTCCAGTGAAACAGCACAAGATCAAAATGAATATAAATTAAAAACCAGGCAAAAGTTTAGAAATAAAAAATATTAGCAATAAATTTTCAGAAATAGACCTCAGAATAGAACCCAAAAGGAGTGTGATTGAATTAATGAAAGACAGATTAGTGAAATAGAGAACACTTCCCTTGATATTAATTTGGTTGAGGAACAATCAGAGCAAAAAAAAGATGGAGAAAAAGCAGAGTATCTGGAGGTCATATGGGATACTCCCAAAAGAAGTAAGCTGTGGTTAATAGGAATCACAGAACAGAAGTCCAAGCAAAAAGCAGAAACATTTATTGAAGATCTGTTTGGAAAAAAATATGACCTTAATATCATAACAGATAAGAAGACAACCCTCTAAGAACGCAATAGATCACATAAAGAATAACACCCAAGTGAAATTCACAAATGCATATTATAATCAGACCTTAAAAAACAAAGAAATCTTTTAGAGCAGCTCAGAGGGAAAATGAACCAAGGGAAACCAGTGATGCTCATAAGTTCTATTTTATGGAAACTTTAATGGCAAAAAGGTGATGGATGACATACATAGGTGCTGAAAGAAAAAAAATATCAAACAGGAATTCTATTTTTAGAAAAAGTGATTTTCAATTATGATGATGAGACTAGAGGAGTCTCAGATAAACAGAAACAAAGGGAATTAGTAAAAACTAAACTTTAAACTTCACTGGAAATTATTTGAACAAAGAAGTAATTACATCAAAGAACCAGATGCAGTTAGGTTGATCATCTACTGCTGCTATAACAGAAATGCTAGCAGAGGGTAATTTAAGTATCATTCTCTCTCAATGTAGGAGGCCAGAAGCTTGAATTCACTTCATCAACTCTAGGAGAGCTCATCTCTCTATTGACCGAGAGAAGGTCCTTGTCTCCTTTCAAAACACTGAGGGGCCTGTGTTTCTTGGAGATTTTCATGTGTTTTTATATCAGTTTTCTTTTCCATCTAAGAGATACTCAAAACAGAGAGTCTAAGTGTGAAGGAGAGTAAGTCCCTCTTTCTAGGCTCATTTGTTTAATATCTTCTGTGATTCCCAAGATTGACTTAAGATACTACTCGATCCTATAGATTTCACTTGGTATCATTATGACTGCCTCTAATCTTGCCTCACTATGATTAGGGTACACTGATAAAAATGTATATATGTATAGCAAAGTTTGTCACTGGAATGAATGTTGCAGTGTTTTTAATATAAATATGTTCAGTATTTTTTACTTAATGAACAACAATAATGAGATATAAAATGCTTTATACATTTAGATAAAATACATGAATGGGGAGGAAGAGGTTCATGATGGCATTGCTCTGTAGTAGAGGATGCCAGCTGAAGGTTGCTCTCTGGGTGACTGAACAAGGTGCACACTTGTTTTAGTGGCTGTATTAGACCAGCACCGGGGTAGAATACAAAAGAACATAAGTATCCTTGAAGATCAAAGATTTGTCTGAAGTTCTCTCTGGGGATTTAGAAAATGCCTTTTCTCTTTTTGTATTCTTTTTTTTTTTTCTTTTCTTTTTTTTTTTAATTATTTTTTATTTTTTAACAAATTATTGGGGCTGATACAATTCTTTTCACAGTTCATACATATACATACATCAATTGTATAAAGCACATCTGTACAGTCTTTGCCCTAATCATTTTTTTCTCCTCTTTTCTTCTTTTACATTTTATTAGGAACTCCAACAACTCTTACCACAATCCATACATATACATACATCAATTGTATAAAGCACACCCATACATTCCCTGTCCCAATCATTCTCAAGGCATTTGCTCTTCACTTAAGCCCCTTGCATCAGGTCCTCTTTTTTTTTCCCCCCTCCCTCCCTTTTCCCCCCTCCCTCATATGCCCTTGGTAATTTATACCTCGTTATTTTGTCATATCTTTCCCTATTCGGGGTCTCCCTTACCCCCTTCTCTGCTGTCCCTCTCCCAGGGAAGAGGTCACATGTGGCTCCTTGTAATCAGTTCCCCCTTTCCAACCCACTCACCCTCCACTCTCCCAGCATCGTCCCTCACGCCCTTGGTCCTGGAGGTATCATCCACCCTGGATTCCCTGTATCTCCAACCCTCATATGTACCAGTGCACAGCCTCTGTCCTATCCAGCCCTGCAAGGTAGAATTCGGATCATGGTAGTTGGGGGGAGGAAGCATCCAGGATCTGGGGGAAAGCTGTGTTCTTCATCGATACTACCTCACACCCTAATTAACCCATCTCCTTTCCTAAGCCCCTCTATGAGGGGATCTCCATTGGCCGACACTTGGGCCTTGGGTCTCCACTCTGCACTTCCCCCTTCATTTAATATAATATATATATACGCATACATATATACATATACACATAAATACACATACATACACACACTTATATCTTTCTTTTTTTTTGCATGATGCCTTATATCTGGTCCCTTGGGCACCTCGTGATCGCACTGGCCGGTGTGCTTCTTCCATGTGGGCTTATTTGTTTCTGAGCGAGATGGCCGCTTGTTCACCTTCAAGCCTTTAAGACCCCAAACACTATCTCTTTTGATAGCCGGGCACCATCAGCTTTCTTCACCACATTTGCTTGTGCACCCATTTGTCTTCAGCGATCCTATCATGGAGGTGTGCAGTCAATGATATGATTTTTTGTTCTTTGATGCCTGGTAACTGATCCCTTTGGGACCACTCGATCACACAGGCTGGTGTGTTCTTCCTTGTGGACTTTGTTGCTTCTGAGCTAGATGGCCGCTTGTTTATCTTCAAGCCTTTAAGACCCCAGTCACTATCTCTTTTGATAGCCGGGCACCATCAGCTTTCTTCACCACATTTACTTGTTCACCCATTTTGGCTCCAGCCGTTGTGTCGGGAGAGTGAGCATCATAGAGTTCCAATTTAATAAAAGAAGGTATTCATGCATAGAGGGAGTGTTTGAGTAGAGGCCCAAGGTCCTTCCGCCACCTTAATACTTGACCTATAAATATAGACACAAAGATCTATTTCCCCAACCTCCTATATATATTTGCATGTACATGTCTTTGTCTAGACCTCCATGAATGCCCTTTGACTCCTAGCTCTTTCCTCCATCTCCCTTGACCTTCCTCCTGCCCTACTACCATGTTTCATTGCCACCTGGGCTAGAGTATACCTCTTCTCTAAGCAACCTTACCCTTGATCATTTCCCACCAGGCCTGCCACTCCCCCTTCTCTACCCTTTGGGGTCCCATGTTTTTCCCTTGTCCCTGGGTTTGTTAACACCACTTCCTTACCCCCCCCTACCCCCCACCCCAAGTCCCCCCGGAACTGTCGGTCCCGTTGTTTTTCATCCAGATAGTTCATCCAGCCTGTCCTATTCAGACAGACCTGTGGAGTCACTAACATGCACGAAAACTAGACAGAGGAACACAAAGCAACAGTATACAACCAGACAACAAAACAACCAAAACAAACCACTGAAAAAGAACAGAACAAAACAGTTCACAAGAGAAAAGCTTGTAGTTAGTTCAGGGATCTTTGCTGGCCCTTAGGAGCGTTTTCCAGTCCAGTCTGTTGGGGCACCACGCCCTGGCCCTAAAGTCCACTTTCAGCATTCCCTGGGGACCTTGCCACTCCATTCCCTTGCTGTTCCGCTGCATTCCCCCAGTGCATTGCCTCGGTGTGGTGGGATCAGGTCAGGTGCAATTCCCACACTGTGTCTCCGGTGCTGTCCCCTGTATCGCCCTTAGTCACTGAGGGGCATCATGTCTCATAGTAGGGCCAGCCATGTTGTTCTCTCTGTGGACTGGCTGCTCTACTCAGGAACATCATCATCACGGCCTGGTGGGCCAGGCTGTGCTCCACTCTCTCCTCCTGCCCCTTCATCTGCTCCCGTGTGCTCTGGTCAAATATGTCCATCTCCCATAGCTGCAGGGTCAATGTCGTCCTTTGGAACAAGTTCTTTTCGGGGGAGGGGCAGGAATCCACTTAATTTATGGTGCTGGGGCCTGCCTCCCAGACCTCTCCACCGGTTCCGTCCTCCACGCCGGGATATTGCATTCACACCTTGCGACACTGGGTTGAAGTCTGGTCCCACTTTCCCTGTGGAGATATAAGCCATACCCTCCCCTTGGGTGGATTAATGCCCCATTTCTGTCATGCTGATTGTACTTACCTCAGAGGACTCATGTTGTACCTGTCCCTTTGGGACTGACTTACCTCGCTTAGCATAATTCCTTCCAGCTCTTCCCATGAAATAACGTGTTTCATGTGCTCATCGGTGCTTTTTAGTGCTGCATAATACTCCATTGTGTGTATGTGCCAAAGTTTGCTAATCCACTCGTCTATCGATGGAAACTTAGGCTGTTTCCAAGTCTTTGCTATTGTGAATTGTGCCGCAATAAACATTGGAGCGCATATGACTGGTCGTGTTTTATTTGCTGCTTCAACCGGGTATATGCCCAGTAGAGGGATGGCTGGGTCGTAAGGTAGATCAATTTCCATTTTCTTTAGGTATCGCCAGATTGCTTTCCACAGTGTCTGTACAAATCTGCACGACCACCAGCAGTGGAGGAGGGTTCCTATTTCACCACAGCCCCTCCAACACTTGTTGCTCTCTGATTTACTGATCTGGGCTAGCCTCAGGGGTGTTAGGTGGTATCTCATGGTTGTTTTGATTTGCATTTCTCTTATGGCAAGGGACTTCGAGCACTTTCTCATATATTTATTGGCCATATTGATCTCCTCTCTAGTGAAAGTTCTTCTCATTTCTTTTGCCCACTTCCTTAGGGGGTTAACTGTTTTCCTCTTTTTGCAGGTCATGATGGTGTTGTAGATTTTAGTAATGAGCCCTTTGTCTGACGTGTCATTACTAAAAATCTTCTCCCAGTCTGTGGGTTGCCTTGTCACCCTCTTGGCAAAGTCTTTCGAGGTGCACAGGTGTTTTATTCTTATTAGATCCCATTTGTCGATTTCCAGATCACCTGTGTGTGTCCCCTTCCCTGTTGCAGTGAGCCTATGTGCTCCCTGGGCCAGTGCTCTGAGATTAGTCCCGATTCCCTCCTTAATGGTCCTGATGGTTTGGGGTTTGACTTCTAGATCTGTGATCCACCTTGAGTGTATTCTTGTGCATGGGGTGAGGTAGGCGTCTTGTTTCAACTTTCTACATGTGGATATCCATTGTTTCCAGCACCACTTATTAAAGAGGGCATCTGCTTCCCACTTGACGTTTTTGGGACCCTTGTCGAAGATCATTTGTCTATATGCTGATGATTTTACTCCTGGGCTTTCTATTCTTTTCCACTGGTCTGAGTGTCTATCATTGTGCCAGTACCATGCTGTTTTGACCACTGTAGCTGTGTAGTAGGCATTAAAATCAGGCAGGGCGAGTCCTCCAATTGTGTCCTTCTTCTTGAGGAGTTCTCTGCTAATTCTGGGTTTCTTCCCTCTCCATATGAAGTTGGTGGTCAGTTTTTCCAATTCTTTGAAGAAGGTTGATGGTAATTGGATTGGTATAGCATTGAACTTGTAGAGTGCTTTAGGAAGAACTGTCATCTTTACTATGTTCAGCCTACCTAACCATGAGCAGGGGAGCTTCATCCATTTGTGAAGGTCACTTTTGGTTTCCTGTAATAGGGTTTTATAATTATGCTTATATAGGTCTTTAGTATTTTTTGTTAAGTATATTCCTAGATATTTCAGTTTGTTCTTGGCTACTGTGAAGGGTACTTCCCTCTTAATCGCCTCTTCCATGGCCCTGTCCGATGTGTATAGAAACCCTACTGACTTCTGTTTATTGATCTTGTATCCTGCTACCCTTCCGTATTCCTCTATTGCTGTAAGTATTCCAACTGTGGAGTTTTGGGGGTCTTCAATGTATAAGATCATGTCATCTGCAAATAACGATAGTTTCACCTCCTCCTCTCCCAACTGGATCCCTTTGATGTCCTTCCGCTGTCTTATGTTGTTAGCCAGGACCTCCAAAACGATATTGAATAGAAGAGGGGACAGGGGGCATCCTTGTCTTGTACCCTTTTTCAGTGGTATTGTTCTTGTCTTTTCTCCATTGACTATGATGTTGGCTGTTGGTCTTTCATAGATAGCTTGTATGAGCTTGAGGAACTTACCTTCCAATCCTATCTTCATGAGTGTTTTGATTAGGAATGGATGCTGGATGTTGTCAAATGCTTTTTCTGCATCTATGGATATTATCATATGGTTTTTATCCTTTTTCTTCTCGATGTGGTGTATGATATTGATGGATTTTCGGATGTTAAACCATCCCTGCATCGCTGGGATGAATCCTACTTGGTCGTGGTGAATGATATGTTTGATGTTCCTTTGTATTCTATTGGCCAATATTTTGTTAAGGATTTTTGCATCTATGTTCATTAGAGATATTGGTCTATAATTCTCTACACTTGTGGGGTCTTTTCCCTGTTTGGGTATCAAAGTAATGCTGGCTTCGTAAAATGAGTTTGGGAGCTTGCCGTTCTTTTCTATGTTCTGGAATACTTTGTGGAGGATCGGTGTCAGCTCTTCCCTGAATGTTTGGTAAAATTCTGCTGTGTAGCCATCTGGCCCTGGGGCCTTTTTCCTTGGTAGGTTTTTGATGACACTCTCTATTTCTTCCTTCGCTATGGGTTTGTTGAGGTTCTTGATCTCTGTCTCAGATAATCTAGGGATAGATTGTTTTTCTAAATATTTATCCATGTCTTCCAGGTTTCTGAATTCATTAGAATACAAACCTTCATAGTACTTTGTGATTATCCTTTTTATCTCATTGGGGTCTGTTGTTATTGCCCCCGATTCATCCCTCATCCTGGCTATTGATGATTGTTCCTTTCTATCTTTGGTAAGCTTTGCCAGGGGAGTGTCAATTTTATTAATTCGTTCATAAAACCAGCTTCTAGTTGCGTTAATCCTTTGCATTGTTCTTTTGTCTTCCCACTGGTTTAACTCCGCCCTGATTTTTATTATTTCTTTTCTCTTGCTATTGGAGGGGTAGTTCTGTTGACTCTGTTCTAGTTGTTGGAGGTTTTGTGTTAACATATCTGTCATACGCCTTTCTTCTTTTTTCATGTATGCATTCAGTGATATCAAGCTACCTCTGATAACTGCCTTTGCAGTGTCCCATAAGTTTTGATATGTTGTATGCTCGTTCTCATTAGTTTCTAGAAATTTCCTGATATCCTCTCTGATCTGGACCTTAACCCATTCATGTCGCAGGAGATCGTTGTTTATTCTCCAATTGGTGGCCCTTGCTTTTCTGGGTGCCCTTCTATTAATCTCCAGCTTTATGGCATGGTGGTCTGAGAAAGACGTCTGGATAATATCTATGTGTTTGAATTTACTCAGGCTGGCCTTGTGCCCCAGCATGTGATCTATTCTTGAGAAAGATCCGTGTGGATTGGAGAAGAATGTGAAACCTTTTGCTTTTGGATGAAAGGCTCTATAGATGTCTATCAGGCCCTGTTGCCTAATTACATTGTTTAGCTCTCTGGCCTCTTTGCTGAGCTTCTTTCCCTGTGACCTGTCTTTCTCTGATAGTGGAGTGTTGAAGTCCCCCACTATTATTGTTGTTTCCGTGATTTCTTCTGTCATTTTTTTAATAGTTTGTTTGACGAAATTTGCCGCACCATTATTAGGTGCGTAAATATTCAGTATGCTTATTGCTTCCTGGTTTACTGAGCCTTTGAGCATTATGTAATGTCCCTCTTTGTCTCTTTTTATGTTTTGGATCTTGAGATCCATTTTGTCGGAGATTAAGATAGCCACTCCTGCCTTCTTGGAGTTACCATTTGCTTGGTAAACTTTCTGCCAGCCCTTTATTCTCAGCATATGCTTGTCTGCTTGCTTAAGGTGTGTCTCTTGCAGGCAGCAGATTGATGGGTTATGTTTTCTAATCCAATCCTCCAGCCTCTTTCTTTTAACATATGAATTGAGCCCATTTGTATTCAAAGTGATTATTGCAATCTCTGGCTTCATGGTTGCCATATTCTGTTTTGTGTTTTGGGTCTTTGCCTATCTTCCTTCATATCAGTGTACTGCGTTTGAGTGGAGGGTTTCTATCCTGTCCTCTTTTCCATCTGAGACCGTGTTGTCCTGGTACGTGTTGCTGGCATGTTGGCTTCTAGATGGAGATGGGCTATATGGTGGTCTCCTGGTGGTTCTAGTTGGAGCTTGATCTTCTGGCCATAGTGAGTCAGCCAGTATGTTCTGCAGGGTCGGGTGACTTGCAGTATATTTTTTGAGTTCTTCCTTGTCCTGGAAGACCCTTATCTTACCCTCTATCTTAATGGATAACTTGGCAGGGTATAGGATTCTGGGGGAGGCATTTTCATCTTTCAGTTTTTGGAAGATGCTGCTCCATTCTCTCCTCCTCTTCATGGTTTCAGCTGATAAGTCTGAGCATACCCTTACCTGTGCTCCTTTGTATGTGACTGTCTTCCTTTCTCTTGATGCTCGTAGAATTTTCTCTTTTTCCTCTAAGTTGGATAATTTTACAATTATATGCCTTGGCGTGTTCTTCTTGGTGTTTAGCTTAGCCGGCGTCCTCTCTGCTTCCTGTATGAGAGTCGGATTCTCCTTTGTTAGGTTGGGGAAATTTTCTTCCAGGAATTCCTTTGCTATCTTGGCGGTCGATTTGTGTGTTATGTTGTGTTCCGGTAGACCGATTATTCGAATATTATTCCTCTTCATAGCATCTGTCATTGATCTCAGGCTGTCTTCTGTTTCTTTAATTTTCCTATCTGATTGTTTTTCTCGCTTGCTTCGTTTGGTTTGAGCGTCCTCGAGTTCACTGATACGGTTCTCAGCCTCCTCAAGCCTAGATATAGCTTCTGTGACCTTTTGTGTGGCCTCTGCTACCTCCTCTGTTAGTTTCTGCAGTTCCTTTTGGTGGATAGTATTCATCCCCTCTATTGTGGACTTCATCCCCTCTATTGTGCATTTCATCCCTTCTATCGTTGCATCCTTATTTTGGTTTGCTTCTCTTAGCTCCTGTATTACTGCAAGCAGAGTTCTGAAGATTCCTTTTGTGGCTGATCTATATCTGTTTCTTCTATGAGTGACGTTAGGTCTGTTAAAGTGCCTCGTTTTTCTGATTTTTTTGTTGGGAGTGATGTGGTCTGTTGATTTTTCCTTGATCCTTTAATAGGCCCCATGCTTCTGGGAGACAGGAGTAACCTTATTGTGTGGAGGCTCAGGCCACTGTGCCGTCTCCTGGGGTGGCTGGGGCGGGCTGCGGCAGGCTTAGGGCTGGCACTGGGGACCCAACAGGGCCCCAGGTGGTGAGAGCTGGCTGGAGCTCACTGAGGGCTCCTCAGGGACTGCAAAGCCGAGACCCAGGCTCCACTGCAGGTGGAGTGTTTGATCTGCCTGGGCTGTGAGCGGGCGCGGGGAGGCCCCTTGGATAGCTGTGCAGGCAGCTGCGGGACACTGCGGGGAACAATGGTGTTCGCTCTCCGCCCTTTTGGCGCGAAACCGCAGGGGGCAATGGCGCCCTTCCTCTGCTCAGGCTCAGAGTCGCGGCCGCCGGGGTCCCCGCAGCACCCTGGGGAGGGCACCTACTCTTGTGCCTTGCGCAGGGGGGGGCCCTTGTTGGGCAGACTCAGCAGTGCGGGGCGCGGCGCTCCGCGGAAGCTCAGGGTCCGGGACAGGCGCGGGTTGGGCTATGGCTCCTGTTGGCGGGAAGTGCTCAGCGCAGGGTCCCCACCAGGAGTCTCTTTTTGTATTCTTATGTCTGCAGTTTAGAAAACTAGTTACTCTTCCATGTGAAAAACTTGGTCGATTTATATTCTTTCCAAAGTCCTAAGTCTGGATTCTGACCATCAGGAACTGTGTGAATGGCAGAGCAACCTATATTACTGCATTCCAGTGAGATATGTAAAACCAAGTTAGAGAGCCCCAGTTAAAGTTTCAGATTTGCATTCCTGTGTTCCGATTCTATTTCATTCCTTAACAATAAATTACTTGTGCTTGTTGGTAGGATTGCCAAGTTGGATCATATTCTTAACAACCTATGTTCAACCAGACAACTTGCTGTATCTGATATCACTTGTGGCGATTATGTTAATCCACCTCATTAAGGGTCTTCTTTTTTGTTGACCCTCTAATCTAGCATGGTGTCCTTCACTAAGGAATGGTCTCTCATGATAATATGCTGGACTTGGGTGAGTTAAAAAATCATAGCATCCTCACTTCTAAGAAGCATTATGGGGACACTTATTCCAAACATATCTGTTTATTCTTCTAGCAATCTGCCATATATTCAATATTCCTCACCAGTACAATGCAATTCAAATCCATCAGGCCATCTCTGGACTACCTTGCTTTATTTGTCTAGCTTTCATATTCATATGAACTGATTGAAAATAGCATAGCTTGAAAGATCAGGAACTCTTATCCTCGTGGTGACATCATTGTTTTTTAACACTGTAAAGAGTTTTTTGGTAGCAGATTTTCTCAATGAAAGATTTGCTTTGATGTGTTGACTACTGCTTCCAAGGGCACTGATTTTGTATGCAAGTAAAATGAAATATTTTACAATTTAAATCTTTTATCAGGTTGTTGACTAGGGGTCCAGTTGAAAATATTTTGGTTTCTTTGATGTTGAGGTATAATCCATCCTGTAATGGTATTGTTTGATCATCATTCAGAGCTTCATATAATATAGTATGAATACACATCATTTATATTGTCTTCGTTAGGCCAAGAGCCATCTGATACCAGCAACAATTTTCCTCCTTGTAGATCCTCATCCTGAATCAAGTTTGAATGAATGGATCGTCGCTCCCAAGGAACTGCTGCAAACATTTAAAAATTATCTTCAGCTAAATAATACTTTAAAATGATAATAATATGATTTGAAAATGTACACATTCAATTAGATTACTTCTCTTGGAATTAGGCATATGTATGCATCTTTTCCAGTCCATTGGCCTAGTAGCTGTCTCTGAATTGCATTCGTTTGCTGAAACATTTCAATTGATACTCCATCAATTGTTGAAGCCGTCTTTTTTTACCAACACCTTTTGTGTATCTTTGACTTTTTCTTGCAATATCATTGATTATTAATCATATGCTCTCTCCTGAAATGGTAGAATGTTGATCAATTTTTTGGTACAGTGATTTCGTGTATTATTACTACCATCTTCTGATGATCCTGTTTCAGTCAATCTTTTGTGCTTCACCCACCACCCACTGCTCTAAAGTCTATTCCAATTCAGATTCCTTCAATACTTCAACTCTCCAAGCCAAACTAACTGCCATTGAATTGATCCAAACCCATAGAGACCCTTAGAAGGTAGAACTGCCCGTTTGTCTTTCTGAGACTGTAACTTTGTATGGAGTACAGAGTCTTGTCCTTCTCCAGAGGAGCAACTGCTGGTTTTGAACTGCCGACTTTGCAGTTAGCAGCACAACGCATAAGTCACTATGCCACCAGCCCTCCAATTTTAACTCTAGCCTTGACTTTTTTCATCAGTTTTTTCAGTTTGAGAAAAATTAAATGTTATTTTTCCTTTTTATTTTCAAACTTCAAGTCTAAGTGCATTTCATAATACATTACTCAGTCTTCTCAAACCTCCCTTTGAAATTTTATCTTCTGCTCTTATACTTCATCATTTAATTCACTTACTTTAGGTATTTTCTGAACAAGAAAAAGTCTCAGAACCTCTTCTTTTGGTCTTTTCTTTATATTCTGTCTTTTCAATGACCATTTGTTTGTTATCTATGTATGATTTTCTTAATGTCATTCTAAAAATTAACTGGTCTTTGAACATTAGTGTACAAAATACCAACTCTAATTATGAAATAGTCTCTAACTACTCTTACAAAATGCTATCACATGTTCAACAGCATGTTTTCCATCACCAAAGCCATGCTTTTCCATTAAGTTTTTCTTCTTTGTTTCCAATTTGGCATCCAAAGCACCAGTAATTATCAATATATCTTGACTGCAAGCTTGGTCAATTTCATACTGTAGAAGCTGATAGAAATGTTTCAATTCTTCATCTTTGCCATTCGTAGGTTTAGTGCAACTCTGAATAATAACCATATTAACTGATTGTAGTTGTATAATCTGTTGTCAATTTGAGACTTAAGAGTGAAAGGGTGGAACTTACACCTTGACGGCTTCATTTGGAGTCACTAAGGAGATAAATACCTCGCTGGAGGTGTGACAACACACATACTCGCTCCCTGTGAGAATGCTTGCTGACAAGACACATGAATCTATGCTAGAGTCCTTGAGCTGAAGGAGTCAGGTGGAGACCACTGGCAGTGCTAAGATACCTATATTGCCACTGGACCCACAAAGATTTCCACACACGGCATGTGATTGTCCTGCATTTGGCATCATTGCATGTGTTTTGTGAGTTGGAAGAGAAATTTATAGATTGGTATCAAACACGGGCTAATGTCAGACTTTTGGACTTGTTCTGGACTGGGTTAGGATGTTTTCTCAATATTCAATTGCTCTTGTATATAAAGTTATTTCTTATACACATAGAAGTCTACCCGGAATAAAACACTGATCTTCTTCTTAGGTAACTAAATATCATGTATCATTACAGTACTGTGTTTCAGAATAGATCGTGAATGTTTTATTTATCATTCTTGAGATAGTGGACCATATGTTTATCTGATTTAAAATGATAAATACTAGTCAATTTCAAGTCACTAATTCCTAGCATATTGTTTTCACTCATTCTGTTTCATTTTTGATGACTTCCAATTATCCTAAACTCATATTTTACACATTCTGATTATGAAGGGATATTTGCAATTGTTTGTCTTATCTTGTCACATCAACAAATAAAAATCATTTACAGCTTTACTTCATCCATCTGATTAATAGTGACACATATGAGGCTCTCCTTGGTCATATTTTGAGTGTTTTCTAAATTAAGTGATTCATTTTTTTTTCAGAAATATATTCGACAATGTTTGATCATTATTTACAAGGGTATTGTCACCCATTCACATACACACACACGCACACACACCCCAGAAATAGATCACCAAATTCTTCTTTCTAGTGTCTCAGTCTGCAAACTCTGCTGAGCCTTTTCACCCTGGGTAATTCAGGATCACAATCATAGGAAAGCCACCGCAAGTAAAGCATATGACTGAACTAGAGTCCTCTTATGATTTCTAGCTTACAGATTAATTAAACAGTGCTAAAATGTACAAAATAGAATGATATTCAATTCTGAAACATAAATCAACTTTTTACCAGAACTGTATTTTGAACATATTCATTTCAAATTTGCATTAATAAAATAATTTTAAGTATTGAGTATTATAGAAACATGGACATTGAAAACACAGATACTTCTGGCTTGCAATCATGAAAATCTTGTCAAAAAATTCTGAGCTTCCTATGAAGTCACTCAAAATCAGATTATCTAGGTCTTAGAAATATGTCTGGCATTTCTGTTGCAAGAAACAGCACCATTCCCAAGAGCCAGGGCACTGGGAGAAGCAGTCTTCTACAAGACTTATGGAGATTTAGCAAGGAGACATTTTATTTCTTTATTGCACATAGAGTTTTATAACTCCCTGGAAATTTTTAGAGCGGTTGTCATTTCAACTTTTAGATATATTTTTCTATTAAAATTTGAGATTGTCAAATGGATAGCACCTTGTTTTTATTTAATAAATTTATTGGAAATGAGTCCATGTAGCATGAAATTTGCCCATTTTTAAGTTCATGCCTGAGTGATTTTTAATATATTCCCAGAGTTGGGCAATGATAACTACTCCTTATTTTAGAATATTTTTATAATCGCCAAAGTAAAACCACTCATTTATTGTCACTTATCATTGCCTCTACTTCCACATTCAGAGAAGCAATCTCTCTGCAGATTTTCTTTGCTTGTACATTATGTAAATGTAATAATAAAATATATTTTATTTCATTGAGTCTAACTTCTTTAATGTGACTTGTTTTCAATTTTCATCATGCTGTAGTATGTGTTTTTACTTTCTTATTTTTATGGCTGAATAATATTCCATTTTATGGATATATCTCATTTTCATTTATTTTTTCAATCAACTTATGGCTGTTTTCCCTTGTGGGTTATCATAAATTATGTGGCTTTGGACATTTATACATATATAACTGTATGGACATACTTTCATTTCTCATGTATATACCTAGAAGTAGAAATCCTAAGTCATACAGTGATCCTTAGGTTTGCTGTCATTTTTTTCCAAAAGTGACTATACTACAGTTCATTCATACAAACAATGAGTTCTAATGTGTCCATGACTTATTTACTCCATTGATGTAATTAAGGTCAACTTTACTATGAGGAGGCAGCTCTTCCCAAATTATATTTGAGTGCCTTCTAACCTGAGGTGCTGTGAATTAGGCCTTGGATGGTAACCACACATTTGACGATTCAAACTCATCATCCACCCCTTAAGAAAGGCCCAAGTGTCAGCCAATGGAGATCCCCTCATAGAGGGGTTTAGGAGAGGAGATGGGTCAGTCAGGGTGCGAGGTAGTACTGATGAAGAACACAGCTTTCCCCCAGATCCTGGATGCTTCTTCCCCCCAACTACCATCATCCAAATTCTACCTTGCAGGGCTGGATAGGGCAGAGGTTGTACACTGGTACATATGAGGGCTGGAGGCACAGGGAATCCAGGGTGGATGATACCTTCAGGACCAAGGGTGTGAAGGGCCATGCTGGGAGAGTGGAGGGCAAGTGGGTTGGAAAGGGGGAACTGATTACAGGGATCCACGTGTGACCTCCTCCCTGGGAGAGGGACGGCAGAGAAGTGGGGGAAGGGAGACTCCGGATAGGGCAAGATATGACAAAATAACAATATATAAATTACCAAGGGCACATGAGGAAGGGGGGAGTGGGGAGGAAGAGGAAAAAAAAGAGGACCTGATGTAAAGGGCTTAAGTGGAGAGCAAATGCTTTGAGAATGATTGGGGCAGGGAATGTATGGATGTGCTTTATATAGTTGATGTATGTAAATGTATGGATTGTGATAAGAGTTGTATGAGTCCCTAATAAAATGTAAGAAAAGAAAATGAAAAAAAGAAAGAAAGATGAAGCTGTCTGTTCCCATGAAGATACACAGTCTCAGAAACGCCATATAGGGTCACTATATGTCAGAATTGACTTGAATGCAAATTGATTTTGAAATTTCCCAAGAGTCTTAGTGAATTTTAGCATTTGGTCAGTGACCATAATCTTATCACCCAAATTAAGCATATGTCCACAGGATGCCCTTGGAAATCATGCTTGGCATGTGGAAAGCCTTAAAATCGGTTGAATACTAAAGTGAAGGGACAATGACGGTTTGGGAGTATAAGTCGCACCTCCACATGAGAGAAATGAATGTGATTCCCAGCCACACTTCGTGTGTCAGGGGAGCTTGCAGGTTGCTATGATGCTGAACCAGTTCCATCAGAGCCCCTATACCGAGATGTACAAGGATGAAAGACATACGGATTTACTTCCAAAATGCAGTCAGTAATATTATTGTAGATAATAACATCCCACTCCCATTGTGCACATGACTAACTTGAGTCAGGGGTTGACTTTCACATAGTTAACAACAGCAACAATATCGGGTTGACAACATAGTGTGGATTGAATGAATAATCTTCTAAATTATCCTGAACAGGGCAAAAGCTGACAATGTATCATCAATTTAAATTTTATATCCTAGAGGGTGGAATCCTTTGTATTTAATATTAGAACTTGCGACAACACAGCAAATATAATTGTATCTACTTACACAATGGTTTGTGGATAGTAGTGATCAATAAATAATGCTAATTAACTAATGACAATACTTGAAAGACTAAATTGCTGACCATAGTCAGAAGACATTGCTAACACAGACTTTATAATTGTACCTTATCATTTTTCTTTCTTTAATGGTGTATTCTGTATTTTTTCTTGGTTGGATGACATGTTATTTACTGAAATCTCTTCTGTAAACTCAATGCCACCATGGTTTAAATAATAAGAAAATATTATGCTCAATGGATTCCTCAAAAGTACTATTAAATTCTAAATTTGAAACATATTTTCCTCTAAAGGTTTGTGCCTCTTGCTAAAAGAAGTGCCCGACTATCAAAAGATATAGCATCTGAGGTCTTAAAAGCTTGAAGGTAAAAAAGCTGCCATCTAGCTTAGAAGCAACGAAGCCCACATGGAAGAAGCACACCAGCCTGTGTGATCATAAGGTGTTGAAGGTATCAGGTATCAGGCATCAAAGAACAAAAAAATAATATCATTGTGAATGAGGGGGTTGCTGAGTGGAAACCCAAAGCCCATCTGTAGGCAACAGGACATTCCTTTACAGAAGGGTTGCGGGGAGAAGACAAGGGTGCAGTGTAGCAATGATGAAACATACAAATTTTCTCTAGTTCTCAAATGCTTCCCTCCATCCCCACCCCCTCACTATTATGATCCCAATTCTATCTTAAAAATCCAGCTAGACCAGAGAATGTACACTGGTACAGATAGGAACTGCAAACACAGTGAATCCAGAACAGATAAACCCTTCAGGACCAGTGGTGAGAGTGGTGATACTAGGAAGTTGGAGGGAAGATGGGGTAGAAAGGGGAAACCAATCACAAGGATCTACATATAACCCCCTCCCTGGGGGATGGACAATGGAAAGGGGGGTGAAGGGACATGTCAGATGGTGTAAAACATGACCAAATAATAATAATTTATAATTTTCAAGGATTCTTGAGAGAGGGGTGGCAGGGAGGGAGGGAAAAATGAGGAGCTGATACCAAGAGCTCAAGATAAAAAGGGCAAATGTTTTGAGAATGATGATGGCAACAAATGTACAGGTGTGTTTGGTACAATGGATGAATGGATTGTGATAAGAGTTGTACAAGCCTCCAATAAAATGATTTGAAAAAAAGAACCCCAACAGCAATTATAAAAATGTACAGACACAGTGGTTGAAACAATGGCTCAAGCATAAGAACAACGGTGAGAATGATTCCGGACTCAGTGGTGCTTCCTTGTGTTGTAATAGGGCCCTTATCAGTTGAAACTGACCCGATGCCATGTAACAGCACAGCTCAGCTCTGTGCGTGATAGTTAGAAAGTGTGAGGAGAAAGGTGTGGGTGACTGAGTAGCTGTTGTAATAATTAAGGTTATGGAAATTATGAGCTAGTGCAAAAAATAGAATATAGATGTTTAATTGTCCAATGGACTTAATGGGATAAACCACGCTTGTAGAAAGGTTATTGATAAAGCATGTGGAAGAAAGAAAATAATTAAAAATTGGTTTTACTGGTTTCACGACTGACTTGTAGTGGTGCGTTTCATACTTGGGAAAGAGTCTGGCAGTTTGCCAGTATAAAATCTTGGGGAAAGAATTCAGATTTGAACAAGATATGTTCAGGAAATTGTCAAGGTATGTGTACAATGAGATACCGAAAGGCAGTTAGGCACATCTAGACTGTGTATCAATATTGTTGATACTAGTACCATCAATTGACTTTTGACTTAAAGTCCACATGTCCATCTTTTGTGCTATTGAAAAATGCGTCTGCAAAATTCTATCATGCGCCCTAGAGCTTCATCACCAAGACCATGTTTCCAACCACATTGTTCCCTCCTCTTTGTTTCCAACCTTCGTTTTCCAGTTTTCAATAATCATTAATGTGAGTTCATAAATGCTTGATACATCTTCTGACTGAAGGAAGGTGGAATCCTTCAATTCCTGCAGCATTCAGTAACTTCCGTGGTTGAAACATGAATGAAGGATAAGTGTGTTGACTGGATTTTCTTGTACACAGACAGACATTATCCCTTTACAGACAATATTTTACTTCAAAAAAAACATCTTAAAATGTCCTTTTTGGCCAGGAATGCAATGCCATTCCTCTTGTGATTAAGTCATATGATTTTCTGATTCAAAATGGCCAGTTCCACTCCGTTTCGCTCACTGATGGCTAGAACATTGATCTTTATGCATCCATTTCATTTTTAATCACTTATGATTTTCCTCAATTCATACTTTGTACACTCCAGGTTCCTGTGATCAATTGATGTTTGCAGTTGTTTCTTCTCATCGGCAAATGAAGGTCACAAAGGCTTACCTCCGGCAGGCTTCCCTCCATCAGAGTCATGATGACCAACTCGATTTTGAGAGAGCAGCTCTTCTGCAGTCAGATTTTGAGTGCTTTTTGACCCGACGGGCACATTTTCTAGCACGTTTTCTGACAACGTTCTGCTCCAATTCACTAGGCTTTCAGTAACTGACAATGTTCTGATGCTATCCACAGGGTTTTCAGTGGCTAGTACCTTTGAAGGGACAGCCTATTTCTTCTTCATAGTCTGTTCTTAATCTGGAAGCTCTGCTGAAACGTGTGCACTTTGGATAACTCTGCTGGTATCTGAAATACCAGTGACTAGCTTTCAGCATCACAGAAACACCCAAGCCACCACAGTGAGACAAACTGACAGAGAAGTAATGAGTGTATAAATAGAACAAAAATGATTCAGTATCATAGAAATGGGGAAGATTTCCTTGAGTCACCATTTCATGAAATGATGCTTCCTTGAAAAAATAATTTTTATTAAAATGACACCCATAAAATGATATAATCTAAGTAGCATATTATGGTAAGCTTGGGTGAACTGAGGCATATAAAACTTTAAGAAAAAATAAGCTTATATCTTTAGCTTTCTATTATAGAGATATGGCAAGAATCCTACAGAGGACTCTCTGGGAAACAGATTTTGAAGTAAATATTTGCAGTTAGAGGTATATTGAGCCCTGCACTTGAGATCCGGACATAGGGAAGTAGACTTGGCTGGTGGAGAAGCTGACAATGATGCAGTGTGACAAGAATCATCAACAGGGACCTTGAGTGCTGATATTGCCACTTGAAGGTATGGCAAATTTCAGCTGGATGTTCAGAACGTTATATGCATTATCAATGCGTTCCAAACCCACTGCAATTAAGTTGATTCTGATTAATAGCAATCCAATACAGAGTTTCTGATACTGTACATCTTTATGGAAGCAGACAGTCTCATCTTTGTCCTCTAGTGTAGCTGTTATGTTTGAACTGCTGACCTGTGGTTAGCAGTCCCATGCCTAAGCTACAACTACTTTGGGAACACAACTTGCTTTCTGGGAAGATGATGTCACCTTGTATAAAGAAGCTTCCTTAAGAAAGGACAATTTTTAATGGAGGGACTCAGCTGGATGCCATCAGTTGGAAGTATGCCTAACAGCAGGAACCTTAGAAGTGATCAATGATGTGAAAAAAAATACATCAACTGAAATAGGACAAATTAAGTACATAGCATTAGGGAATCTATAAAAAGTATTAAATCTGTATAAAACTTTCATATAAAATTTTCAACATTATTAATATAAAATGTGAGCATATTTCTAAGAATATAACTTTTCTCTTTATATTTGATCATATACTAGAATGTTAAAAGTACTGTTTTAATGATGATCTGTCACATTCAATGAGATACTTTATACAATTGGTCATGTATCTATTGTTCGAAATCACAATCTTCACTACTTAGAGAAAAGTTTGTGTGTTGGCATTCTATTTAGATACTAAAAAACAACTATTTTTCACATTGATAAATGTAGAGTTGAAAATGTAGTTTTGAAAGCATATGAATGGATTTTTATTCATTCAAATACCATTGAACTTTAATAATAATAATAATAAAAGAGTATTGAAAAATAGTAAACTTCAATTTGAAAAAAGTGTACCAGTGGTTAGTGGTAACTAGTTTGACCCAAGCATTTGAAAGCTGAAAAGATTGGTACCTTCTCATATCATTTAAAAAGTTGTTGATAACTGTAGACTTCATTTACGTTTCCTGTGTTAAGCCATACTGGAACAAGGCATATTTTCTTATATTGAAGATATTGGAATCCAGCATATAAACAAACAAACAAACAAAAAAGCTTAAATATCTTTGCTTTTGGAAAAGAAGCCTATAAACCAAGTAAAACAGCTTCCCAGGATTCATTTCAAAACCCTCACCATTCTGAGTTCAGTGACCCGAAGGAACCACGTCATACTTTCTGCTTCATCCTAACTGGTTCCTTTGTAATCCATCTCCAAAATCATATATTCAAAGATCAAAAAGTGCTTCTCCATAAATTCTTTTTTTGAGATCCTACTAAGATTCTAGGGGGAACATTTCCCCCATGGTAATAATGTCGCTGGAGGAAAGCTGAACCTCTACTCACATAAATAGTTACAGTCTTGGAAACCCACAGTCGATTGCTGGGCATCTGCATTGACTCAATGGCAGTGAGTTTGGTTTGCGCAATCATTTTAACTAAATGTGGCTTTCAATGGTAACTGGATTTTTTGTCTGTGTATATGTTTCTGATTATGGTGCCTCTTAGTAGGCACAGTTCTGGACACCTCGGTGTGCAATATTCTACATGGCTGAGTCAAAGAAGGAATCTTACCAAAGACAATTGGAAAGCAACAAGCATTGTGTTAGGAGGTAAACCAGGAGAAAGCCATGCTCCAAAATGTCCACAGGAGCAAATAGATCAACAAGGTACAGGTACGTGGAGAGTTCAGAAAGTCACACAATGCAATGGATTTAATGGTGGAAGGTGAAAACGGATGAGAATTCGTTGAAAAGAACAGGGAGGACGAATAAAATGATACACAAAAGGTGGAGATTAAAGAATGGGAAAGTAAGTCAGACAAAGCCTACCTTATCCTTGACCTTCATGAGATAATCTCTCAGCCAGCCAGAATAACGTAAACGGTAGTTGGATAAAAACGTCGAGATGGGTGTCGATTAGTCATGAGTATGGCAAACCTGGAAACAAATGTGTGATCTTTGAGGAAAAGAGGGAGGGAAAATTGACACTAATAAATGCAGTCAGAAGATCAGTATTTGCAGTCTTGTCCATTTCAGCAGTGAGTCAACGTCAATGAAAATACCGGTGAAAATTTAAACTGGAAAAGTGTCTATTCTACTTCCATTTAATTATATAGCTTTCAAAAATCTAAAAAAAACACTTCACACAGTTGTGGTTAAAATATTCACCGAGGTACTATATTTCCACCCAAAGCATCAATCGCCCTTCAACCTCTGCTACGCCGAGCTGTACTGGCACTCTTTCATCTAAGTTCTATCAAAAAGCCTTCAAAAATTTCCGTTGCATTCAAGAACAAATATGAGCTCAAAGACTCTTTGTGTGTGTGTGTCTGTTAAGATAGTCTTATGAAAATTTCCATTGAAAATGCTCTTTAGAATTATATTGTTAGGACACTATCATGTTAAATCATCAGTATCCTTATCCTTTCTGAAAAATATGAGCTCTACTGTTAAATTTCTTTTATTGCTTTTGTTGCTAGGAACTAGAGGCAAGTTGAATGCTTGGTCTGGCACAAGCATTTACCATAAGATGAGTGTGTTGGGTGTCTAAAACTTACTTGATTTGTTTGTTTGTTTTCTTACAGAAGGGTCAGGTGAACTTGGTGTCAAGAATGCCCTTCAACTCCTTCTTGGGAGACAACTTCCGTTTAGCCTTGCTGCTGCCCATGAGGGACATGGGCAGTGGACTAGGCAGATGGGTAAGGGGTGAGCCAGTCAAGTGGGCTGGTCAGTGGGATGGCAGTTGAAGGCCTAGCGGAGGAGCAGGAGGTGGGATGACCAGGAGGCAGGAGGACCAGCCGATTAATGAAGCTAAGCAGGAATGCCACTGGCTGGTGAGTGCCGAGCTGGCCACAAGTCATAGGTCGCCAATCTCTACACTTTTCTTTACTTCAACTTTTCTATTTATTTCTGATTAATTGGATTCTTTGTGTTTTGTGTATACTTGAAGAAACCCAGGGCCAGTCACATGCTCAATAAGTCACCAGAATGACTCAGGACTGAGAGATAATTGTATGTGTGGATATCACTTATTGAAGGAAAATGATATACAGCAGGACCCTGGTGGAAACAGACACATCAGGCCCAGTGGAAGAACCCAGACATAGCCTTCAAAGTTCTCATTCACAAACAATGCACCTCTTCTCCCAGCTAGGAAATGTGTGACCCATGGGTAACATTTCCTCTTAGTATTTTTCAAAATGTACTGTTCTCCTTAGAAACCCTGGGTAGACCAAATGATTACATGCTCAACTACTACCAGAAGAGTTAGTGGCTGTCCTGGTGACAGGGATGGTGTTCTGCTTCTTCAAAGCCCTGTGGAGTGCAGTGGTCCTCTGCATACGCGGTCTCCATGTGTCACAGGCAACTTGACATTAATGAACAACAAAAGAGTTTGTGTTGAGAGCTAGTCACATAGGGATACTCTACTTACATAACCAGACATGATTACCAAACTCAGACTCCCAGAAGGAAAACAGGTGCTCGCTATAAATAACATTGTTTGCATAGCCAAAGCAAGCTGGTATAGCAGGGTTCATGCCCCAAGCACACAAAGCAGACTTATCAGTAACACGGAGAGTATTCCAAAAGTCAAGTGCCCAGATGCCATCCAAAGGCCAGCCTCAAAGCAAATCCTTCTAAAGAACAACATTTGGCATGCTATGGTAAGGATTTCCTGTACAGTATCTATCTGTGTCTTTTATTGCAAACCACGGGGAAATGTTTCTATAAAGAGGTAGACTATTCTGAGATCAATTAATAAGATTCTCACAGAGTAGGCAGCATTTTAATCTGGCCATGGGAATAGGAGGTCATGCTTTTGTAACACTTGCCTTAGAATGGGCCATCAGGAAAAGCTCTGGGACCTGAGCATGCCTTAACTTTGATATCTTTGGATCTTTTCCAAAGGTGTGCTCTCTGCTTGGAGTGTCCTGTAATTAAATTGTTTCTGTAGTTCCTTGTTTATTCTCTCTCTTTCCTCTAAGTCGAATGAAGCCAAAAGATAGGACTGCTCAGTACTTTGCCACAGACTGCTTGGGATGCAATACACCAAACGCCTGGCTATTGGCTCAGTTCTGACTCTGGGCAACTGTGTAGGGCAGGATAGAACTGCCCCTGGGGGTTTCTAAGACTAATTTTGCAGGATGAGAAAGCAAACTCTTTCTTCCAGGGAGGGGCTCGTGGTTTCAAACGGTTGACCTTGAGATTAGTAGCTCAGCATACTGTGGGCATTCGTTGGATATTTGTCAATCAATGAATGACTGTGAGGATTTATTGTGTGTCTTTGAAAACATGAGATTGCTTCATAAAACATATTTTTGTAACTATGAGTGTTGAAAATGTCCATCTAAAAACGTTTATTTTGTTCCCCCCATCCCCTACTCATTGTTCAGTTGTATGTCTGCATTATTTTCATATAAATAGGTATTTCAGCAGATTGGTTGACGGAACCACGTACTTAGAAAACAGGATGTTCCCTTCTAAGTACAGGAAAACTAATTTTAATCACTCCAAAAGCACACAAGCTTACAAAATGTGATCAGGATTTTTAATCATGTTAGTTGTGACCAACAGATTATATATGGTTCTGTCTTTGAAGTATGCCTCAAGTAGTTTAGAAGCAAGAACTATACAGAGAAGTCACAAACATCTAGTTGACCACTCCTCTAACACAGTCAACACTATAACACGATTAAGCACATTCTTAGCTCCTGAGGCCTAAGAACTCTGCCTTACTGTGCAGGAATGAAGTCCATCTGGATCTAGGCAATGGCCTTTCTAGGGAAGCAGCTTGCTCTCAAGAAGGCGTACATGTTTAGAACTCAGGATGCATTTGCAAAGTAATAATGTTGTAATACTAATCATGATCAGTAGTGATTCAGTTAAACCAGCCTACATCCAATTTCGCCTCAGTTATGAAATCAGATTAGCCTGATCAGCCCTAAAAATCACATACAGCGAGATATCTATGGAGGCATGCCTAGAATGCTGCTGAGTTTTAGGCTGGAAAACTGGGGCATCATAAGCTTTGAGTGACAGACAAAGTAGTGCCCTCTGATGCTCCTCAACATAAGAAAATGAAATGCAAACAATTTGTACCTTAAATCTCAATCAATGTGACTTCTCAAGCCATCTCATACATTGACAATGAGTTGTTTCAAACACACTGTCTTTTTAAGACAGATTGGATCTTCCCCTGTGGGTTTCCAAGGCTGTAAATCTTTTTATTTTACTTTTTAATTAATTTTATTGGGAGCTCTTTCAGATACTGTGACAATCCATATTTCAGTTAGAATAATCATCATTGTACAAATGCTACAGCCATCAGCTTCAATATTTTTCTTTCTTCTTGAACTCTTTGTATCAGCTCCCCTTTTTCCCTCCTTCTCCCATCCTACCTCCCAGAAACTATAATTATCATCTTATACATTATTATCATTTGTGGTATCTTATACCATCCAAAGTATCCGTTCACCTGCAATTCTGTCTTCCATTCTCCACAACTGGGATTATACCATCACCTTTACTATCAGCTCCCCCTTCACCCCCTTCACACGTATCCCTCTTCCCTTACCCTCAGGGAATCATTGTTCCTGCTACTGTTTCTTGGCTTTGAAACATCAAGAGTTCTTAATTGTGCAAACAGATGCAGGTCTAACAAGACAAATTAGCTAAAACAAAAGACCATACTAGTAAAGGGAGGAAGTATGAAAGAACTAGAGGATAGTTATTTGGTTCATTGGTGCCACACCCCTCCCTAGATTTATCATCGCTATGGTGTGGCCCTTCTCTGAGGGACTGTCCAATTATCTTACAGGTAGGTTTTGAGTCTCCACTTTGTCCATGTGCCTTCCCATCAATTTGATGGCTTGTTTTGGAACTTCTGAGACCTAGTCTTGTCAACACCTCGTGATCACACAGGCTGATGTGCTTCTTTCATCTGGGCTTGGTTGGTTCCCTGATAGAAGGCCACTTGTTTAACTTCAAGCCTATAAGACCCCAGACACTGTATCTTTTAAAGGCTGGGCACCATCAATCAAGGCTGTACATCTTAATTGAACAGAAAATGCCATCTTTCTCCTGAGAAGTGGTTCATGGTTCTCAGTGCTGACCTTGCTATTAGTAGCACAACAAATAACCCACTATGCCATGAAGATGCTTTTCCCAAAACATAGGGCCACAAAGCTACACAACAAGGCAACCCCAAGCACAAACACAGAACATAGAAGTGAGTTACAATTCTATAATTATCAACAGGGATTATTCAAAGCAGGAGGGAAGGGGGAGGAGGCACATTCCTAATCAAAGAATGTTATCATCCATATAAGAAATTCTCTAATAAAGCCTAACTTACCATCTGTGGGGAGGTTATAACAAGTTTTTCTGCCCTACTTAAGACTAGACAACTCTCATAACATCTTTAAGGTTATTTGAATTCCATTTGAATTTAAACCATAGAAATTTGTACCACTTGTTTTAGGCTGTGGACAATCATGTACTGGAGCCAGCCATTGGCTCCCTTATTTCTCTCTCTCTCTTTCTGCTTTTCTGTAAAGATAGAGGCAGTTAAAAATACCTGTGGTGGAAATTGAAATAAGTTCAGTGCTGAGCAGCAGAGGCTTAAATATGCTTAATTACTGTAAGAGAGGGAATCGGCATGAAATGATTCTAGTGTCAATGTGAAGACATCAGCACTCACATTTCTCATATGATATAAACTGTAACCTGATTGCATATTAGTTCAATTAAGCCAATGAGTAAAATTATTTTCCCTCCCATATGTCAAATGAACAAAACTTTTTTAGATACTGCAATAATTATGTCTCTGACCAGCCCAAATACTGACGGTCTGGCAAAAGGCAATGATCTAAAAATGCTACAAAAATAAATGGTTAGGAGAATATGAACCAAAATCAGACAGCAAAAGCTCAAAATGTATTTGAGGTGCTACAGAAAAAAAATGACTTACTCTGGTACTTATATAATCCTGTGTCAATTTGAGGATTCTGAGTGAAGGGGTGGACTGTAGCCTGTCAACCATGTAGCAGATTGATGACCTCATTTGGAGGTGCTAAGGAGATAAATAGCTGGCTGGAGGAAGGACAGATGCTCACTCCCTGGGAGGCATTGTAGCTGATGAGTCATTTGGAGACCCTGCCAGCACTGAGATACTTAAAATGCCACTGGACCCACAAGACTTCCCACTCACTGGCCTGTGATCTTCCTGCATTGGGTGTCATTGCATATGTTTCATGAGTCTGAAGAGGACTTTATAGATTGACATCAGACATATGGGCTAATATCAGACTTATGGACTTGATGTGGACTGGGCTGGGATGTTTTCTTAATATACAATTACTCTTTATATAAAGCTCTTTCTTATACACATCTGAGTGTCTATGAAATTGTTTCTCTAGTCTACCAAGACTAACACACTTACATTCTTGAAATGCTGGTTATTTTAGCCTTTAAATACAAAAGTAAGATTAGATATCACTACGCTTTCTTCCCCTTGCACGTTCTATGATTTTTATTGATAGGTTCTACATCTTCATTGTGTTCTTTGCAATTGTTCTTACATTGTTTTATGAATTATTTTATAAATTCATCCTCCAGAGAAAAATGTCTAAGCCTGTTCCAAGTGTACTCCCTTGGGAGTGGTGGGGAGTCTAGGAGAGCTGTCAAAAGCAGTTGCGGTAGCCAGTCATTGCCAGGGAAGCTCATGGAAATGTTTCAGAGCTAGTGTGACGATTCCTAAGGTTCGCTAACTTCCCTCAAGCTCAGCAGAATCTCAAGAGAATTTATATATTTCCATATCCCTTGCTTCATTTTACAAATGAGAAAACTGAGGCCATAAGAAGGTAATAATTATTAACATGACTATTATTCAAAAGACTATTCAAAGATTTGTAGGAAGGAAAATAACTTTTAAGACTTAAAAGCAAACAAACAAACTGAACTGCCATCAAGTCAATTGAAACTCATAGTGATGGCACAGAATGGGGGGAGAACTGCCCTTGAGGTTTCCCAAGGCTCTAGCCCCTCAGGAAAGCCACACGACACGTTGGTTTCAGCAGAATAGTTGGTGGATTAGTATCACTGAGCCTTTAATAACTGCAAGGACGTTTCCTTTAAGATTTAAATAATGCAAAAATCACCTAGCTAGTCTGATTTTTTTAACAGCTTAAGAAAAATGCTAAGACATCTGGTTGGTAGTAATAAATAAACTTTGTTTCAGAGTAAACATATTTGGACAATTTGAGAATCTCTCTTATTTTAATTTCTGGACATGTAGACATGCACATCTTCAAATTCCTACGATCTGAGAGAGCTATAAGGGAGTAATACATAGCCATTAGCCTTAGAAATGGAGAATATGAACCAATCTTACACCCACTGTCAAAAGCCAGTGCTCACAACCCCCATACAGTTCTACCACTAACAGACACTTTCTAAATATCTGTGGCTACTTCCCACTCAAGTAGAAAAGATCCATTCCTTTATTCTGGGTCAAACATTTAATTTGGGGGCAATTAGCAAGTTTCTCGGCTCTATATAAATTCTGGCTTTTGCCCCCCACCCCCCGCCTTTTTTTTAGAATGGATGCTAAAGCTCTCAATAAATACTTTATTTATTTACAACTGTGCCCAGTACATGAGAGTTTAGTGCCAGTGTAAACAAACAAATTCAGAAATCTAAGGAAAATGTCACCCAAATATAAGGATTTCCTGCTAATGAACACTTAAAATAGAGTAGGTCTGCTGCCATGTGTGAGTTGCACATATTCGGAACAATTTTGTGGGGCCACTTTTATATGCTTAGACTACACTACACAGTGAAATGCAACCACTGCCCATGAGTAGACCTCGGTGTCATCCCATCTTGACCTTCACTTTCAGGAATAGATATTGAAACGGAATCTTGACCCTCTGCTACCTACCTACAAAATGTATCCGCTTCCACAGAACTTGTTTAGATGAATGTACAAGCATACAGTCTCTCTTTCATCTAGTATACACGTCCTGCATCCTGAGACAGTCCTAACTCTGGGTTCTTAATATGGGTGTTTGAAGTTTTAGCTTCATTTTGTTGTTGCTTTGTGTTTTTCTCCCTTTCTATTTATTCTGCGCAGTCATTTTCCTCACAATTCCCCATTAGACAATCACAGGGAAGCTAGGGAGATTCCATCTGTGCTTTTCAGGGAGCAAAATCAAACAGCCTAGGGACAGCTGCAGCAGGCAGCAGGAAGGTGACCCCAGGCGTGCAGCAGGTGGAAGGAGAGGTGCAGGAAATCAGCAGGCAGCAGGCGGGATAGTGGGTGGAAGTTCGAGAGTGGAGGGGCCCCCACTGCCTACGTCCAAGCAGCAAATTAAGCAGAGGTTAGCAGGCAAGGCGGGTTATGGGAGGGCAGAGCCAGGCATATGACCAGTGGGGAGGAAGAAACAGAAGGCAATTAGCCAGGGGGAGAGGGCAGATGGAGGGCATTTGCCAACAATTATCAGGGGAAAGGGTAGCAGGAAGATAATAATAGAAGGCACTTCTGAGGGGAGAAAGGACATCAGGTAGGCGACAGGAAACACCCGCTAGAACACAGGGCATACTGTAATAGAACCTCATCATGCCTGGAGCAGCATAAAGAGCCACTGGGACCAGAATCAACCAGGAGCAGTGACCAGAGAGTTTCTGGGTTAAAATGATAAGTACTTCTCTGTCAGGAGGTCTTGGGGCAGAAACTCTCCACACTGCAAAGAAAGCCCTTTCTTTTTTGACCTCAGGAAAGCGCTTCCTGGTGACTCTAATAAATTAAGAATGGGTGCAAACCACAGAACCAACCACTACCTACCATGGATGTGTTTGACGAAAAAGATAAATGTAGAAAAATTAAATTTTGGACATATTTTACATTATCCAGGTTCTATCAGGCTCTTTCCATATGAGGTTTTATCCAACCAAGATGGTAATATGTATAGGTCCTGGTGTGGAGTTCCTGAGTGACTACTTCCTGAATACTTGGCAGTTACGATCCACTTGAAAACAACGAAGAAGAAATACCTGGTGATCTCCTTTCATTTGAATAGAGCACGCGGAGAGTGTATGGTCTAAAGTAAGTAGAGCTATGCATCCACGTTTGTGCCCTCACAGTAGCTGAGCAAATAATCTAAGAAACTGGACTAGGTGGAGAGAAATGCTGCCTCAGGATGGAAGGAAAACTCATGAGAAAACTGCAATATGAACCTAGCACAGCCTCGTTTGCTGAAAATGAAGAGGATGTGAATTCTTTATTGGCGAAGAATGAAGACATTGAAGATCCAGTGTAGATTACACTTCACTGTAAAGAAGACAAAAGTCCTCATCATTTGGCCAATAAGCAGCATCATAATAAACGTAGATATTGACATTTTGAAGAATTTGATTTGGCTTGAATCCATCATCAACACCCATGGAAGCAGCTGTCAGAAGATCAAGTGACGTATTGCATTGGTCAAATCTGTTGTAAAATATTTCTTTAAAGTTCTGTAAACAGGGATGTTACTTTAATAACTAAGGGATGCCTGAATTAATCCATTGGGCATAACTTTCAACATGCATGCAAAAGCTGGAAAATGAACCAAAAATTCCAAATAATAATTGATGCATTTGAGTGACAGCATTGGAAAAGAATATTGACTATACACCAGAAGCTGTCAGGAAAATGAACAAATAAATCTTGAGAGAAGCACAGTTATTAACTACTCCTATGCCTAGAGGATGGTGAGACTTTGCCTCAGATCCTTTGCACATATCCTCAGGAAGGACTAGTCCCTGGAGAAGGGCATCATGCTTGTTAAAGCAGAGGATTATGGAAAGATAAGAAGCCCCTCAGCAAGATGGAATGACACTGCGACAATGGGTTCAAATAGAGGAATGATTGTGAAGATGGGACCTGATCTGGCAGTGCTTTGTTCTGTTGTTTATAGTCATTATGAGTCCAAAAAAAAATTGATGGTATCTAATGGCAACAAGAGTTGAGTGTCATTATCAAGCCAGTCACCTGCAAGAAGAATGATATTATCATGACAGATGGTCCAATCAGGATCCACCTTCCCCTGAGTTATTTCCTGAAAAAAGGCAGATACCTGAACATAATGAGGATTCTTTCAGAAATGAGAGAAAAGATGAATGTTGGAGAGAAAATGAAGAGCGTTAGCTCCCGTTTGCCATTAACCATTGTTGGGAAAACAGATGCGTGAATGAGAATGATCTTTGAACAGCTTGGCTTGAGAAAGGGAATAAAAGCATTGAATGCAGAATTGTTTTGTATCATTACTCATCCCACGGTAGCAATGTGACCTTGAACAAATCACCGCAGTTATTGAGCCTTGGTTTCCTCGTTTGTAAAGTGGAGAGTATAATACCTGCCCCATTTAACACAGATGACAAAGGGTTATGTAAATATGAGACGTTATTATTATTATTATTCAGAATTTAATCAACCTGTTTATTCGATCAGTGAGCAAATATTTATGGTTTCCTGTGGGCTTAGAACAATTTAAGTGTGAGTAGTGGAGACCTTGGTGAAAAGTCACACTCAGGCAATATACACAGTCATGGAGAAATCAAAATTGTTGTTTGTCAAAGTTCCATAATATATCATTAAATCAACAAAAATAATAGCTTAAGTTATATCTAGAAAATAAAGTTAGGTCCCTGGAAAATATTGAAAATAAATCCCAGTGAAAGAAAGAGCTAAGCATAGATATCTACAAAGGTATAAAAGGAAATATTAGCAAACTTTTTAATTTAATCTTGAAATGGAAACACCATGCCCCTAAAAGCTTCAAAACCGGAGTTTACTCTAGTTCAGTACATACAGTTTTTAAACACATTGTAGTAAAATATCTCCAAAAGCAAAAATAAAGGGCAGCTGAAAATTTAGGAGAAATTATTTGCAGCACTTATACCACCAAAATACTAATATCCATGAAATGTGTTAAAATAAGTTTTAAAACAATCAAATACAAAAAATGAGCAATTTCCAGTCCCAATGTACAATGCAAATATAAAAACAGAGTTTTTCAATTTCAAAAGAAACCAAACAAACTTAAGATAAAACAAAAGAGAATATCATTTTTGTCCACTAAATTGCCAAACTATCATCATCCATAGTCCACATAAGGACGTGAGGAAATGGATCTATTTGGTTGCATAAACAGTTGAACGATGCTTTTGGTTTTCTTTGTTGTGCAAACCTGTTTCCTTTTAGCAGGGACTTTCATGGAAAGAGATGCATAAATTTTTGAGCCCTCTATCCACGGGGCTCCATAAACACACACGCACAGCTGAACGATTTTCAACGACAATTTGCTGATGCATCATCCTAAGTACTGGTGTTGCAGGGGGTTAGAAATTGTGCTACCAACGGCAAGGTGGGCCACTCAAACCCCCCAGTCACTCTGAAAGCAAACGACGTGACTCTTTGCTGCCCTAAAGATTTACAGTGTCAGAAACTCTACATAGGGCCCCATTAACTAGAGGAGACCCCGTGGCAGTGGACCTGGTCTACATCATGCTCCATCACAGTTACATGCTCTGTCATAGGATTTGAATCAACATCTCACATAGTAAGAATTTATTTTTTTAGGTTATCTCCAAAATATTCAAGAACGAGTATGGTTATAATGCATGTGGCTATGGGAATCTCGAAATAAATAATCGAGTGTAGGGGACTGGTTAATTAAATGAAGATAAGTAATACTACCATTCAAATAATTACAGTAAACCAATACCATCTTTTCCCATATAATGCACATAGTACACATAGAAAAACAATGTGTGAGGGGGGAGGTGATATTGGCAGAAAACTTCAAAACACACGTAATTGTGCAATAACACAGCATGTAACGATATGGAAAGCTCTTCTAGATTTCTGGTTAAGTGGCAAAGTAAATTAGACAACCGTATGCTCCTACTTTTCCTTTAGAGGATCTTATGATCCTGTTTTTTTTTTCCTTTAAGAATATCTTGGGTAGATTGCAGGAGAGGTGGGGGAAAGGAGAACCAACAACAAGGAGGACAAGAAGGAAAAAAAATTTCCAGAATTGATTGTAGTGATGATTGTACAACTCTTTACTATGATTTAACTATTAAATTGTTCGATGTGTGAATTCTATGTCAATCAAACTGTTATAAGAAAGAATACGATGAGCAAGCATTTTCCTAGACTCACATACTTTCACATCTAGAAGGCATATTGTCAAATGATTCTGGAACTGAGTGATAAATGGGATGTAGCATTTTGAAAGAATTGATAGGTTTCTCTAAAGGGATGATATGTATATTTTACATGTTAATTGTGCAAGCAGCCATCTACCAGGTTTCACCTGCTCTGAAGACATGGCTGATTCCACATCTTCTGCACCATAATCTCACTAAAACCTAATTAATTTTTCATGTTCACATTTTTAGCAATCTATTTTCAGGGCCAGGTTTCATACACTCCATCTTGTAGACCAGCAGTTCTCAACCTATGGGTTACGACCCCTTTGGGGGTCCAATGATCCTTTCACAGGGGTCTCCTAAGACCATCAGTAGACACATATTTTTGATGGTTTTAGGAACTGAGACACCTTTCCTCTATCCATCTTAAGGCAGGTCTGTCCACATGCAGAAATGCTCACATACCCGCGTACCCAGCATGAAGATTGTGACCCATGCTACACCATGCTTCAAGACAAAATTTCACTCATTTGTCATTAAAAATAAATATTTCACAATATATAATTACCTGTTGTTTTGTGATTAATCACTATACTATCTTTATGTTCAATTTGTAACAATGAAAATACATCCTGCATATCAGATATTTACATGACGATTCAAAAGTAGCAAAATTGCAATTATGAAGTAGAAACAAAACTAATTTTATGGCTGGGATCACCACAGCATGAGGAACTGTATTAAAGGGTCGCGACATTAGGAAGGTTGAGATTCACGGTTTCAGACGATGGCTTTTCAGGGTGGGAAGTCAGTGCTATCCTATTTTATAGCCATTAGTCAAATGTGACAAGTGGAAATGGTAATATCGTGGTAGTGTAAAATAATATAAGATTTTTAAAACAGTATAAAGAAAATAATTTCATATAACACATTACAATTTATTTATACTAAGCAAACGTTGAACTATTTTGTGTTAAAATCAAAAAACTAATTTTACCTATTCAGATATTTTTTTAGAAATGTGACTATTAGAAAATTTAAAATATCAAATGATATATTTGTGGGTCATATATTTCTATCTCACAGTGTATTCTAGACCCTAAGAAAACCACTTTTTCTTTCATTCCTCCCATGAGTATCCATCTAGCAATGTACTGATAGCTGGGGTCTGCACTTGCCATCAGCTAAGTGGCTTTATTGTTGTTAGAGCCATTAAGTCGGCTCTGACCCACAGCAACCCAATGCACCAGAGAAGGAAACACCACATGGTCCTGGGTTATTCTCGCCATTGTTCCTACACCTAAGCCCACTGTGTCAATCCATCTTGTTAGTGGCCTTCTGCTTTTTCACCACCCCTACACTGTGCCAAACATGATGTCCTTCTCCATGGACTAGGCTCTCCTGAAAATATGTCAAAAGATGTAAGACTAAATCCTGGCATTCTTGCCTGCAAGGAGCACTCTGCCCTTACCTCTTCCAACACAGACTGATTCGTCCTTTTAGCAGTCCCTGGTACTTTCCATATTCGTCTCCAGTACCACTATTCATATGCGTCCATTCTTCAACAGTCTTACTCATTCAGCATCCAATGCTGACATGCATATGACTCACCAGGAAAGACCAGGGTTTAGGTGAGGTGCACCTGAGTCCTCAAAGTAGAATCTTCCAATTGATGTTAAGAAAGCAAACCCTGCAATATATGAAAATAATAATAAACAATAACTAGTGAGGTTTATTCTGATAAAGATAGGTGAATATCCAAACATGTATTCATATAATAATAGAAAAACAAAAAATAAATTAAACCTCAAACCAACCTTGCTGCCATCAAGTCAATTCTAAATCACACAGACCCAGCAGGGCAAAGCAGAGCTGCGCCCATGGGTTTCCAAGAGGCTAACTCTTGAGAGGTGCATGGAAAGTCTCATCATTTTCCCATGAGTGGCTGGTGCTTCCCAGCTACTGACCTTGTTAGAACCCCTAGTAGCCCTCTGTGCCACTAGGCTTCTTAGTAATGTACTGATAAAGAACTCTTTTGAAAAGATCATGTTTAAGAAAAAAAGGAAAAAGTGTTTAACCCTCGGTCATGATAAAATAAAAATGAAAATGGAAGCTCCTCAGCCTGATAGGATAGGCCATCGAAAAAAATGCATTAGCATGTCTATACATTAGTGAAATAATAAGTTATTTTCTCATGAGATCAGGACCAAGACCAGATATTTATTTATTTGTGCAGTACTTAAATTTTAAAATGTCCTGGAGTTTCTAAAAAGGGTCATAAATACAGAAAATTGGATAAATAAAATATTTATATTGACTTATCTATGCAGAAAGGTCTATGGAATAGAAAAGAACAAGGAAAAGAAAATGCTACTATCACTGTTAGTTGTTGGGCACAGGTTAGGGATAAATAACAGTGGAAATTAATTTTTCCATGTAGGAGGAATGAACAATTGGAAATTAATTGTTCACTCCTTTTCATGTTTTGTTAATGGAGAAAAATAACAAAATTTTAACATGCATTGTTTACCCCAGCCCCTTATAAATCTCTAGTTTTTCATTTACAGTACAACTCATGCTGTGCAGTTTGTTTGGGTTTTCACTACCATTGAGGCATTACTGACTCATAGCCACATCTATGGGTTTCTGAGACTGTAATTGTTTACAGGAGCAGAAAGCCCAGTCTTTCTCCCGTCAAGCTGCTGGTGGTTTCAAACAGCTAACTGTGCGAATTCCAGCCCAGCACATAACCAACCCAACACCACCGGGGCTCCTAGTAAAGTTAGTTATACCATACACCAATTTTCAAACAAAACAAAACAAACAAATGATTTTTAAATGAGAATGCATTAAATATTTAAAAATTCACGATGGGACATGGAGCTGGCTTCCACCGTTCCAATTATAACTGGACATAGCCCCTTCCCAAGAGGATCCTGATTCTGAAGAACCTACTTGTCATGTCTTCAGGGCCTGGATCTGCTTTAGAAGGCAGTCTACACCTTCTGGCAGTCCTTCTCCTTGCATGGCATTACTAGCACAAATAGCCAGTGTTCATCTTTGCACTGTTCTAAACACAGCAGTTGAGACGCCTTTACAGGTGTCTATGCATTGCTGAGATCATTTTACTTGCAAAGAAAGGCTTGGTATTTGGCAATGTTTAGTATCAGGATGGTTCAGAAGAGTTTCAGGTTCTTCCTTGGCCACAACCACTCTTTCTTTCTTTCTTTTTTAAATCCTGTCATTACTTTTTATTTTTCAATACAAATGTGATCTGGTTACCATTAATTGTGGGCTAAAATTTATGGTTAAAAAACTAAATATATGAATATATGTAAATGTGTTATTTTATGATGAAAGTGATAGAGGCCAATGTACATATACTTATATGATAAGTATTAAGATGGCAGACCAGACTTTGAGCCTCTACTCAAGGCCTCACTTAACACAAGAACATTTTGCTCTGATAACCTGATACTCTTTGATTCTCACCTTCCCAACACAATCATTGAAGACAAAATGGATGCATAAGCAAATGTGGTAGAGAGAGGAGATAGTGCCTGGCTATTAAAAGATATATCATCTGGTGGTTTACAGGCTTGAAGTTGAACAAGCAACCATGTATCAGGGAAACAAGCCCACATGGAAGAAGGACACCAGCCTGTGTGATCATAAGGTGTCAACACAATCAGGCATAAGGTATCAAAACCTTCAAAAGAAATAACTATATTGATTGTGAAAGATGGGGGGAGTAGAGACCCAAAGCCCATCTTTAAATAATTGGATATCCCCCACAGAAATGGTATAAGTAATGGATGATTCAAGCAAGATGCTGTATAGCACCAACGAATCACACATCATTCCCCTGGTTTCTAAATACTTCCTCCCCTCCACTGCCATGACCCAGTTCTAACTTACAAATCTGGCTAGACTGAAGAACACACATTGGTACAGATAAGAGCTCTCAATACACGGAATTCAGGAAAGATAACCCCCTCAGGAATAGTAATGGGAGTAGCAATGTCATGAGGGTTGGGGGAAGTCAGGTAAGGGGAAGGGTGAGAAAGGGGGAACCAATCACAAGACTGGATATATAGTCCCCTTCCCCAAAGGGGACAAATAACAGAAATGTGGGTGAAGGGAGACAATGGACAGTGTAAGATATGAAATAACAAAAACAATATATAATTGATCAAGGATAGACAAGGGTGTGAGGTGGGGCGGGGAGGAGCTTATATCAAGGGTTCAAGTAGAAAATGGTTTGGAAATGATGGTGGCAACATATGTACAAATATGCTTGGTACGATTGATGTATGGAATGTTATAAGAGCTCTGAGTCGCCAATAAGATGATTTTAAAAACAAACTAAATATTCTGTGTCAAAGACACAATTCTAAGAAATGTGTTTCATACTCACATATAAAAAAGATTATAATATGCAAAGTGAATCTAAACAAAATTTCACAAGTGGTGGGTGCAATTATTTCAACCCTCAAATGAATATAACATATACGCACAGTTCTTGTGTTAGTCTGGATTGACTAGAGAAGCAAATTCATAGACATTCATATGTACATAGTTTATATACAAGAGCAATTCAATATTGAGAAAACATCTTAGCCCAATCTATAAAGTCCTCTTCACTTCAGACTCACAAAACACATGTCAATGATGCCAAATGCA